>NW_027448988.1:600000-900000 GCF_030867145.1 Opisthocomus hoazin
GAACAAGAGTGGTGACCCCGTATCAACAGACGAGGAGACGACTGAGGTACTCAGCAACTTTTTTGGCTCAGTCTTCACTGGCAGCCTCTCTCCTTGCCTGTCCCGAGTCCATGGACTGCAAGACGGGGACCGGAGGGGCAAAGCCCCCCCCACTCTGAGGAAAGGTTCGTGACTACCTGAGGAACCTGAACAGACGTAAGTCTATGGGACCTGATGAGATGCATCCCAGAGTCCTGAGGAAATTGGCTGCTGTAGTTACCAAGCCACTCTCCATCATATTTGCAAGGTGATGACAATCACATGAAGTCCCTGGTGACTGGAGGATGGGAAACATGGTGCCCTTTTTTGAAAAGGGTAGAAAGGAGGACCCTGGGAACTACTGACCTGTTGGCCTCGCCTCTGTGCCTGGGAAGATCATGGAACAGATCCTCCTAGCAGCTATGCTAAGGCAGGTGGGGTCAGGGAGGTGATTTGAAGCCATGCTGGCATGGCTTCACCAAGGGCAAGTCCTGCCTCACCAACCTAGTGGTTGGTCTTTCTATGGTGGAGCGACTGCATCAGCGGACAAGGGGATGTCATCTACCTGGGTTTCTGTAAAGCCTTCGACACGGTCCCCCACAACATCCTTCTCTCTAAATCGGGGAGGTATGGATTTGACGGGTAGACCGTTCAGGTAGATAAGGAGTTGGTTGGAAGGTTGCAACCAGAGGGTGGTGGTCAATGGCTCGATGTCCAAATGCACAGTGGTGACAAGTGGTGTCCCTCAGGGGTCTGCACGGGGACCGGCACTGTTTAATATTTTCATCAATGACTTAGAGAGATTGAGTTCTCACTGAGCAAGGTTGCAGACAACACCAAGCTGAGTGGTGCAGCTGACACGGCACAAGGACGGGATGCCGTCCAGAGGGACCTGGACAAGCTGGAGAAGTGGGCCTGTGTGAACCTCATGAGGTTCAAGAAGGCCAATTGCAAGGTCCCGCACCTGGGCCAGGGCAAGTCCCCACTATCAACACGGGCTGGGGGATGAAGGAATTGAGAGCAGCCCTGTGGAGAAGGACTTGGGGGTCCTGATGGATGAAAAGCTGGACGTGATCTGGCAGTGTGCGCTGGCAGCCCAGAAGGCCAACCGTGTCCTGGGCTGCATGAAAAAAGGGTGGCCAGCAGGGTGAGGGAGGGGATTCTGCCCCTCTACTCTGCCCTGGTGAGACCTCACCTGGAATCCTGCATCCAGCTCTGGAGCCCCAGCACAAGAAGGACATGGACCCGTTAAGGCTGGGTTGGACTGGGCTCTGAGCAAACTTCTCCAGCTGAAGATGTCCCCGCTCATTGCAGGAGTTTGGACTTGATGAGCTTTAAAGGCTCCTTCCAACCCAAAAGGTTCTATGATTGTGTGATGTCTAAGGACTCTTGTCCCTGTCCAAGAAATTGCTAAGAGTGAAATCACCAGGATCTTCCCGCAACCCCTTACAAAAGTTCGAAATAGAATATAATCGAATAATTCCGGCTGGAAAGGAAGCTGAATCCATCATCTAACGCGGCTGCCTGACCGCTGCAGGGCTGGCCGCAGGCTGAAGCCTGTTGTTCAGGTCACTGGAGACCGCAGCACCGGGAAGAGGGGGCGGGAGCAGCGCTGGTGCCATCGTGAATAGCACCGGGCGGCGGGCGCTGCGCCTCGGCCCGCGGCTGCCCGGCGCCGGCTGCCCCGGGGCCCGCGGCGGGTGAGGGAGGGGCGGCCCGGGCTCCGGCCGGAGCCGCGCGGCGAGAGGGCCCGGCTGGCGGCCGGAGGGCCCGGCGGGGAGCGAGGGCGGCCGAGCCGGGGCGGTGCGCGGCGCCTGCGGGAGCGGGTCCCGGCGAGGGCCGGGCGGCCGGGCCGGGGGGCCCTTCCCCGGCGGGGGGCTCCGTGCCCCGGGCCCGGCGTGTTCCTCCGGGGCCCGTTCGCCTGGGGAGGCCGCGGGCGGGGCGGGGCGGGGGAGGCGTTCGCTGCCGCCGGGCCCGGGGCTTGGTGAGGGAGGGGAGCGCTCGCCGGTGCGGCCGGCGGCTGCGGGAGCGCGGGAAGGCGGCGAGCGGCGACGGGCGCTGCCCCGCGGCTTCCGGCCCCGCGCGCTGCCGCGGGGGGTTCGGTTCCCGCCGGCGTGCGGGGCGCGGGGCGTCTGCGGCGCGGGGGGGCGGGAAAAGGTTTCGAACTGAGATGGTTCGGGGTGGGCGCCGCAGGGGCGAGGGTTGGCGGGGCTCTCGAGTTATGGTGATTGATCTGCGGTGCGGTCCTGGGGCGTGTAGGGCAAAATAAGTGACGGCAGGCGTGGGGGGATTGTTAAAATTCATGGAGTTGTTAGTGTTTAGCGTTACGGAATGCATTTTAAATTAAAAATTTGTACTCCATAATGCAGTAAAATGAGTTGAAGATTTCTGTTTTCTGTTTGCTGATAGGAGGAAGAAGAAATGGTGCCATAATGGCGGTGAAAGCAGTGCGGTTGAAGAAAGGACTCTTATTTCACCTGAAACTGGAGGAAGAGATCTTATTTTTAAAGATCAGAGCATAAGGTAACGTAACGATAGCAGATTAGTGGGGGAGAAGCTGGAATTGCGAGTATAGAAAATGCTTCCCGCAGGTCGGCACAGACAGCATGGCCAGAAGTTTCCAGCAATTGGGAGGAAGAATTCGGGGTTCAGTTCCCCGTGGTGCTTTTGTAGGTTATGTACAGCTGAGCAGGTCTGGCTTTCGTGTTGTAGTTTATCTGTCAGTGCACGGGAAACAGTATTTCTTGAATATTTTTATATCAGTGGGACTTTTTTTTGTAAGGCACGTTGAAGCCTTTAGGGTTTTTGTCCTAATTAATGAGAAGCCGTAGTGAGTCCGTGATGTCTTCTGGGTTTAAAGCTGCTCATGTGCTGTCCGGATTGAACCAGAATCCCAATACACCGTTAGCTTTTCAAAGTTTGAGCTGCATCCCAGTTTTGTGCGCTTGGTTTTTGTGGTTTTTCATCATTTTTTCTTCTCGGTTGAGTCTCTGGGAACGCTACTGTGGTTGCAAGCCACTAGTCTTGACCCCTTTTAGACTCCGGAGAGAGTATGAGTTTCTGTGCTGTTAGAAAAACCTCCTGGTAAGTGGCCGTGGTGTTTTGTTTTTTTAATCTTTCTTAGAACTGCTGTGCATGTTGTGTCTTTGTCTGATTTGGGAATTTTAATAGCTTTTCTGGTCTGGTAATAATTGTAATTTCAGTTAGCAAAGGGTGTGTGAAGTAGATTAGTGACTCGTGTCACTGTGTGTTTTCTGTAGCAGCCGTGCTGCCTTTCGTGTACAAGCATTCAAAACACACAAGTTTCACAGCGTGCTGCTGTCGACTGCAGTCCAAAAGATGCTCGTGGAGGACTGCCCAAACCATCGCATGAGTCCAAATTAAGTTTACTAGCTAATCAAATCTCTGGCTTCACTTCATAGCTCTTGTAGTTTACGGGAGTGATTAAATTCATGGACGTTTACTTCTTCATTTCAGCAATCGCATGATGGCCATGATTCCGGCAGACCATTCCAGAGCAGCATTTTATTGCGTGCACCGAGTGTTGCTCATCGGACAACCAAAAGTGTGGATTCAGTGATGACAGCTTTTCTGAATCTGCTGATGACAGCTGTTTGTGGAAAGGAAAACGGCAGAAATGTTTCAGCTTTCCTCCTGCGAAATCTGAGCCTTTTCAGCTTGGCCAGAACCACCAAAACCAAACTGCTGTCG
This sequence comes from Opisthocomus hoazin, assembly GCF_030867145.1. Lineage (NCBI taxonomy): Eukaryota > Metazoa > Chordata > Aves > Opisthocomiformes > Opisthocomidae > Opisthocomus > Opisthocomus hoazin. The sequence continues at coordinate 603,730 of NW_027448988.1, forward strand.
GTGGGTGTGGTGCTCCAGGAGCAGAATTGGGATGCAGTGGCTACTGAGCTTGGGATTCTAGGCATGGATGGTAGTATTGACAGAAGCAGGCAGCCTGAGACTTACAGTTATTTCTTGGCTAAAAAGCTGATGAAGGAAGCTCAGCAAAAGGAGGCGGAGACTTTAGGTAAAGAACTGGATGAATACATGCACGATGACAAGACAACATTGCCAGTGGAAGAGGAAAATGGGCAAGGCTTTCTCAAACGGGAGCGGCCTGTGAAAGATAGACTGGGTGAAAGACAAGAAATGAAATATAAAGGAAGGTATGACACAACAGAAGAAGATTCAGAGGAAAAAGTGGCAGATGGCTTATCGGTAAGTTTAGTAACCCCATATCTTCACTTCCTTAAGTGCTGGTAAACTGCTGATGGAGTAGTAGTTTTCCCCCTCTTGGGGGAAAAAAGCTTTCTTTCTGCTAAATATGTAAGGTGTCTTACCAGATTACAAAAAGTGTGAGTGCCTTGTGTGTATTTCCAAAATCTGGGATTAAAATGCAGCATTAGGGCTGGTACCTTGTAGAAGCATCCAATAGTACTGTTCTAATTTCTTTTTTTTTTAAAGATCCACCAGATAGTTTGTTATTTGAGAACAGTGGCAAGGAAAAACATTGTTTGTCACGATACAGATTTAGTAGTGACATTTTTAGGAAACACCCCGTGAGTAAAGATGTGTGTTTGGAGTTGGACACCAGTGAACACCTGCAGTGGTCACCATGAAAATCTGGCTAAGTTATAAACCTTTGGAACTGTAGGTGACTGGGCCTGTGTACTGTTTTGGAGAGCACAGCTTCTGAAATCCCTGTTCTTTACGTGGAACCTGCTTGTCTGAACAAAATGTTTTGCTGCTGTAGTAATGAAGGGCTGCACCAGGATGAGACAGCAGAACTGAAATCCAGCCTTGCCTCTGCTCTGTTGAGAAGCTGAGCTGCAGTTCTGTGCTAGGTCATGGAAGCCGCTGTTGGGGTTACCAAGCTCCAGCCGTGTGCGCGCTTGCCGCGCTCCAATTCTTTTTCACAGTCCTGCTATTGAATTGTTGTACACTGAGCTGAGTCAGAAAACTGAACTGTCCAAAAGCCTGTTGCTTTTTTTAAGGAGTTAGTTTGGAGAGAGATTTGTTTCCTTACCCAATTTGCTGTACAGTTTCCTTAGAGCTGGCACTGGCAGCGCTGGTGGTGTGAGAGAGGGCACCTGACTGCAGTCGTTCTTCCTTAGATTGACTTAAACAGCCACACAATCCTTTTTCGGTGGTTCAGGGGAAGAAAATGATGTTAAACAGGGGAAAAGCAGTTACAGGATTTACTGACCCTAAGTTTGATGTTTAGATGAAAGCTGGGTTTATTGATCATTGTTGATTTCTTACATGGGATACATAGTATTGCCAGATGCTGAAATACAGCAATTAGACCATTATTGAATTATTGATGCTGTTATCAGTTCTCGGTAGCTTCTCCTTTATGGATTTGGAAAGTTTGAGTATGTCTCTTGTAATAAACTCTTCTTTGTTGTATTGAGCTTCATCAAAATAGGGCAGAAGGCTCTTTTTTTCTGATTGTTTATCGCAGTAGTGGCACTGAATAGCATCAGTAGGATTGTGTTTATAGGCATCACGGCACTGTTGCTTGATCTGTGCTGCACCGTCTGTGCCTGGATTCCTGACCTTTTGTTGTGGTGGCCCACACAGGGAACTGAAATCAAAGGGGTTTTCTGACTGTCTGTTGCAATGTTTTGCCCTTTCTCTTGTTTTCCTGTTGCAGTGCACAGCTGCTTGTTTAAAGCAGCGTACGGGAGGGTTGCGCAGGGCCACAATGAGCGCGGGGTGGGGATTTGACTGTTTAAGCTGCTGCTGCTACTAACAGAAGGTCTATTTCACCAGCTCTCTGAGGACTCCTGGTTATCTTAAAGTTCTCTCCATCTTTGAGAAATGCTTCCATCTCTTCCAATAATTCATAATTTAGAACTCAATCCTATAAATATTTAAGAAAGCATGTACATGCTGGTGCCTGATCATTCGTTGAACTCGGTGAGACTAAACACAAAGTGTAAAGTTGAGCGGGTTGGGTAATCCCTTTTGTGATGAGGACAATTGTCACTAAAATGTGAGTTTTAACATTTAATTTCAGGTAACTTCAATCATACGGTTGAAGCTAGGCTGGTTGTTCACATCTGCGGTCAGATCCCTTCTGTTATGCAGTCACTGTAATGTATGCAGCTGTAGAGCATGGTAATGTCATCGGAAGCAAGGAGGCCAGACAGCAGTCTTCAAGAAACTTAGGAGGTGGTGGTCGCCTGTTGGTCCCTGAAGTGTAAAACCACTGAGCTGTCGTGCTCGGGACTGTGCTTAGTGAGGAGCTTTGCCACTGAGAACATGAGACTTTAGCATCTGAACTCTTGCTCTGGACAGGAGGTGTTGGTGTGTGGGGTGATGATGTTTTCCAGTGGGAGCACGTGCTTCGGCACAGTGAATTGATGCTGTGAGAGCCTCTCCCTTCATGCAGACTGAGGATGAGAACTTTTGTACGAGGACGTTGTTGCTAACAAAAGAACCCAATTTAACTCGGTCATATTGCAGTGTTTTGTTCTTGTTTGCATTTTGTAGGTTGTCATAGATCAGTCAACAGAATGGTTTAATTTTTATTCTGTATGTTTGTCTGAATGGCACACGATACAGGAGAACTTCAACAACTAGCTACAGACAACAGCAAGTGTAGATTTAACTATAAAAGGTGCTGTACTGTCAACTGCTAAATGCACAGCAGACTTTTATAGTTCAATTCAGAGATTTATTAGAGTTTCTCATTTGGTTTAATCTTTCACACATCAATAGAAAATAATAATCACTCAGTGCATTTTAATTGAAACAAATTTTTAAAATGCATGCTTTAGAAAAAGAAATCTGGTTCAAGGAGCCACTGAAACACATTGAAATGTATGGACTCTGTCATTTTAGCACAGTTTTATCTCCCACAGAATGAACTACTCATTATGGAAGTTCCATGGTCAGTTTTACTCAAGAAATTATGCTGACAATAAGTGTATCTTTTTTTTCCCCTCCTCTCAGGCTTTGTGAGCCAAAGAAAGATTTAATTGCCCGAGTAGTGAAAATAATTGGGAAGAGAAAAGCTATTGAACTGCTTGTGGAAACAGCTGAAGTGGAACAAAATGGTGGACTGCTCATACTGGTAAGAAAAATGTGATATTGTGGGTTTGCGGGGACACCCCCCCCCCCCGACTTTTTACTTGTAGAATATTTACGTAGTATGATTGCGCAGCTTTCACATTGTACAGGGTTCTCCCAGAGCCTCGTGGCCTTCCCTCCCCATGGAACTTGCTTAATAAATGCTAATGTAACCTTCCAGCGGGATTTGAGTGAGCAATGAGGTGAATGTGCCTGGAAATTGCCGCACTTTTGTATTGAGATTGGTGTCTGTTCCGCAGTGCTAACGCTGTATCTGTTACTCTGCCCCCCCTCGGGGTCTCTTGCTGGCAGACTGAAGAGTGGAGGGTTCTGAAGCTTGAATCAAAGCTTGTGGTGTTCGGATGGAGGTGAAGCCTCTGGCCCAGTGCTGCCGTGAGTCCGGTGGGTGTTTGGCAGCACGGACAAGCCTGCTGGGTTAATCAGCGTGCCGTCAGAGGCCCGCGGGCCCCGGGAGCATTTCTGATGTCGCATTTGAGGACTGACTTTCAGAAGGGAATCTGTTAGCTTGATTAGAGAACCATTGGCTTGTGTTATCAGTAGATCAAAGCTCAGTACTGACTTCTGTTACAAATCATGGTAAAAATCCTGTACTTAATGGTTAGGTTTTCAATTTCTCGGTATGTTTTGTGGCTATTAAATAATGAGCCTCAGTGCAAAAGTTCAGCAACAAAAACAGTGGGAGGAAACTAAGAATTACCTTCGGGCATTTGTTCAGAATTTACATCTGTTAAGTTCTGTCACTGGAAGTAGAGAGGAGGAAAAAAGGGGGGGGGGGGGGAAAGGCTGTCAAAAACAAAAAAAACCCAGCACAAAAAAATTACCACCTCCCGCCTCAAAAACGAGATATTGAATTGCTGTGACAGAGCTCTGGTGAAGTTCAGGCAGAGCTGGGTGCAGGGAAGGGAGTGAAATTTGTGCACTAAGGACAGGAGAGGAGGAGCGAGCCAGCGCGCAGCCTCCCCCCATCTCCCCCGCTGGCCGAGGGAGCTGAGTTTGTTCCTCGGCCGCTCTGCCGCAGCAGCCGGAGGGGGTTTGGCCCCAGGGATGGGGGCTTCCCCCCCCCCCCCCCCCGTACAGGAGGCTGCTCCTGCTGCCGCTCGCGGGGCTCAGCTGCTGCTGCCGGCTGTGCCGGTGCTCGCCCCGCCGGCCCGTCCCCCCCTTCTCTGTCCCAGCGGCTGTCCCGTCGGGTTTCCAGCCCCCGCCTGCCCCCGGTCAAACCCCCGCAGGTGCCTGCGGGGCCGCAGAAGGTCGCCCGTGGGGGGCAGCTGACGGCCCCCCCGCCCTCCCGGCGCTTCCCCCGGGCCGCGGCTGCTGACCCGCTCCCGGGGGGGGGTGGGGGTGCCTGCGGATCGCCCTCCCCCGCCGCCTGGGTGCGGACACCGCCTCCGCGCCCCGGGGCCGCTGCCGCCCGTCAAGGCCCGGTCCCGGCGGGGGGGCCGAGATGGCGGCGGGGGGGGCCGGAGCCTCTCCCGGCGCGGGGGCCGCGGGCGCCGGGGCCCGCCCGGCCCGTTGCGGTGCGGAGCGGAGCGGCGGGGAGCGCGGCCCCGTTCGCCGGGCGCCCCGGAGCCGGGCGGGCGCGGCGCGGGCGGTGCCGCCGCCTGCGGGGGTCCCGCGGGTCGGGCCGGGCCGGGGCCGGGGCGGGAAGGGCCTCCCAGGGCCGGGCCGTCTCCGCTCGGCCGAGCCGCGGGGCCGCGCCGCCCCCCTCCCCGCGGGCTGCGGGGCTGCGGGAGGGGCCCGCCCGAAACGCCTCGGCGGCGGGGCTGGGTGTGCGGCTCTGCGGGGCGGGCTGCGGCCGGGAAAGGTCTTGTCCAGCGCGGGGCGGCGGGGGGAGCGGCGGAGACCCGGCTGCGGGCAGCGGCTGTTCCGCTGCTGCGGGGCCGGCCCCGCGGGCGGGGGCCGGGAGCGGAGGCGCGGCCCGGCCCCCCCGGGCTGCGGGCAGGGCGGGCGCGGGAGGCCCCGGCTGGATCAGTGCGATTCCCGTTCGTGTCTGTGTTTCAGCCCTGGAAAGTGCCCCACATCTCTCATCCTGGACCCAGGGCTTTCGGGGAGGATGGTGCGTTAGGCTGGTCCTCCGTCCCTGGGAGTGACTCTCAGGGCTGGGCTGGTTTCTAGGGCTGCTGAATTCTTGTGCAGAGTTCGACCCCTGCACGATTTACTCTTGGTTCTGCAGAGCTCGTAACCAGAGGGAGGGCTGGGTCTCTGCTGGGGGGTAGGTGGGCGCTGAGAGCTCAGCTGTGCCTGTGATGGCTGCTGCTGCGGTTCCTGGGCTCACACATCAATGAAATCTGAACACGGTCTCTGCTAACAGCTGTTCTCGGTCTGCAGGAAAACCAAATGCTGAGCCTGAACTACTGAACCTGAAGCTGCTTTTTCTTCCAGGGAAAATGCTGCATGAGGTTCAAAGCCTTGTCACTGAGGAGCCAAGGTATTGGCTGGATGTTCTCTCCACCTGGAGAAACCTTCACGGGTGTGAGGGGAAGAAAGACAGCGTCTCTCCAGAAGACCGCTTGCCTCTGCAGAGGAAATCGGCAGAAGAGACAAATCCTGCAGCGAAAAGGCAGCAAATGGAACAGGTGAGAGAGCCCGTGCCTGAGGAGGGTTGAGTGGAAGCTGGAGAGAGGTGTGTGGGACTGGAGAGAAAGAGCCCTCAGGGCTGCCGGGCTGCAAGCCAGGCTTCCTTAGGAGACCCTCCCAGAAGCAGGGGGAGAAACCTGCTGCGAATGAGCAGCTTGGCTGCAGTTTCGGAGTTTCTCGTTTTTTCTGCATTTTCTCAGAAAAGCCCTTAACCTGCATTTACCTTAAACAAGTAGAAATCCAAGGGCTGTTGTTAATTTGTGGGCACTGTTACCCTGAATTTGTTTCCAATCAATGCCTGTTATTGTGGACAAGTAAAGGCAAGAGGTTGGGGTGGCCGGGCTCGTGGAGCCTGAGGAGTGATCTGATGGTGGTTTGCAGGTGCTTAAAGGGCCATTGCGAGGACAATGGAGCCGGATTCCTCTCAGTTGTGGCAGACAGTGGAGAAGATGGGGCAAAAGGCAGAATGTGCAGCTTCGCTGTGCTCTGGGTGGGTGTTGGGGAGAACTTGTTCCCCAGGAGGGTGGTGCAGCCCTGGGAGGTGCCCTGGGGGGCAGATGGCATTAGTGGCTGGGAGAGGGTGGTGGCACAGACACCTCCAGGGGCCCTTTCCATGCAGCACTTCACCCATCTACGGTATCTTTCTACTGTGAGGAAAAGGAAAAAAAAAAATCGAAAAGAAACCCAGTGTAGCTGCAATTTATGCAGATTTCTCTTACTTGAAGGTAACAGTCGTTTAGCGAGATCTTTCTTTCTTTGCTGCTAAAGCTGGTGCCTTGGGAAGGTGGGACGCATCAGCCTGCCAGCAGGAATGTTTGCTTCAGTTTGTGCTGTGCGTTTGAGCTCTCCTGCTCTGAAGGTGTTCAGAGCTTTCTGGATGCCCTAACAGCATTAAAATTGTGAGTTGCAGTGGTGCCTTCACAAGTTTGCTCTTAGGTTCTCTGGGTTACAGCCACCAGAAATGTTTTGTGCGCGATACACAATTCTAAAACGATGACAGCTTTTGTTGTGGCTTGGGCAGGACTTGAACTTCGGCCTCCTGCGCTGGAGCTGAGTGACCGTCGTTTTGTCCTGCCGTGCCTCTGCTCTGCCCCTGGCTCGCTGGCTGTGCCCTGGGGTGCCTCTTCTGGTCTTTGTACCAATGTTCTTGTAGGGATAAAAGAGACCCTTTCTCTCCCCAGGTGTCTGTGAGGATGGTGCAGGCAAGGCTGTGATCTGTAGTTTTCTTGACCCCGTTATTTCTGCTGCCTGTGCCTGTTCTCTCCCCTGGCAGGAGATGGGAAGAGCCGCTGGCGCAGCGCTCTCGAAGCAGTGTGGGTGGCGGGCTGAGCTGCGGGACCCCGATCTGGAGGTCGTGGTGGACGGCCTGTGGCTGCTTCCAGGGTTGCCCCTGACATCTTTTGCTGTGTGTTCTGCTCCCTTTGCACGTGGGGCCGTGGCCTCTCCCTGTTTGTCTTTGTGCCGCTGAGTTGAGCTAGAAATGATCTGGTAGCGCTGAGCAGAGCTTTTTGGTAGGCGCTGTGTGCGTGCTGTGCAGAGCCCTCAAACACCAGCCCGGCCAGCGTGGGCCTGTACGAGAGGGGCAGGATCCACACAGGCGCTGTCTTGGGATGCTTACGGACTGCTGGGCTCCGCTGGAAACGGAGATGGCCCGAGCCACTGGGCAGCTGGTTCAGCCTCTGTAGGGGAAGAGAGCGGGCAGCAAGGCCATGTTCTCGAGGAGCTGGACTTGAGAATGCCCATGGTGGGAGAGCCTCCTCCTAGACCCTCTCCCCGACAAGGAGCTTGCTTGAGGAACCCTCCCTGGTGCCAAGCTGCCTGGAGACCTCGGAGAGGCCTGGCTGCTCGTGACAAGCTGTTTCTCCATGCCTGTGCTTGGCGTGTGGAAGCTGCTCTCAGCACTGATGCTGAGGCCGCCTGTGAAAGCTCCGAGTTCATCCACTGGCTCCGGTTTTCCCAGGCTCTGCATCAAAGACGGCTTTGCTGAGCCTCAAGTGGGGCTCTTGGTCTCCTCCTTCTCGATGTAGTGGTCGAAGTCTCCTCCTCCTTTTGATTCTCTGTGCTTACGTGGCATCGTTTATTGACGCATGCATTTCATGATGTTGGTGGTCTTTATAGTTCTTCTGGCGGTCTTCGGGATGAAGAGTCTCTTCTTCCTCGGTGTCCTCTAAATGTCCTTTTCCTGTAAGCGCATGCACACTTGGTTTTTTCCTTGCACAAGCGATATAGTTAGCCCGGTCTCAACCCCACAGCTGTGCTGTCTGTTGTTCCATGCCTTAGGCGGTTTTGTTATTTCACAGGATGCTGGTTTCCACAGGTGCACAATATGTGCACTTGACAGGAATCATCTTCCAGTCTGTTACAGTGTCCGCTGGCCGACCTTTGTTTCTGCGCAGACTCCGTTCTAAGATCACGTATCCCGTGTCCTTCCAGGTTGTTTTGCTCCGGTCTTGTTGCCCTCCTGGTGCCTCTTTCTCTCTGTAGCTTGGTGCATCTGCCCTCCCAAGGCTGAGCTGTCTGGGGTAGAATTATTGAGGAGCCTCTCTGTCTTAGAGCTTTCCTGTCTTCTCAAAACAGCAAGGATCTCGTTTAGTTTAATGCCAATCTCTCTGGGAAGTGGAAATTTTACATTTACGGGTATCACTTTGCAGGGCTTTGCAGCGAGCCCGGTCCCAGCCGGAGGGGACACTGGTTGTGCTGCAGACGAAGGTGTTGGAGCCCTTGTTGTCGTGTGTCCGTCCCCGTGCTGGCCCCCAGGGTCTGTCCTTGTCCCAGGGCCGCGTGCTGCTTGGTGCGTGGGGCCGTGTCGGTGAGTCCCGCGAGGACGCGTGGGTGCTGGCTGCCCCGCTGCAGGGCTGCTTCCCCTGGGGAGGGGGACAGGGGAGTGCCCCCCGGCACTGCCTGCCTCGCTGGGGGTGCTGGGGCCTGGGGCCGGCCGGCTGCCCTTTGGGGCTCGGCGGCTGCGATCTGGGGCTCAGCGAGGCTTTTGCACCTCCTGGGTGCTGTTTCCCGGTGCCCCCTGCGCTCCCTCCCCCTCCCACACAATCACGGAGCCGTTGTGGAGAAACAACTTTTAATGGAAAAACGAGAAATCAAGGGAAAAGGCCCCATAGGGCTATTCTAACCCCCCTCCCTCCCAAAAGACACCCCCCTCTAAAGCTTCTCTAACCGCCCTCCCCCCCAAAAATACACCTCCCGTCCTCCCCCGCTTCCCCCCCACTCCTCCCCCCTCCTCCCTCTCTTCCCTTCTCTGGGTCTAATCCCCCCCTGGGACCCCCGTGCTGCCTGCCAGAGCCGAGGGCGCTGGAGCTGGGGCTGAGCAGGTCCTGGGGCAGCGACAGCGAGGGGAAGGCGCGGGGGGGATGGCTGTGCCGGTGCCCGCAGGGTCCCCAGGCACGGAGACGCTGCTGGCACCGTCCCGGCTGAGCCCGAGGGAGTCCGAGGAGGAACGGAAGAGCCTTTGGGCCTCTAGAAGAAGTTCCTCCTTGGACACCTCAAGGTGGTCAGCCGGGTCCCCAGGGTGTTGGTTCTGGGGCGCAGGAGAGGGGCTGGGGGGGACGTCGCTGCGCGGGGATGCCCCTGCGGGGGTGGCTGTGCCGGCAGTGGTGGTGTCTGCCGGTTGCCCCTCGACGTCCAGGTAGCCAGGGATGGACGCTGGCTTCTCCAGTGGTGCTGGGGCCACCGCTCCCCCCTCCCTGCCGGTGCCCGCAGGGTCCCCAGGCAGGGGGACGCTGCCGGGCCCCTCCTGGCTGACCCCCAGGGTGTCCGAGGAGGAACCGAAGAGCCTTAGGGCCTCTCGAAGAAGTTCCTCCTCGGACACCTCCACGTCATCTGCCAGGTCGCCAAGGCTTTGGGGGTCAAGCAGAGGGGCTGGGGGTGACGTCGCTGCCTGGGGGGATGTCCCTGCCCGGCTGTGCCCCCACGGTGGTGGCCGTGCCGGCAATGGTGTTCTGTGCCGGCTGCCCCACGATGTCCTGGTCACCGGGGACGGACATTGGCTGCAGCAGGGGGGCTGGGGCCACCACTGCGCTCTGATTTCTGCCGGGTGCCCGGTGGTGTGGGCGGCCCTGAGGGGTCCCAGGGGCTGCCCAGGACGGAGGAACCCCGGGGCCCCCCAGGGCAGCAGCCGGCAGAGGAACGGTGCTGGGGTCCAGCGCAGTGTGGGCCGGTGGAGGCAGGTGGGAGCTGGTCCACAGGATGTGGAAGAGGCGGGGGTCGAAGCAGCAGCTGCACGGAGCCATCTGCAGCCCTGGGTCGGCGAGAGGGAGCGGCGGTGGGCCGGGGGGACCCTCGAGGGGCACCCGCCGAGCCGTCCCCCATCACCGACGTCCCCCGGCTCTGCGCCAGGCGCATGGGGAGGTGGTGGGCAGGGTGGTCCCCGTGGGACGAGCTGCTGTGCTGGTGGGACGGGGCTGGGAATCGGGGAGGAGAGTCGCTGCTGGGAGGTGAACCGGGAGAGATGGCCCCAAGTGCTTGGGGAATGGTCTGGGAATGGGATTTCCTGGGCGCGCATCAGGCAGGCGAGGGCAGGGCCGCTCGGCCGGTCTTGCTGCAGCCCCGTGCGAAAAGTGCGGTGGGGACGGGGGTGGTGGGGTGGTGGGAGTGCCCGGGGTCTGGGGGTGCTGAGGGTGCCCGGGGTCTGGGGCTGGTGGGGCTGGCGAAGGTGTCAGGGTGGCAGAGCAGGCAGGGCTGCCGTAGGTGGTGGTGGTGGTGGCTGGGAGGCCGGGGGTGCCCCCCGTGCTGGGGGAGCCCCCCAGAGCGGGGGTGCCCAGGCTGCGGGGAAGGGCTGCTGCTGCGCGGGCGGTTGGCAGAGGTTGGCTGAGGCTGCAGGACAGAGGGGAGCGATGGCCGGCGGTCACCTCCGCTCTTGTCCCCGAGAGCGTCCGCGGGCTGCAGGGGTCGGGGTGGGTGCCTACCTGGGGGGCAGAAGGTTTCGGGGAGCAGAAAAGTGTGCAGGGTCCGGGGCGCGGGGGCCGCGGGGTGGGAGCCGCAGCGGTGGCCGCGCCATGTTCTGTGGTGGCCGTTGGGTGCTGGGGACTCTGTGGCGTCTCCAGGAAGGGACGTGGGGGCTCCCGTGTTCCGTCCCGCCCCAGCAGGCTCCCCAGGGCGTGGTGGGGAGGAGAGGGTGAAGGGGGCTGGGGTGTCCCTGGCCCCTCCCGGCGGCTCTCGGGGGCGGTGGGTGCAAGTGCTGTTGTGTTTAAAGAGGATTTTTGCGGGGGAAGAAGTGGATTCAGCCGAGCCGCGTGCGGCCCAACCTGGATCCGCAGCCCCCTTGTGCCACCCGGCAGATGCATTTGTGACGGCTGCGTGTGCTGCTGCGTGCTGCGCTGCGTGGAGCGAGGCAGAGGCAGGAACAAGGGCCTCGAGGGCGCGAGGGAAGGTGGTGATTCGAAGATCCGGTAGGAAAACCTCACAGCACAATGTACACTGCTCAGCAGGGATTCTTTATTGCGGCGCCGGGCACACCGGGGATTTCTCCTCCAAACGTGCGCACCAGACACCCTGTTGCTTCAGGTTAAATACAATCACACATGTAAATACTCATTATATTTCTAGGAACTAATTAGCATATGTAAATATCTTTCACGCATGTCTGTTAGCATCTTTGGGTGGTCTTTGGGGGTCCCAAGATGAAGGCCCATCCTCTTCATCACGCTGTTCACTGATTGACATTTGTCTCTGCGCAAACTCCGTTCCAGGATCACGTATATCGTGTGCTTCAGGTGGTTTGGCTCCGGTCTTGTTGCCCTCTTGGTGCCTCCTGATCTCTGTAGCTTGGCGCATTTGCCCTCCCAAGGCCGAGCTGTCTGGAGTAGAGTTATTTAGGAGTCTCTTTTATCCCACAATTATCCCAATTATTTGCTGAGAACCAAGACCACTTTTGTTTCACTTAATTATTTTGTCTAACGACTAAGTGATAGCTTGTGCCCATGTCCTTCCACTACATTCCTTAATGAGGAAGCAGGGATTAGTGTAACAGTTACATCGTTAGATCACTGTGCATGCAGGAATACAAGTTACAGTACTAAAGACTACTAAAAACTAGAAAATATTAAGGCTTTTTGTTATAGTTTCACATTTCTTACAATCCCCTCTATCAGTCCCCCCTTCTCTTTAAGACTTTTGTTTCTTTTAGATCAAAAAGTCTTAGTAATCATCAGATCAGTCCATTCTTACATTCCCAACATAATCGATCACAGCACTTGCAGCATTGAATCATTATGCAGGCCAAAACACATACACCTCCTGTCACAAGAGCTAGGAGAAACAGGTTCTTTAACCAGGATAAATTTGGTAGCCATGAGGTGAGTTTATCAAATAGCTGGACTCATGGCTACCATCATTACCCACGGAGTTAGACCCATCGTGGTCGTCTTGTTATTTTTATCTTGAGATGCGACTGTTGTTGTACAGTCCAGGGAACAGAGGCTTTCTTGACCCTTGAATAATGAATCCGAGCTGGTTGTTCTCGGATTTTGATTGCAGTACAAGCGGTTAGCAGCTCTTGATAAGGTCCGTTCCACTTCTCTCCAAGGGGATCACCTGAAAGAGTCTTAACAAAAACCCAGTCTCCAGGTTTGATTAAGTGTATTGGTTGGTCTAGGCTCCTACCCCGTGCTTCTCATTTTTGAACATTATTTATCTGCTTTCCCAAAGCTAACAGATACTCTTGTAAGTACCCCTCCCCAATTTGCACCATGTCCCCCGCTTGATATGACAGTTGATAAGGCCTTCCAAACAAAATTTCAAATGGACTAATGCCCTCTTTGCTCCTGGGTTTTACTCTGATTCTCAGTAAAGCTAAGGGTAGAGCTTTGTCCCAAGACAAATTTGCCTCCTGACCGATTTTTGCCAGTTGTTTGATCCAATGATTCATTTTTTCTACTTGGCCACTTGCCTGCGGTCTGTAGGGGGTGTGTAGCTGCCAATCAATACCCAGAATTTTACTGATGTGCTGTACTACTAGTGCGCAAAAATGTGACCCTCTATCCGAGGATATGATTGCTGGCACCTCAAACCGGGGTATGATTTCATTTAACAGAATTCGTACCACTTCCCGAGCCTTATTTGTTCTACAGGGAAACGCTTCAGGCCATCCGGCAAACGTGTCTGTTATAACCAGCAAGTATCGATACCCCCCTTTTCTTGGAAGTTCTGAAAAATCTATTTGCCAGTGTTGTCCTGCTATGTTCCCCTTTCCAGTTTTCCCAAAGTGTACTTTGCATGTTGTATTTGGATCATTTCTCAGACAAATTTCACACATTTGGGTTGCTTGTTTTACAGTAGTGTACAGGTTTCTGCCTACTGTTCTCTTGTTCAATCTTTATACAATGCATCTGCTCCCCAGTGAGTTTTGTTGTGTTCTGTTCTGACTACTTCCCATAATAGGTTTGAAGGTATAACTATACGATTATCTGGTGTTAAATACATCTTACCTTGCTCACTGGCTCCCAAATCTTTTACTAATTTCATATCCTCTTTTGAATATTTAAATTCCATTTCTGTATCTACGAGCTTACCGCCTGGTACCAGTGCCAAGGTTTTTACAGAATTTCTGTCTGCTGCCCTTTTAGCCTCTTGATCTGCAGTTTATTTCCCAGTTCCTGTTCAGTGTTACCTTTTTGATGCCCTCTGCAATGCATTATTGCCACTTGTTCTGGTAGATTTATAGCTTCCAAAAGCTGCAAGATTTCTTTGGCATGCTTGATCTGTTTACCTTGAGCTGTGAGCAGTCCTCGTTCTTTCCACAATGCTCCATGAGCATGGACGACCCCGAAGGCGTATTTGGAGTCTGTCCAAATATTTATTTTCTTTCCTTTCGCCAATTCTAAGGCTCTGGTTAAAGCGATTATCTCTGCCTTTTGAGCAGACGTAGCTGCAGGTAAAGGTTCTGCCCCGATTACCTTGTGTGCGGTGGTTACTGCATACCCTGCTTTACGAGCTCCGTCTTTTATGAAGCTGCTGCCATCGGTGAACCAGGAGTCCTCTGCGCTTTCCAACGGTTCCTCCTTTAAATCAGGTCTGCTGGAACAGACTGTTTCAATAGTCTCCAAGCAGTCGTGCGTTAGAGGTTCCATAGTGGCGGAATCTTTACTAAGAAAAGATGCTGGATTTACGATGTTAGCTGTCACAATATTAACATCATCTTGTTCCACCAAAACAGCCTGGTCCTTCAGGAATCGGGATGGTGAGAGCCAATGGCCCCCCTTTTGTTCCAATACTGCAGAAACTGTGTGTGAGACTACGACTGTCGTTTTCTGGCCCATAGTGAACTTAGGAGCTTCTGGAATGTTAAGGACAACTGCTGCAACAGCTCGCAGACACCCAGGCCATCCTTTGCCTGCCCCATCCAATTGCTTGGAGAAATATGCCACTGCTCCCTTGTGCGGCCCCAGCTGTTGAGCGAGCACTCCCAGGGCAACGCCTTGTCTCTCGTGAGAAAGTAGCCAAAAGGGTTTTAGAACATTTGGAAGTCCAAGAGCCGGGGCTCTCATAAGTTCCCTTTTTAATTGTTCAAAAGCCCTTTTTGCATCTCCGGTCCAAATCAGGTATCTGGCATTATTTTTCAACAGTTCATACAAGGGTTTTACCATTAGCCCATAATTATATATCCATAGTCTACACCATCCTGTCATTCCTAAAAAGGCTCTTAATTCTTTTACCATTTGTGGTTCTGGAGTCCGGCAGATTGCTTCTTTCCTCTCTCTTCCCAGTTCTCGTTGTCCTCTTGAGATTTTGAGTCCGAGGTGAGTCACTTGTTGTTGAATCATCTGAGCTTTCTGTTGAGAAACTCGATAACCATTCAGTCCCAGGAAATTAAGAAGACTCACTGTCCATTTTTTGCAATCCCGCTCTGTTTCTGCAGCGATGAGGAGATCGTCGACAGATTGTAACCAAGTCCCCTTTTGTGTCAGAGGATTCCACTTTTCGAGATCCCGAGCTAGCTGATTTCCAAAGATGGTAGGGCTATTTTTGAAACCTTGGGGTAACACTGTCCAGGTTAACTGGGTTTTTCGTCCAGAATCTGGATTTTCCCATTCAGAAGCGAATAGGTTCTGACTGTTTGAGGCCAGAGGTAAAGAGAAAAAGGCATCTTTTAAATCCAGTACGGTAAACCATCCCTGGCTATCTTCCAGTTTATTCAACAAGGTATAGGGATTAGCTACTACTGGGTAGAGATCTTCCACGATTTGATTAATTGCCCTCAAATCTTGTACTAACCTGTAACTTTTCCCATCCGACTTCTTCACTGGCAAAATGGGGGTGTTGTATTCAGATTCACATTACACTAACAATCCAAAATTTATAAAACTATCAATTATTTTCTTAATTCCTCTTCGGTCCTCTAGCTTAAGGGGGTATTGTTTGATCTTAACTGGTCGAGCTCCAGGCTTCAATTTCATCTCTATTGGGTCTGCATTTTTGGCTCTGCCTGGGGTTCCCGAAGCCCATACCCCTGGATACGCTTGGTCCAGTATATCCTGAGGTATTTCTCCTTTTTCTAAAATTTGAATCAATGCCAGGCTCAGAATTTTGGTTAATTTAGTATCCTCAATTTTAAATTCTATTTGTGCCTTTCTGAAAATGATTGTGGCATTCAGTTGTTCCAACATGTCTCGTCCTAGAAGGGACTTAGGGGCCCCAGGCAGGTACAAAAATCTGTGTATTCCAATTTGCTTACCTAATTTGTACTTTAATGGTTTTAGAAAATATGCCTTTTCCGATTGGCCTGTAGCGCCCACAACGGTTATAAAATCCTTACCCAAAGGCATCAGTTGTTGATTTAAAACAGAAAACGACGCACCAGTGTCTACCAAAAATTCCACACTGCGTTTCCCTAGCTTGATATTAACCAGTGGATCCGCTAGGGTGGATTCCCCAGGTCCCCGTCATTCAGTGTCCTGTAGGTCAGCAGCTATTGTGGGGCAGGGTGCCTTTCTCTGCTGTGGACATTCCCTCTGCCAATGTCCGAATCCCTTACAATGAACGCACTCATTGCTTTTTAGTCTCCTTTTATTGTAATTCCTCTTACTGTTCTCATCCCTGTTACGATACACTCGCCACGCCTCTTCCACTAGTGTCTCTAAATTCCTTACATCTGGTTCTTTAAGCTTCTGCAGCTTCTTTCTAATATCATTAGCAGCCTGTCCTATAAACAGAGATACCAGCTGCTGTCTAGCTGCATCTGATGTCGGATCTATGGTTGTGTGTTTCCGCACTGCTGTTCGTAATCTATCCAGGAATTCTCTCGGGGTCTCTGTCGGACCTTGTTTTACTTCATACAAGGCTGACCAGTTTACTGCTTTCGGGATCCCGTGTTCCAGCCCACACTGAACCCAAATACGGTATTGCTGTAACAGTCGATACTGCGTGTGATCATTAGGGCCCCACCCCGGGTCTCTGAGTGGAACATGTTGCTCCTCGGTCCCTTGTAAAGTACCTGCAGTAATTTGTGCCCTCACATGATCCCCTGCTGTTTTTAACACAATTCCTTTCTCAGTCTCTGTCATTGCCTCGACCATCAAATCCACATCTTTCCAATCCGGATCCAAATTCTTAACTATCCGTTCAAATTTCTTGGCTACCCCGCTAGGATCTTCCCTGGATTCCCTTACAGTTTCTCTCCATTTGTCTGTATCTTCCATTTGGAAGGGTGTTCTTATCAGGGTTGGCCCCCCCGGCCCCATCGCCCTTCTTAAAGGGGCTTGGATGATGGGTCCCACCTCACTGCGAGTCCGAGCAGTGATGGGACTTGACCGCTAGGTGGCGCTCCGCCCTCATCAGAGGCCTCGTCCCCGTCTGCGCGGGCGGGGGTTCCCGCAGCCGACCCAGCATCGGGGAGGGGGGGGTGACACAAAATCCTCCCTGCGCTCCTCCTGTTTCTTCTGATTCCCTTTTGTTTTCAGACACCTTTGCCCTATGCTGCATGCAGAACAACACCGCTTAAGTTTTCCCAGCTCGTTCTTTCTATCCCTTTCTAATGCCAGTCTGCGGGGCTAGATTTATACCACTTTCTTTTTGCCACTCGGGGTGATTTCACAAAGTGAAAAACATTTTGGCATAGGAGACCTCATCCCATTTTCCTTCTCTTCTCAAGAACAACATTAGCTGTAGCAAAGTATTATAATCCAGGGTGCCATTCTCAGGCCACTTTGCCTCATCATCTAACTTGTACAACGGCCACCATTGATTACAATACTTAACTAATGTCCTTTTATTCACACTACCTCCCGGGGGTCCCCCTATCTCCTTCCAATGATGCAAAATACAGCCCAAGGGGCTCTTCTTCAGGATCTCTTTGCTCTGTGAAGTTCCCATTATGCAGCACGTCCACCTCTGTTCCCCAATCAATGTACAGCAAACCCTAACAAACAAGCCTAAACCAACCCTTCTGACGCCGATAGCTCTAATTACTTAACCAAAATTCTATACTTTAAGCTACGAGAAATAGTTACTGAACCGCAATTTTACACCGGAATGTTGTATGACACTTATAACAAATACAACATACTATTATGATTATCACTAGTAGTATAATAACAACATAGGATAATTACTTTAAAATAAACATTCACTGTTTTCTTACGCTTTGTTTTTCACTGGCTGCTTCCCTCGTGGGAGAACAGAACCGCAGGTCAAAACTCCACACTCACCCTTGTTTCTATGTCTCATTCACACAGAGGCCTCACACACAGTCACACAATTTTAATCCGGAGTTACTGCAATCCGAACCGATTGCCAGAATCGTAGGCAATTTCCAGAATAATGATCCATGTATCAGTCAAGACCGCATCCAGTGGGGACTCAAACCCCTACAGTGGGGACTTGAACCCCTACAGTGGGGACTTGAACCCCTGTATACCTCTAAGGCGCTGGCAGCCCGGTATACTCTCCCTGTGTAATTAAATTACGACTCAGTGGACTCGAACCCCGTCGGTAGTAAAGAGTAGTAAAAGAATACCTTTACTCACAGATGGTCCTTGTCTGTTCCCGCGGTGATCCAGATAAGGCGAGGAGCCCCTTTGGGAAAAGGCTCCCGAGGGCCCAAGGGGGTCCTCTTCTTACCGGGTCCCGCAGCCGAACAGAATGGGTCCCATCTGGGGTGCCAAACTGATTCGAAGATCCGGTAGGAAAACCTCACAGCACAATGTACACTGCTCAGCAGGGATTCTTTATTGCGGCGCCGGGCACACCGGGGATTTCTCCTCCAAACGTGCGCACCAGACACCCTGTTGCTTCAGGTTAAATACAATCACACATGTAAATACTCATTATATTTCTAGGAACTAATTAGCATATGTAAATATCTTTCACGCATGTCTGTTAGCATCTTTGGGTGGTCTTTGGGGGTCCCAAGATGAAGGCCCATCCTCTTCATCACGCTGTTCACTGATTGACATTTGTCTCTGCGCAAACTCCGTTCCAGGATCACGTATATCGTGTCCTGCAGGTGGTTTGGCTCCGGTCTTGTTGCCCTCTTGGTGCCTCCTGATCTCTGTAGCTTGGCGCATTTGCCCTCCCAAGGCCGAGCTGTCTGGAGTAGAGTTATTTAGGAGTCTCTTTTATCCCACAATTATCCCAATTATTTGCTGAGAACCAAGACCACTTTTGTTTCACTTAATTATTTTGTCTAACGCCTAAGTGATAGCTTGTGCCCATGTCCTTCCACTACATTCCTTAATGAGAAAGCAGGGATTAGTGTAACAGTTACATCGTTAGATCACTGTGCATGCAGGAATACAAGTTACAGTACTAAAGACTACTAAAAACTAGAAAATATTAAGGCTTTTTGTTATAGTTTCACATTTCTTACAATCCCCTCTATCAGTGGCCTGCTCTTCCCCAGCGCTCGGTCGAGTGCTGCTGCCAGGTCTTTTGGTCTCCTGGTGGGCACACAGCTTCGGGTCGCCCTTGGAGGGGCCGTGCTTTCCCCGTGTGCGCGGCAGCCGGGAGGAGACGGCACCCGCCGCTGCGTGCTCCCAGCACCGGAGTGGATTGTGCGCAGCGTCGGCTGAGGAGGTGCTGGGGCTGTGTGTGCTCGGCCGCGTCCCGGCACAGCGCTGGAGGTGCAGAGCTGGGCTCTGCCCCGTGCCCCGAGCGTGCTGCAGCCGGTGTCCAGGCAGGGAGGGCGGCTGGGGCCGCTGTGGCCACCGAGTGCTGGGCTGTGGCTGAAGCTGTGTGAGGAGCAGCGGAGCCTCCCGGGAGACCTTTCTGGAAGGGAAGCCGGGGGGCCAGTAAGTGTGGTCTGCGAGGGCTGGGGTCATGGCCGAGAGTTAGAACATTGTGGAGGTCTGCAGAAGCTTGGTACAAGGGGCTGGGAGTAGAGGTGATCGTGTGTTCAGGAAAATGCATTGCGAGAAACCCTTCCGAGGACAACTGGCTTCCGAACCGACCTCATTGCCGAGGGATGAGTATGGACGTCGTGCGGTCACCGACGGCTTCTGGTTCACGTTGTTTTCTGCCTCTGCCGTCTGCAGGAAAAGCCTCGCAGGCAGACTGTCTCTCCCTGGAGCAGGAGCACGGTTCAGCCCAGGCAGTGCGAGTAAACTTGAGTTTTCTGGTGTCCAGAACAAAGCAGTTGAAATGCCTGCCCGTGGCCGTGATGGCGTCACGCAGTACCTGGCACCTTTGCTTCTCAGCAGTGCTGCTGGGAATTGTCCTTTCCTTCCGAGGAGGAAGAGGAAGGATGCCAGCAAGTGCCAGTGGGAGCTGAGCATGGGCACTGTGCCGTTTGGAGTGGCCTGGGAGTTCCCCTGCTGTCAGGGCTCTGGCCCGTGGGGAAGAAAGCCTGCGCTTCTTGCTCTAGCAGCAGGGATTTGAGCTTCGCTCCTGATGTGCTGTGCTGGGCACCTGCCTGCTTTGGGCAAGAGCAAGGCCTGGCTGGAGGAACAGCCTGCAGTAGCTGGTCCAGGTCAGCTGTGCTGGGGGATACCAGTTCCACGCTGTGAGCAGCGGTGGAGCTGCTCTTGTGCTTTGCATTTCTGTATCAGTGTATTTCACCAGTTCCCCCTCCCCAACGCGTGTTCCGGCTTTAGGACCACAAGTTTGTTGAGCAAACACGCAGGCATTCTCCACACCAATGTGGCCAACAACAGTGAGCCCAGGGCACTGGAGAAACGACTTGGTCCTTTACTGCCAAAGAGCAGAGGTTTCTGTTTTCAGAATGAGCGAGTGGCAGGGGTTGGAAGGGCCCCTGGGGATCATCTGCTCCAACCCCCCTGGCAAAGCAGGTTCCCCCAGAGCAGGCTGCAGAGGACGGCGTCCAGGCGGGTTGTGAAGATCTCCGGAGAAGGACAGTCCACAACGCGTCCGGGCAGGCTGTTGGGGTGCTGTGCCACCCTCAAAGTAAAGAAGTGCTTCCTCGTGTTTCTGCTACCAAAGAGCGTGGGAAATGCGTCTGCGCCGTGTGGCCAGGACCCCAAAGATGGTGTCCTGGTTTCGGCTGGGCTAGAGCTAGTTTTCCTCCCCGCAGCTGCTGTGTTTTGGGTTGCGTATGAGAAGAGTGTTGATCAGAGTGGTGGTTGTATTTGTTGCTGAGAAATGCAGGGCTTTCTGCAGCCTCCCGTGCTGGCTGCTGAGCGGGTGTGCTGGAGCTGGGAGGGAGCAGAGCCAGGCAGCGAGGCCAAGGTGGCCCATGGAAAGAGTCTGTACCATGGATGTCATGCTCGGGTGGTAAAGGCAGGTTTTGTGGGGGTCAGGAACCCTTTATTTTTCAAATTCTCTTGTCTCTCTCTTGTGGGGGTTCGAACTTTTCCGAGAGGTTGGTCTTTTTCCCAGAGTTTGGCAAACTCTATGGATTTTGTGAGTTTGGGGAAATGGGTGAAATTCGTGAGCTCGGGGAAGCCCGCGGGTTCCGCTGTCGCTGCTCAGGAACTGGCTGCAAATCAGTCATCGGGCAGTGAGAAAACGGTCTTGTGTAGCGTTTGTTTGGCGTGTTGGTTGTTAGCAGCAGTAGTATTGGTACGAGTGTTTCCAGTGTTGTCGTATTAACGTGTCTTTGTCTCAACCCGGGAGCTTTCCCTGGTGTCCGTTTCTCCTGCCCATCGCCCTGTGAGGGAAGGAGAGGGGTGAGCGAGCGGCTGCCTGGTGCTTGGTTGCTGGCCGATGGGTTAAACGAGGACAGGTGGCATCTCTCTGTCTTTGCAGAGCAATGGATTTTTGTTGTTGTTAAGCTGTACGCTAAAGAAAAAGCCATCTTCCCTGCCAAACTGTGCTGTAGGAAAGGTGGAAAATAGGCAGCAGGAACCTGGCATATTTCTGAGAAGGGAGAGGTGTGTGAGCAGTGAGACACAAACCAGCAAGCAGGTTTTGGAGGCAGGCTGAGCGCTGAGTGTCAGAGGTGGCCAGCTGATGGTGCAGTGATGGTGAAGAGATGCGTCGGGGTGACAGTTCCTAGCTGGATGGAGCAGTTGTTATTCCGTACCCTTGTATTTTATTCTGCCGCGCGACTTCCATGTTAACGTGAGAACTCTCTGTTCTGGTTTTCTGACAGCCCTCATTTACGTTACTGAGAAGAAGCAGAAAGTGAGGCAGCCTTCAGGCAGTTTGCAGTGTCTTTGTGTTTGCTGTGTCTCTCAGGCCCATGTCACCAACCTCAGAGCTGCTCGTGCTCAGGACCGTCCCTTTGTGCATGGGGTCTGCCTTTCTGCAGTCCCTGCATTGCCCCAGCGGTGTGGCTGTCCGAGCTGGAGGCCAGAGCTGGAGGCTCCTCCCTGGTGAGTCACGTGCTCCAGTGGCTCCTGTGAACATGTCCCCAGTCTGCTGTGCTGGATGGAGACTGCAGCTGTGAATTGCAGTGCTTGCTGAAGGCACATCTGGAAGGAGTCAGGCCCTGGGTGTCTGCAGACCTGCTCCAGACTGCCCGACTGGGATGGAAGTTGTGTCAGGTGCTGCTGATCGTGTCCGAAGGGAGCAGGAGTTAGGCCAAATTTGCGGGTGATACAGAGGCACCCTCGGAACCTCCGGTGAGATGGGGAATTGGTCAGAGCAGCTTTTAGGGCCTTTTCAGTCAATGCAAAGGCACCAAAGGCTGCAGTCAGTGGGAAGAATACAGTGCTGAGTGATGCGCATTGCGTGATGAGGGAGAGCAAATGGATCCCCTTTTTCTCCTCCAAGCCTGGAGAAGGGCAGTTTTGAGGTGGGGCTGCCCTTGTCTGCAGAGGGACTGGGTGGGAAGAGCAGCCCTGCTCCTGCCCGGGTGTGTTCAGGACGGCCTGCTTCCACCTCGCTGCCTCTCGACAGCAGAGTCGCCAGGGAAGTTCCACGAGCTCGTTACTTTGCAGGGTGTGATGGGACCTGAGAGGTGTTCACCAAGGTAAGAGACTTTCCTGCTGTACAGCCTGACCGAGAGCAGAGTTGGGGAAGGGAATTTCCCTGACAGGTCTGAATTCCCTGGTGTCGTGTAGAACCTGAGGAGCGTGTAGAAACGCCTGGCGCAAGGAAACCCGGTGTTGGCCGTGAATGGA
The DNA here is from genome assembly GCF_030867145.1 of Opisthocomus hoazin. Lineage (NCBI taxonomy): Eukaryota > Metazoa > Chordata > Aves > Opisthocomiformes > Opisthocomidae > Opisthocomus > Opisthocomus hoazin. The sequence goes on from NW_027448988.1 coordinate 626,007, forward strand.
CAAGAGCATGAGCAAGTACATATGATGGGGAGCTGTGTTTGTTGTCCCTTTCTCCTTAGGCCACCCCTCTTCTCAGTAGCAAAGCGGTATCCAGAAAAGCAGTTTTGGTGGGAATACTGCTGAAGTTTTCGTCATTTGTTTCAGATGAATGAAGGTCACGATCGAGTGAGTAGTACCCCCGAGCTCTGCTGCCCATTTCAGGCCATGTGGGACTTGATGACGCGCTGCAGAGGGTTCCCGTGACAAGTCAGCCGGTACGTAGGAAGCAGAGAAACCCCTGACGATGGCTGCTTCAGGCCAGTTGTCGTTTGTTTCTTGACTGGACCTGCTGAGGCTGCAGGAGCGCTGCATCCCGCGGGATGCTCACCGCTTTTGAGCGGCTGGTGATGCTGTGCTGGATGCAGCCCGGGTGCGGTTTGCCCTCTCTGCGGCCAGGGCACACTGCTGAGTGACGCTGAGCCTGGTGTCGCGCAGCAGCCCCAGATGCCTTTCTGCAGGGCTGCTCTCCAGCCACTCGTCTCCCAGTTCAGACTTGTGCCTGGCAGGGCTCCGTCCGAGGCGCAGAATGCGTCATTTGGAGTCGCTCAGCGCCATCCCATTAATCCTAGCCCAGCGCTGCCATCTGTCTCGATCCCTCAGCAAGGCCTCTTGTCCCCCCAGAGAGTCAACAGCACCTCCCAGTTTGGTACCGTCAGCAAGGTGGCTCCTGGTGCGTTGAACCCCTGCTTCCAGATGGCTGGTAACGAAACATGACGGAGCTGGCCCTGGAGCTGAGCCCTGAGGAGCAGCGCTGGTGGCGTCAGAGCAGTGGGATGTTGCCAGCTGATGTGTGGGAGGTTGAAATCTCCCGTAAGGATGAGGTCTGGAACTTTCTCCTGGTGGCCTAAGGAAGAACTCGTGGGTGCTTCCATTGCAGCTGGGCGATCAGTAGTAGACATCCACTAGGCCATCTCCTTTCTTTTTAGCCAATGGAGATGGATGATTTTTTTGGAAGTACAAGTGTTACTTGACTGTCTTCTTGCTTTAACAATTCCTTTTCTCTCTGCGTCGAGTGGCGAGGCGGACGCGTACCTCGTCTGGTTAGAGAAAATATGAACCTTTGCCAGGAAGAGGAGAGCTGGTGAATGACTGATGCACAAAGGCTGTGCTCTGAAGAAGAAAAGGAAAACTTTCAGGATTGTGGTTTCTCTCTGTTTTTTCTTTTTTTGTAATGAATTTTTTTCACATCAGTTTTCATTGCAGCATCCAAAAAAGCCCTGAAAACATTGCCCCACCTAGATTAGAATTCCTTTTCTCCTTCTAAATTCTTCTTTCCTTTCAGCCTTTGAGAAGAAACAACTGTCAGCAGTGTCACCTAGCACCGAGGAGGAAAAACCAGTGGGAGCTCCAAAGCGCGGGGATCATTTGCAAGATGTCTGCCTGCGATTTCTTACGGCTGCTGGCCCTGGCTGTGCAGGGGTGGAGGCCGGAGAGCTCTGCAGTGCTCCTCAAGTGCTCCTGCAGAAGGCATTGCCTTGGTCAGAGAGCTTGTGGCCAGAGCCTGAGGGGAGATGCCGCTTCCCAAAGCCGCCTTTGTCTTGGCTGGCCCCAGGGTTTGGAGGTTTGCCTGGGAAATGGGCAATAAGGAGAGATAAAGTTTCCCTGCACTTGGTGTCTGGTGCGGTGATTGTTTTAATTATTTCTTTTCTTTCCCCCTTGCTGGTTCAACAAAGGCAAATGCAGGGTCCTGCACCTGGGGAGGAACAACCCCAGGCACCAGTACAGGCTGGGGCGGCCGTGCTGGAGAGCAGCTCTGGGAGAGGGACCTGGGTGTCCTGGTGGACGACAGGCTGACCATGAGCCAGCAGCGTGCCCTGGCTGCCAAGAAAGCCAAGGGGATCCTGGGGTGCATCAAGAGAAGTGTGGCCAGGAGGTTGAGGGAGATTATCCTCCTCCTCTGCTCTGCCCTGGGGAGGCCCCGTCTTGAGTGCTGTGTTCAAGCTCTGGGCTCCCCACTTCAAGAAAGATGAGGAACTACTGGAGAGTCCAGTGAAGGGTTACGAAGATGATGAGGGTGTCACCGAAAATCCGGGAATAACACCTCATAACACCAATGTAGTGTTAAAAGGCAGCATTCTTTATTGCAGCGCTGGATGCACGGGGGATAATTCCACCGAACGTGCATACCCCATACCTTTTCCGTATAGTTTATATAGATCAAAATATACATATTTATTAGGTTACATAACTTATCCCTTTCATAATAAAATTAGTTCATTTTCATACACTCCTCCCACCCGCGCTTGCGCAGTGCCTCCTAGTGGTGGTCGTCGGGGGTCCCAAGATGAAGGCTTATCCTCTTCGTCACAGTTTCTGCGCAAACTCAGTCCTCTTCTGGCTCTTGTCCCTGCGGCACGGGTCGTCTTGACCAGTTCTAGGCACCTGCTGGTTTTAATTGAAACTAACTTCTTTGGGGGGAGATGTATGACCTTTTGCTTCAATTAATTCACACAATAGATAGGTACCACAAATACACCTGTATTTCTGCATGCATAGTGATCTAACAATATAACTGTTACACTAATCCCTGTTTTCTCATTAAGGAATGTAGTGGAAGGACATGGGCACAAGCTATCACTTAGTCGTTAGACAAAATAATTAAGTGAAACAAAAGTGGTCTTGATTTTCAGCAAATAATTGGGATAATTGTGGGATAGAAGAGACTCCTAAATAACTCTACTCCAGACAGCTCAGCCTTGGGAGGGCAAATGCGCTAAGCTACAGAGATAAGGAGGCACCAAGAGAGCAACAAGACTGGAGCAAAACAACCTGAAGGACATGATATACGTAATGCTAGAACTGAGTTTGCGCAGAAAACAAATGTCAATCAGTGAACAGCGTGATGAAGAGGATGGGCCTTCATCTTGGGACCCCCGAAGACCACCCAAAGATACTAGCAGACATGCGTGAAATATATTTACATATGCTAATTAGTTCCTAGAAATATAATGAATAATTACCTGTGTGATTGTATTTAACCTGAAGCAACAGGGTGTCTGGCGCGCACGTTTGGAGGAGAAATCCCCCGTGTGCCCGGCGCCGCAATAAAGAATACCTGCTTAACAGTATACATTGTACTGTTAGGTTTTTCTTACCGGATCTTCGAATCACACCTGCAATCATTTAATAACACTATTTCTATTAAAAATCCCCTTCACCATTATTGTTTAATGACTACCTAGGGACTAAACCCTCTGTTCCCAGACCTAATGTCCAGATGGGCAGGGCTGTACAAGGGACATAGCAGCATTGTTCGTGGTTTATGATTAACTAATTCCATCACCTCGGTTACATTTCCCCCCTTTGGAAGTTTTGAAATAATTCTCTTTTCAATACTTCCATAATTAAATTTTTCTTAATCATATAATAATTAAATATTATTATAATATTTTTTTCAGAATCACAACACTACACTTATAGTCCACTTGTTTCGCTATAGGGTGGTGGAAGTGTAACAACCGACTCACTAAGGTTTTGTCTTCTTGCAATAGCCTGAATAATCTTTCGATTAAAAGCTGTTCTGCTGGTGAGTTCCTTTTTCAGACAATAATATATGAGCAGTATTATTAAAACTACTACCAGTAAAAGCAGTCCGGTACCGATTAAAGATTTGACCCAAGAACTAATATTCCACCCTAATCCGTTAAAAATTTTATCAAGCCAATTTTCTTGCATGTCCTGTTGGATTTCCTGAGTGTCTTTTTCTATTTGTTTTAGTAAGTTTAAGTCATGTTCAACATCCTGAGTGACATTGGGGATATGTAGACAGCAATGATCTCTCCTACCTTTTAGGTACTCACGTACTCCATGTTCTTTTAACAGGAGCATGTCTAAGGCCATTTTATTTTGCAGCGTCATTCTTGAGGTTGCTTGCAACTGTAGGTTTGACTGTCTGAATCCTCTCCTTGTTACATTTGCTAATTTTTCTACTTGACCAGTTAGTTTATATAACCAGGCTTTATTCCTATAAGTCGATAAGGGAGTCAATAAAGATTCTAAGGCCCATCCAATTTTTACTCCTGTTGAAGGCTCATTCCAGTTTTCATCTTCTTCAACTTCTGATCTTTTTATCCGTAATAATTTCAAATTCTCAGAGTTCCCCTTAAAGGGAGTCTTTTTCCAAATTGGACATAATGTTGGCATTCCTAAAGTAATTTGTTTTACCTTACCATCAACCGGTAGGTGAGTGGACCAGGTTCCATCACTCATTGCCCAAACTAAGTGTCCTGGACTTTGAATTGTAGATTTTCTACAACTAAAGAATGTTCCTCTTTTGGGCTTATAGCTATCAGTCAACTGTAAATCATTTCTAAGTCCCCTACACTGGCATCCATATTTCAAGGCAGCTGCTAAAGGTGGAACACTTTGGATTGCTTTACTAACTGTACTGCAATTACACATTTTTGTACAATTCCACCAGGGTACTACAATTTCCTTTTCCCGGGAAGTACTTCCTTTGTCATCGACCGATGGGAAAGCTGCAAAAATCATCCCATCCCAGGTGAAACACCAGGGGGCACTGGCCATGTACTGGAACTGAGATGTGATGGCCATGGACCATACTGAATCCCACAAAGTTATCTCTTGTTTAGTTTGATTGGGCTCTTTGCATTCCCATTTCATGATTGTTCGAGTAACATTTTTCTTAACGGGTTCATCATAAGCACACCAACCTATATTGGGAAAAACTATTTGGACAAAAACATAATTTAGTAACTTCTCACAATTTGCTTTACTTCCAGGGGTTTTTCCATTGTTTTCTAACATAATCTATTCGTTCCTGCCACTCAACAACGGGAACTTGTTCACAATGAGTACCGTTCTTGTTGGGTTCTTTGTTACTTCGATTTGTTGTCAAGATTCCCCACGGAACTGATTCTCCTACCGCCCTTGGGATTGGAAGACACGCAGTTATTTGGGTCACGTTTTGTAAATTTCCAAATTCTTTTATAAGCCCGATCATCAAATTTTCTTCTGGAGTCCTCCTTGGGAGGTATATTAATTGTTCTGCTTTTATTGGCAGCGTAGTAATGTCTTTTGTTCTTACTTCCAATACACTGAACAGTGCTCCTATTATCATCAGTTTCCAGATCGAGATACAGTCTCCCCGCATTTTGCAGCAATAGCTACTCTTTTTAGATATATTTCAAAGTCAGTTTTGCAGTCTCTGGATCTCTACTGATGACTCTCCACGAAGGGGCCTTCTTCACTCGGGTGTAGTGTATCCACGGTTCCACCCCTTCTACTTTGATCGCAGTGTCAGTTGTTAACAGTACCTGAAAAGGTCCTTTCCACGTCACCTGCAGTGGTTCAGAGTTCCAAGTCTTTATGCACACGAAATCACCTGGTGGATATTGATGCACAGGTGTATCCAAAGCAAGCGATCTGGTCAGCACAACGTATTTTCGGAGTGCTTCAAGTGTTTTTCCTAAAGAAATCAAATACATCTTTAAATCTGTTTCCCCTGTTATTTTCATATCCCCTGGGATTAAAGGAGTCTGATAAGGTTTGCCATACAGAATTTCGTATGGACTTACACCATCTTTAGATCTAGGTTGAACTCTGACTCTCAGAAGTGCTAATGGTAAAGCTTGTGGCCATTTCAAAGACACCTCTTGACAAATTTTACTTATTTGTCGCTTTAATGTTTGGTTCATTCTTTCAATTCTCCCACTTGATTGTGGCCTCCAGGGGGTATGTAAATCCCAATTTATCCCTAAAATTTTACTTACTTGCTGAACTATTTCTGCTACAAAATGTGGTCCCCTATCGGAAGACATGCCAATTGGTACCCCAAACCTTGGTATGATTTCTTTCAACAATATTTTAACTACTTCTCTCGCTTTGCTGGTGCGACAAGGAAAGGCTTCCGGCCATCCAGAAAAAGTATCAATGAATACTAATAGATACCTGAATCCATTCTGCCTGGGGAGTTCAGAAAAATCAACTTGCCAGTAATCTCCTGGAATGTTACCCTGTTTTGTTACTCCTAGGGGTGCCCTTTTCCGATTTAAAGAATTATTTTTGAGACAAATTGGACACTTCGTTACTATGGATTTAATTACTCCTGTCATTCCTACACACACCACAGATGATTTTAGGCTCGAGACCATAGCATCTACACCCCAATGTGTCTGTGCATGTTTTTCTTTCGCAAGTTCTAACATAACTTGCAGGGTTACAATTACCTGTTTTTCTGGCGTTACCTACCGCCCTTCTATATTTTGTGATGCTTTCAATTGTTCTGCTAATTGTTCATCCAATTTACTGTATTTTGGTTTCAGATTTGGGATTTTTATTTGTTTTACTGGTACTAGAGCAAGGATACCTTGTTCAGCAGCCTCCTTTGCTGTTTTGTCTGCCAATCGATTACCTATGTTTACAGCTGTCTGACCAAATTGATGAGCCTTGCAGTGCATCAGTGCCACTTCCTTTGGTTTCTGCGCCTCTTCGAGGAGCTGAAGGATTTCTTCTTTGTGTTTTATCGATGAACCTTGGGCTGAGAGCAGTCCTCTTTCTTTCCAGATGGCTCCATGAGCGTGAATCACACCAAATGCATATTTAGAGTCAGTCCATATATTTACCCTTTTTCCTTCTGCCATTCGCAAGGCTTGCCTCAACGCCACCAGTTCTGCTTTCTGTGCCGAGGGATTTGCAGGCAGCGTTCCTGACTCCAGTGCCTCGGTGGTGGTGACAACAGCGTATCCGGCCATTCGTCTTCCTTCTTTCACAAAGCTGCTTCCATCCGTGAACAACTCCAGATCAGGGTTCTCCAGAGGCTCATCCCTCAGGTCCGGTCTGCTGGAATAGACTTGTTCAACAGTTAGCAGGCAGTCATGTTCTAGATTTTCTGTCGGATTCTCCGTCGACAGAAACATTGCTGGATTTACGATGGTTGTGGTTTTTAATTCCACATCATCTTGCTCCAGTAAGACAACTTGATATTTCAGCATTCTGCTGGGGGACAGCCAATGACCCCCCTTTTGTTCTAGAACAGTTACCACCATGTGTGGTACATACACCACCATCTTTTGGCCCATAGTCAATTTTCGAGCTTCCTGAATCAGCAATACCGTCGCTGCCACAGCGCGCAAACGTCCCGGCCATCCTTTACTCACGTTGTCAAGTTGTTTAGAGAAATATCCTACTGGCCGCTTCCAGGATCCCAGACGTTGTGCCAGCACTCCAAGGGCCAGATGCTGCCTCTCATGGACAAACAGTTCAAAAGGTTTGGTTAAATTAGGTAAAGCCAAAGCAGGGGCCATCATCAATGCTTTTTTAAGTTCTTTAAATGATTTTTGGCATTCAGGTGTCCATGTCAGATACAAGTCTTTGGATTCTCTTAAAGCGTTGTAGAGTGGCTTCACATATAGTCCATAGTTTGGAATCCAAAGCCGACACCATCCAATCATTCCCAAAAAGGTTCTCAGCTCCTTTGGACTGTTAGGTTCTGGGATTTGGCAAATGGCTTCCTTCCTTTCGTTGCTTAGTTGCCTTTGCCCTTGAGATATTTCAAATCCCAGATAAATCACTGCTTCTCTTCCTATCTGGGTCTTATTTCTGGAGACTCTATATCCTCCTTGGCCCAGAAAATTCAACAAACTGATAGTAATTTCAAAACATTCTTCTTTGCTTTCTGCTGCTATCAGAATATCATCCACATATTGTAACAATGTCCCCTTTTCCTGGTTTTGTCTCTTCCATATTTCTAATTCCTTTGCCAACTGGTTTCCAAATACTGTGGGGCTCTTTTTAAATCCTTGTGGAAGTACAGTCCACGTCAGTTGCATCTTTCGTCCTGTTGCAGGGCTCTCCCATTCAAAAGCAAATATGCTTTGACTTTGTGCATCCAGAGGTATGCAAAAGAAGGCCTCCTTTAAATCTAGTACAGTAAACCATTTATGCTCCTCTTTCAGGGATGTCAATAAACTATAGGCATTGGCTGCTACTGGGTGTATATCTTGAACTATTTGATTTATAGCTCTTAGACCCTGGACTAGTCGATATTCCCGTCCCCCAGGTTTCTTTACCGGTAATATAGGTGTGTTATATTCTGACTCGCATTCTACCAAAAGCCCATATTCCAAAAATTTCATGATTAACCCCTCTAATCCTTTTCGTGCCTCCCACTTAATAGGATACTGTTTTTGTCTTACCAGTTTGGATCCGGCTTTTAAGGTCACTTTTACCGGTTCTGCCAGTTTAGATCGTCCTGGAACCTCACTTGCCCAAACCAAGGGGGTTACAGCATTTTCCACCTCTTCTGGAATTCGTTCTTCTTTAAAAGAATCCTGTAACATAAATACTTTCGCCTCTATGGCTTTTGATTCCGGTATCAATAATTCAATTTCCCCATTTTTAAAAGTTACTTGTGCCTCCAATTTACTTAACAAGTCTCGCCCTAACAAAGGCAAAGGGCATTCAGGCATATATAAAAACTGGTGTGTTACCCACTGTTTTCCCAATTTAAATTTTAATGGTTCCAGAAAAGGCCGATTTTCCCTTTGTCCTGTCGCACCAACGACATCTACCGAATGATGACTGCATTTTCCTCTACATGTGTTCAATACCGAATAAGTGGCTCCCGTATCTACTAAAAATTCTACTTCTTCATTCCCTAGCTCTAGTGTAACCAGGGGTTCAGCTAGGGTTGACTCCCCCGGTCCTCTTTGTGATTCCTCATCTAAAGTCATCAATTTAATCGCGCGAAGAGTCGGATCTAACTCCCCGGCCTTAGGACATTCTCTTTTCCAGTGCCCACGTTCCTTACAAATAGCACATTGGTCTGGTGCTAATCGAAGATTTATCCTTTCCCTTTCTCCAATATTCATCCCTCTTCCTCTTCCTCTTCCTCTGCCTTTTCTATTATTCCCAGCTAGAGCCGCCAATAACTTTCCATCTCTCCGAACCTGTTTTCCTTCCTTCTCTTTTTCTCTATTATTATACACAGTCCATGCTACTTCAAGCATTTTTCCCAAATCTCTAGATTCAGGTCCTTCCAGTTTTTGGAGCTTTTTCCTAATATCAGGAGCCGACTGACCCATGAATATGGAGGCCAATTGTATTGCTTCGTCTGGTTGTTCTGGGTCCAAATTAGTATACTTTCGGGCAGTTTCCTTCAGTCTCTCCATGAAAGCTGAAGGAGACTCATTTAGCTCCTGCCTTATTCCATAAATTTTTGAGCAATTTATCGCCTTTGGCATTGCATGTTTAACATCGAACAAAATCCACCTCTGATATCTGGTCAACATTCCTCTGGGTCCCGGCTGATTCGGGTCCCAGTCAGGATCTGAAGAGGGAAAGTTCTGATCTACCGTTCCCTGCAAATCTCCGTGGGCGTGAGCTCCCTCTACCTGTTTCTTAGCAGTATTCAGCACCATCCTTTTCTCTGTGCCATCAAGCAAAGTATCTAAAATCACCTGCAAATCATTCCAGTCAGGATCCTAGGTCCTAATTATTGTCTCAAAGACCTTTGCTACTCTCTCAGGGTCTTCTCGATAAGTGCCTGCTATTTCCTTCCACGACCTTAAATCAGTTATTGAAAACGGAACCTTTACTGTCACCGGACCAGTATTTCCTACTGCTTCTCGGAGAGGGGCCTGGAGGGGAGCTGGCTCCGCTGCCCCCCCTGTCCTTCCCCGCGTTCTTCCCGAAACCGGGCTAAATTCTCCCGCACCCTGCCCCAGAGGGGAGGTGGAAGGGCTACCGATCTCGGATCCCTCTGCATGATTATCCCCCCATTTCTGACGCGGTGCCACCATTAGCTCGACATCATCCTCCTCAGACTCAAACTTCAAACATTCTTTCCCGACGCTACAAGCGGCGCAGCATTTCTTTGAACCTTTCTTACATTTTCCCTTTCCCAAAGCCATTACCATAGAACTATGCGGATGTACCCCACACTGCCTTTGCCATTCCGGATGATTTCTCAACGAGAAAAACAAATCTACATAGGTCATTTCTTCCCATTTACCTTCCCTTTTACAAAACAACATCAACTGCAAAGTGGTATTCTAACACAGTGTCCCGTCCTCCGGCCACTTCTCCCCGTCATCCAACGGCCACCAAGGATTACAATATTCAATTAACTGTTTCCGAGTTAAAGGATCCCCCCCCAGCTCTTTCCAGTGTTTTAAAATACATCCCAAAGACGTGCCCCTTGGGATGGGTCTTTTACTCGGAAAGGTGCCCATCCTTCAAATGACCAGTGGTAGTGATTGTGCACTATATCACAAACACTAATCAGAGGGACCCCAACCCTTGTTGGAGCTCCCTTTTGGGATCCCAGACCCCTGCTGAGATCCTGGAGACTTCAACCCCCTGTTGAAGACCTCCCCCTTGGGCCCCGCTCCACCGGCTTTCACCGAGCAGAGACTTTCCACAAAGGTACCTTTCAGCCCAACTCTACGAGGTTTTCACCGCGATTTACGAGCAGGCGTATCTTATACTTAAAGAATGCCTTAATTAAATTCCAGGAGACTTACTTGGAATCCTTCGGTCCGGGGATCAGAGGTTCTCCTCGAGAATCCCTCGATGCCGGCTGCAGGTCCCGTGATCCCGCGGATCCGTCGGTTTTCACAAGCAGGGTCCCATCTGGGGTGCCAGAAACTGTCACCGAAAATCTGGGAAGAAAACGTCGTAACACCAATGTAGTGTTAAAAGGCAGCATTCTTTATTGCAGCGCTGGATGCACGGGGGATAATTCCACCAAGCGTGCATACCCCATACCCTTTTTGTGCAGTTTATACAGATCAAAATATACATATTCATCTGATTACATAAGCCCTTTCTTTCGTAGTCAAATCAGTCCATTTTCATACACTCCTCCCACCCGCGCTTGCGCAGTGCCTCCTAGTGGTGGTCGTCGGGGGTCCCAAGATGAAGGCTTATCCTCTTCGTCACAGTTTCTGCGCAAACTCAGTCCTCTTCTGGCTCTTGTCCCTGCGGCACGGGTCGTCTTGACCAGTTCTAGGCACCTGCTGGTTTTAATTGAAACTAACTTCTTTGGGGGGAGATGTATGACTTTTTGCTTCAATTAATTCACACAATAGATAGGTACCACAAATACACCTGCAACCATTTGGTAACGCTGTTTCTATTAAAAATCCCCTTCACCATTATTGTTTAACATTAATGACTACCTAGGGACTAAACCCTCTGTTCCCAGACCTAATGTCCAGATGGGCAGGGCTGTACAGGGGACATAGCAGCATTGTTCGTGTTTTATGATTAACTGATTCCATCACCTTGGTTACATTTCCCCGCTTTGGAAGTTTTGAAATAATTCTCTTTTCAATACTTCCATAATTAAATTTTTCTTAATCATATAATGATTAAATATTATTATAATATTTTTTTCAGAATCACAACACTACACTTATAGTCCACTTGTTTCGCTATAGGGTGGTGGAAGTGTAACAACCGACTCACTAAGGTTTTGTCTTCTTGCAATAGCCTGAATAATCATTCGATTAAAAGCTGTTCTGCTGGTGAGTTCCTTTTTCAGACAATAATATATGAGCAGTATTATTAAAACTACTACCAGTAAAAGCAGTCCGGTACCGATTAAAGATTTGACCCAAGAACTACTATTCCACCCTAATCCGTTAAAAATTTTATCAAGCCAATTTTCTTGCATGTCCTGTTGGATTTCCTGAGTGTCTTTTTCTATTTGTTTTAGTAAGTTTAAGTCATGTTCAACATCCTGAGTGACGTTGGGGATATGTAGACAGCAATGATCTCTCCTACCTTTTAGGTACTCACATACTCCATGTTCTTTTAACAGGAGCATGTCTAAGGCCATTTTATTTTGCTGCGTCATTCTTGAGGTTGCTTGCAACTGTAGGTTTAACTGTCTGAATCCTCTCCTTGTTACATTTGCTAATTTTTCTACTTGACCAGTTAGTTTATATAACCAGGCTTTATTCCTATAAGTCGATAAGGGAGTCAATAAAGATTCTAAGGCCCGTCCGATTTTTACTCCTGTTGAAGGCTCATTCCAGTTTTCATCTTCTTCAACTTCTGATCTTTTTATTCGTAATAATTTCAAATTCTCAGAGTTCCCCTTAAAGGGAGTCTTTTTCCAAATTGGACATAATGTTGGCATTCCTAAAGTAATTTGTTTTACCTTACCATCAACCGGTAGGTGAGTGGACCAGGTTCCATCACTCATTGCCCAAACTAAGTGTCCTGGACTTTGAATTGTAGATTTTCTACAACTAAAGAATGTTCCTCTTTGGGGCTTATAGGTATCAGTCAACTGTAAATCATTTCTAAGTCCCCTACACTGGCATCCATATTTCAAGGCAGCTGCTAAAGGTGGAACACTTTGGATTGCTTTACTAACTGTACTGCAATTACACATTTTTGTACAATTCCACCAGGGTACTACAATTTCCTTTTCCCGGGAAGTACTTCCTTTGTCATCGACCGATGGGAAAGCTGCAAAAATCATCCCATCCCAGGTGAAACACCAGGGGGCACTGGCCATGTACTGGAACTGAGATGTGATGGCCATTGACCATACTGAATCCCACAAAGTTATCTCTTGTTTAGTTTGATTGGGCTCTTTGCATTCCCATTTCATGATTGTTCGAGTAACATTTTTCTTAACGGGTTCATCATGAGCACACCAACCTATATTGGGAAAAACTATTTGGACAAAAACATAATTTAGTAACTTCTCACAATTTGCTTTACTTCCAGGGGTTTTCCATTGTTTTCTAACACAATCTATTCGTTCCTGCCACTCAACAACGGGAACTTGTTCACAATGAGTACCGTTCTTGTTGGGTTCTTTGTTACTTCGATTTGTTGTCAAGATTCCCCACGGAACTGATTCTCCTACTGCCCTTGGGATTGGAAGACACGCAGTTATTTGGGTCACGTTTTGTAAATTTGCAAATTCTTTTATAAGCCCAATCATCAAATTTTCTTCTGGAGTCCTCCTTGGGAGGTATATTAATTGTTCTGCTTTTATTGGCAGCGTAGTAATGTCTTTTGTTCTTACTTCCAATACACTGAACAGTGCTCCTATTATCATCAGTTTCCAGATCGAGATACAGTCTCCCCGCATTTTGCAGCAATAGCTACTCTTTTTAGATATATTTCAAAGTCAGTTTTGCAGTCTCTGGATCTCTACTGATGACTCTCCACGAAGGGGCCTTCTTCACTCGGGTGTAGTGTATCCACGGTTCCACCCCTTCTACTTTGATCGCAGTGTCAGTTGTTAACAGTACCTGAAAAGGTCCTTTCCACTTCACCTGCAGTGGTTCAGAGTTCCAAGTCTTTATGCACACGAAATCACCAGGTGGATATTGATGCACAGGTGTATCCAAAGCAAGCGATCTGGTCAGCACAACGTATTTTCGGAGTGCTTCAAGTGTTTTTCCTAAAGAAATCAAATACATCTTTAAATCTGTTTCCCCTGTTATTTTCGTATCCCCTGGGATTAGAGGAGTCTGATAAGGTTTGCCATACAGAATTTCGTATGGACTTACACCATCTTTAGATCTAGGTTGAACTCTTGACTCTCAGAAGTGCTAATGGTAAAGCTTGTGGCCATTTCAAAGACACCTCTTGACAAATTTTACTTATTTGTCGCTTTAATGTTTGGTTCATTCTTTCAATTCTCCCACTTGATTGTGGCCTCCAGGGGGTATGTAAATCCCAATTTATCCCTAAAATTTTACTTACTTGCTGAACTATTTCTGCTACAAAATGTGGTCCCCTATCGGAAGACATGCCAATTGGTACCCCAAACCTTGGTATGATTTCTTTCAACAATATTTTAACTACTTCTCTCGCTTTGCTGGTGCGACAAGGAAAGGCTTCCGGCCATCCAGAAAAAGTATCAATGAATACTAATAGACACCTGAATCCATTCTGCCTGGGGAGTTCAGAAAAATCAACTTGCCAGTAATCTCCTGGAATGTTACCCTGTTTTGTTACTCCTAGGGGTGCCCTTTTCCGATTTAAAGAATTATTTTTGAGACAAATTGGACACTTCGTTACTATGGATTTAATTACTCCTGTCATTCCTACACACACCACAGATGATTTTAGGCTCGAGACCATAGCATCTACACCCCAATGTGTCTGTGCATGTTTTTCTTTCGCAAGTTCTAACATAACTTGCGGGGTTACAATTACCTGTTTTTCTGGCGTTACCCACCACCCTTCTATATTTTGTGATGCTTTCAATTGTTCTGCTAATTGTTCATCCAGTTTACTGTATTTTGGTTTCAGATTTGGGATTTTTATTTGTTTTACTGGTACTAGAGCAAGGATACCTTGTTCAGCAGCCTCCTTTGCTGTTTTGTCTGCCAATCGATTACCTATGTTTACAGCTGTCTGACCAAATTGATGAGCCTTGCAGTGCATCACTGCCACTTCCTTTGGTTTCTGCGCCTCTTCGAGGAGCTGAAGGATTTCTTCTTTGTGTTTTATCGATGAACCTTGGGCTGAGAGCAGTCCTCTTTCTTTCCAGATGGCTCCATGAGCGTGAATCACACCAAATGCATATTTAGAGTCAGTCCATATATTTACCCTTTTTCCTTCTGCCATTCGCAAGGCTTGCCTCAACGCCACCAGTTCTGCTTTCTGTGCCGAGGGATTTGCAGGCAGCGTTCCTGACTCCAGTGCCTCGGTGGTGGTGACAACAGCGTATCCGGCCGTTCGTCTTCCTTCTTTCACAAAGCTGCTTCCATCCGTGAACAACTCCAGATCAGGGTTCTCCAGAGGCTCATCCCTCAGGTCCGGTCTGCTGGAATAGACTTGTTCAACAGTTAGCAGGCAGTCATGTTCTAGATTTTCTGTCGGATTCTCTGTCGACAGAAACATTGCTGGATTTACGATGGTTGTGGTTTTTAATTCCACATCATCTTGCTCCAGTAAGACAACTTGATATTTCAGCATTCTGCTGGGGGACAGCCAATGACCCCCCTTTTGTTCTAGAACAGTTACCACCATGTGTGGTACATACACCACCATCTTTTGGCCCATAGTCAATTTTCGAGCTTCCTGAATCAGCAATACCGTCGCTGCCACAGCGCGCAAACGTCCCGGCCATCCTTTACTCACGTTGTCAAGTTGTTTAGAGAAATATCCTACTGGCCGCTTCCAGGATCCCAGACGTTGTGCCAGCACTCCAAGGGCCAGATGCTGCCTCTCATGGACAAACAGTTCAAAAGGTTTGGTTAAATTAGGTAAAGCCAAAGCAGGGGCCATCATCAATGCTTTTTTAAGTTCTTTAAATGATTTTTGGCATTCAGGTGTCCATGTCAGATACAAGTCTTTGGATTCTCTTAAAGCGTTGTAGAGTGGCTTCACATATAGTCCATAGTTTGGAATCCAAAGCCGACACCATCCAATCATTCCCAAAAAGGTTCTCAGCTCCTTTGGACTGTTAGGTTCTGGGATTTGGCAAATGGCTTCCTTCCTTTCGTTGCTTAGTTGCCTTTGCCCTTGAGATATTTCAAATCCCAGATAAATCACTGCTTCTCTTCCTATCTGGGTCTTATTTCTGGAGACTCTATATCCTCCTTGGCCCAGAAAATTCAACAAACTGATAGTAATTTCAAAACATTCTTCTTTGCTTTCTGCTGCTATCAGAATATCATCCACATATTGTAACAATGTCCCCTTTTCCTGGTTTTGTCTCTTCCATATTTCTAATTCCTTTGCCAACTGGTTTCCAAATACTGTGGGGCTCTTTTTAAATCCTTGTGGAAGTACAGTCCACGTCAGTTGCATCTTTCGTCCTGTTGCAGGGCTCTCCCATTCAAAAGCAAATATGCTTTGACTTTGTGCATCCAGAGGTACGCAAAAGAAGGCCTCCTTTAAATCTAGTACAGTAAACCATTTATGCTCCTCTTTCAGGGATGTCAATAAACTATAGGCATTGGCTGCTACTGGGTGTATATCTTGAACTATTTGATTTATAGCTCTTAGACCCTGGACTAGTCGATATTCCCGTCCCCCAGGTTTCTTTACCGGTAATATAGGTGTGTTATATTCTGACTCGCATTCTACCAAAAGCCCATATTCCAAAAATTTCATGATTAACCCCTCTAATCCTTTTCGTGCCTCCCACTTAATAGGATACTGTTTTTGTCTTACCAGTTTGGATCCGGCTTTTAAGGTCACTTTTACCGGTTCTGCCAGTTTAGATCGTCCTGGAACCTCACTTGCCCAAACCAAGGGGGTTACAGCATTTTCCACCTCTTCTGGAATTCGTTCTTCTTTAAAAGAATCCTGTAACATAAATACTTTCGCCTCTATGGCTTTTGATTCCGGTATCAATAATTCAATTTCCCCATTTTTAAAAGTTACTTGTGCTTCCAATTTACTTAACAAGTCTCGCCCTAACAAAGGCAAAGGGCATTCAGGCATATATAAAAACTGGTGTGTTACCCACTGTTTTCCCAATTTAAATTTTAATGGTTCCAGAAAAGGCCGATTTTCCCTTTGTCCTGTCGCACCAACGACATCTACCGAATGATGACTGCATTTTCCTCTACATGTGTTCAATACCGAATAAGTGGCTCCCGTATCTACTAAAAATTCTACTTCTTCATTCCCTAGCTCTAGTGTAACCAGGGGTTCAGCTAGGGTTGACTCCCCCGGTCCTCTTCGTGATTCCTCATCTAAAGTCATCAATTTAATCGCGCGAAGAGTCGGATCTAACTCCCCGGCCTTAGGACATTCTCTTTTCCAGTGCCCACGTTCCTTACAAATAGCACATTGGTCTGGTGCTAATCGAAGATTTATCCTTTCCCTTTCTCCAATATTCATCCCTCTTCCTCTTCCTCTTCCTCTGCCTTTTCTATTATTCCCAGCTAGAGCCGCCAATAACTTTCCATCTCTCCGAGCCTGTTTTCCTTCCTTCTCTTTTTCTCTATTATTATACACAGTCCATGCTACTTCAAGCATTTTTCCCAAATCTCTAGATTCAGGTCCTTCCAATTTTTGGAGCTTTTTCCTAATATCGGGAGCCGATTGACCCATGAATATGGAGGCCAATTGTATTGCTTCGTCTGGTTGTTCTGGGTCCAAATTAGTATACTTTCGGGCAGTTTCCTTCAGTCTCTCCATGAAAGCTGAAGGAGACTCATTTAGCTCCTGCCTTATTTCATAAATTTTTGAGCAATTTATCGCCTTTGGCATTGCATGTTTAACACCGAACAAAATCCACCTCTGATATCTGGTCAACATTCCTCTGGGTCCTGGCTGATTCGGGTCCCAGTCAGGATCTGAAGAGGGAAAGTTCTGATCTACCGTTCCCTGCAAATCTCCATGGGCGTGAGCTCCCTCTACCTGTTTCTTAGCAGTATTCAGTACCATCCTTTTCTCTGTGCCATCAAGCAAAGTATCTAAAATCACCTGCAAATCATTCCAGTCAGGATCCTGGGTCCTAATTATTGTCTCAAAGACCTTTGCTACTCTCTCAGGGTCTTCTCGATAAGTGCCTGCTATTTCCTTCCACGACCTTAAATCAGTTATTGAAAACGGAACCTTTACTGTCACCGGACCAGTATTTCCTACTGCTTCTCGGAGAGGGGCCTGGAGGGGAGCTGGCTCCGCTGCCCCCCCTGTCCTTCCCCGCGTTCTTCCCGAAACCGGGCTAAATTCTCCCGCACCCTCCCCCAGAGGGGAGGTGGAAGGGCTACTGATCTCGGATCCCTCTGCATGATTATCCCCCCATTTCCGACGCGGTGCCACCATTAGCTCGACATCATCCTCCTCAGACTCAAACTTCAAACATTCTTTCCCGACGCTACAAGCGGCGCAGCATTTCTTTGAACCTTTCTTACATTTTCCCTTTCCCAAAGCCATTACCATAGAACTATGCGGATGTATCCCACACTGCCTTTGCCATTCCGGATGATTTCTCAACGAGAAAAACAAATCTACATAGGTCATTTCTTCCCATTTACCTTCCCTTTTACAAAACAACATCAACTGCAAAGTGGTATTCTAACACAGTGTCCCGTCCTCCGGCCACTTCTCCCCGTCATCCAACGGCCACCAAGGATTACAATATTCAATTAACTGTTTCCGAGTTAAAGGATCCCCCCCCAGCTCTTTCCAGTGTTTTAAAATACATCCCAAAGACGTGCCCCTTGGGATGGGTCTTTTACTCGGAAAGGTGCCCATCCTTCAAATGACCAGTGGTAGTGATTGTGCACTATATCACAAACACTAATCAGAGGGACCCCAACCCTTGTTGGAGCTCCCTTTTGGGATCCCAGACCCCTGCTGAGATCCTGGAGACTTCAACCCCCTGTTGAAGACCTCCCCCTTGGGCCCCGCTCCACCGGCTTTCACCGAGCAGAGACTTTCCACAAAGGTACCTTTCAGCCCAACTCTACGAGGTTTTCACCGCGATTTACGAGCAGGCGTATATTATACTTAAAGAATGCCTTAATTAAATTCCAGGAGACTTACTTGGAATCCTTCGGTCCGGGGATCAGAGGTTCTCCTCGAGAATCCCTCGATGCCGGCTGGAGGTCCCGTGATCCCGTGGATCCGTCGGTTTTCACAAGCAGGGTCCCATCTGGGGTGCCAGAAACTGTCACCGAAAATCTGGGAAGAAAACGTCGTAACACCAATGTAGTGTTAAAAGGCAGCATTCTTTATTGCAGCGCTGGATGCATGGGGGATAATTCCGCCGAACGTGCATACCCCATACCCTTTTCGTGCAGTTTATACAGATCAAAATATACATATTCATCTGATTACATAAGCCCTTTCTTTCATAGTCAAATCAGTCCATTTTCATACACTCCTCCCACCCGCGCTTGCGCAGTGCCTCCTAGTGGTGGTCGTCGGGGGTCCCAAGATGAAGGCTTATCCTCTTCGTCACAGTTTCTGCGCAAACTCAGTCCTCTTCTGGCTCTTGTCCCTGCGGCACGGGTCGTCTTGACCAGTTCTAGGCACCTGCTGGTTTTAATTGAAACTAACTTCTTTGGGGGGAGATGTATGACTTTTTGCTTCAATTAATTCACACAATAGATAGGTACCACAAATACACCTGCAACCATTTGGTAACGCTGTTTCTATTAAAAATCCCCTTCACCATTATTGTTTAACATTAATGACTACCTAGGGACTAAACCCTCTGTTCCCAGACCTAATGTCCAGATGGGCAGGGCTGTACAAGGGACATAGCAGCATTGTTCGTGTTTTATGATTAACTGATTCCATCACCTTGGTTACATTTCCCCACTTTGGAAGTTTTGAAATAATTCTCTTTTCAATACTTCCATAATTAAATTTTTCTTAATCATATAATGATTAAATATTATTATAATATTTTTTTCAGAATCACAACACTACACTTATAGTCCACTTGTTTCGCTATAGGGTGGTGGAAGTGTAACAACCGACTCACTAAGGTTTTGTCTTCTTGCAATAGCCTGAATAATCATTCGATTAAAAGCTGTTCTGCTGGTGAGTTCCTTTTTCAGACAATAATATATGAGCAGTATTATTAAAACTACTACCAGTAAAAGCAGTCCGGTACCGATTAAAGATTTGACCCAAGAACTACTATTCCACCCTAATCCGTTAAAAATTTTATCAAGCCAATTTTCTTGCATGTCCTGTTGGATTTCCTGAGTGTCTTTTTCTATTTGTTTTAGTAAGTTTAAGTCATGTTCAACATCCTGAGTGACGTTGGGGATATGTAGACAGCAATGATCTCTCCTACCTTTTAGGTACTCACATACTCCATGTTCTTTTAACAGGAGCATGTCTAAGGCCATTTTATTTTGCTGCGTCATTCTTGAGGTTGCTTGCAACTGTAGGTTTAACTGTCTGAATCCTCTCCTTGTTACATTTGCTAATTTTTCTACTTGACCAGTTAGTTTATATAACCAGGCTTTATTCCTATAAGTCGATAAGGGAGTCAATAAAGATTCTAAGGCCCGTCCGATTTTTACTCCTGTTGAAGGCTCATTCCAGTTTTCATCTTCTTCAACTTCTGATCTTTTTATTCGTAATAATTTCAAATTCTCAGAGTTCCCCTTAAAGGGAGTCTTTTTCCAAATTGGACATAATGTTGGCATTCCTAAAGTAATTTGTTTTACCTTACCATCAACTGGTAGGTGAGTGGACCAGGTTCCATCACTCATTGCCCAAACTAAGTGTCCTGGACTTTGAATTGTAGATTTTCTACAACTAAAGAATGTTCCTCTTTGGGGCTTATAGGTATCAGTCAACTGTAAATCATTTCTAAGTCCCCTACACTGGCATCCATATTTCAAGGCAGCTGCTAAAGGTGGAACACTTTGGATTGCTTTACTAACTGTACTGCAATTACACATTTTTGTACAATTCCACCAGGGTACTACAATTTCCTTTTCCCGGGAAGTACTTCCTTTGTCATCGACCGATGGGAAAGCTGCAAAAATCATCCCATCCCAGGTGAAACACCAGGGGGCACTGGCCATGTACTGGAACTGAGATGTGATGGCCATTGACCATACTGAATCCCACAAAGTTATCTCTTGTTTAGTTTGATTGGGCTCTTTGCATTCCCATTTCATGATTGTTCGAGTAACATTTTTCTTAACGGGTTCATCATGAGCACACCAACCTATATTGGGAAAAACTATTTGGACAAAAACATAATTTAGTAACTTCTCACAATTTGCTTTACTTCCAGGGGTTTTCCATTGTTTTCTAACACAATCTATTCGTTCCTGCCACTCAACAACGGGAACTTGTTCACAATGAGTACCGTTCTTGTTGGGTTCTTTGTTACTTCGATTTGTTGTCAAGATTCCCCACGGAACTGATTCTCCTACTGCCCTTGGGATTGGAAGACACGCAGTTATTTGGGTCACGTTTTGTAAATTTGCAAATTCTTTTATAAGCCCGATCATCAAATTTTCTTCTGGAGTCCTCCTTGGGAGGTATATTAATTGTTCTGCTTTTATTGGCAGTGTAGTAATGTCTTTTGTTCTTACTTCCAATACACTGAACAGTGCTCCTATTATCATCAGTTTCCAGATCGAGATACAGTCTCCCCGCATTTTGCAGCAATAGCTACTCTTTTTAGATATATTTCAAAGTCAGTTTTGCAGTCTCTGGATCTCTACTGATGACTCTCCACGAAGGGGCCTTCTTCACTCGGGTGTAGTGTATCCACGGTTCCACCCCTTCTACTTTGATCGCAGTGTCAGTTGTTAACAGTACCTGAAAAGGTCCTTTCCACTTCACCTGCAGTGGTTCAGAGTTCCAAGTCTTTATGCACACGAAATCACCAGGTGGATATTGATGCACAGGTGTATCCAAAGCAAGCGATCTGGTCAGCACAACGTATTTTCGGAGTGCTTCAAGTGTTTTTCCTAAAGAAATCAAATACATCTTTAAATCTGTTTCCCCTGTTATTTTCGTATCCCCTGGGATTAGAGGAGTCTGATAAGGTTTGCCATACAGAATTTCGTATGGACTTACACCATCTTTAGATCTAGGTTGAACTCTGACTCTCAGAAGTGCTAATGGTAAAGCTTGTGGCCATTTCAAAGACACCTCTTGACAAACTTTACTTATTTGTCGCTTTAATGTTTGGTTCATTCTTTCAATTCTCCCACTTGATTGTGGCCTCCAGGGGGTATGTAAATCCCAATTTATCCCTAAAATTTTACTTACTTGCTGAACTATTTCTGCTACAAAATGTGGTCCCCTATCGGAAGACATGCCAATTGGTACCCCAAACCTTGGTATGATTTCTTTCAACAATATTTTAACTACTTCTCTCGCTTTGCTGGTGTGACAAGGAAAGGCTTCCGGCCATCCAGAAAAAGTATCAATGAATACTAATAGACACCTGAATCCATTCTGCCTGGGGAGTTCAGAAAAATCAACTTGCCAGTAATCTCCTGGAATGTTACCCTGTTTTGTTACTCCTAGGGGTGCCCTTTTCCGATTTAAAGAATTATTTTTGAGACAAATTGGACACTTCGTTACTATGGATTTAATTACTCCTGTCATTCCTACACACACCACAGATGATTTTAGGCTCGAGACCATAGCATCTACACCCCAATGTGTCTGTGCATGTTTTTCTTTCGCAAGTTCTAACATAACTTGCGGGGTTACAATTACCTGTTTTTCTGGCGTTACCCACCACCCTTCTATATTTTGTGATGCTTTCAATTGTTCTGCTAATTGTTCATCCAGTTTACTGTATTTTGGTTTCAGATTTGGGATTTTTATTTGTTTTACTGGTACTAGAGCAAGGATACCTTGTTCAGCAGCCTCCTTTGCTGTTTTGTCTGCCAGTCGATTACCTATGTTTACAGCTGTCTGACCAAATTGATGAGCCTTGCAGTGCATCACTGCCACTTCCTTTGGTTTCTGCGCCTCTTCGAGGAGCTGAAGGATTTCTTCTTTGTGTTTTATCGATGAACCTTGGGCTGAGAGCAGTCCTCTTTCTTTCCAGATGGCTCCATGAGCGTGAATCACACCAAATGCATATTTAGAGTCAGTCCATATATTTACCCTTTTTCCTTCTGCCATTCGCAAGGCTTGCCTCAACGCCACCAGTTCTGCTTTCTGTGCCGAGGGATTTGCAGGCAGCGTTCCTGACTCCAGTGCCTCGGTGGTGGTGACAACAGCGTATCCGGCCGTTCGTCTTCCTTCTTTCACAAAGCTGCTTCCATCCGTGAACAACTCCAGAGCAGGGTTCTCCAGAGGCTCATCCCTCAGGTCCGGTCTGCTGGAATAGACTTGTTCAACAGTTAGCAGGCAGTCATGTTCTAGATTTTCTGTCGGATTCTCCGTTGACAGAAACATTGCTGGATTTACGATGGTTGTGGTTTTTAATTCCACATCATCTTGCTCCAGTAAGACAACTTGATATTTCAGCATTCTGCTGGGGGACAGCCAATGACCCCCCTTTTGTTCTAGAACAGTTACCACCATGTGTGGTACATACACCACCATCTTTTGGCCCATAGTCAATTTTCGAGCTTCCTGAATCAGCAATACCGTCGCTGCCACAGCGCGCAAACGTCCCGGCCATCCTTTACTCACGTTGTCAAGTTGTTTAGAGAAATATCCTACTGGCCGCTTCCAGGATCCCAGACGTTGTGCCAGCACTCCAAGGGCCAGATGCTGCCTCTCATGGACAAACAGTTCAAAAGGTTTGGTTAAATTAGGTAAACCCAAAGCAGGGGCCATCATCAATGCTTTTTTAAGTTCTTTAAATGATTTTTGGCATTCAGGTGTCCATGTCAGATACAAGTCTTTGGATTCTCTTAAAGCATTGTAGAGTGGCTTCACATATAGTCCATAGTTTGGAATCCAAAGCCGACACCATCCAATCATTCCCAAAAAGGTTCTCAGCTCCTTTGGACTGTTAGGTTCTGGGATTTGGCAAATGGCTTCCTTCCTTTCGTTGCTTAGTTGCCTTTGCCCTTGAGATATTTCAAATCCCAGATAAATCACTGCTTCTCTTCCTATCTGGGCCTTATTTCTGGAGACTCTATATCCTCCTTGGCCCAGAAAATTCAACAAACTGATAGTAATTTCAAAACATTCTTCTTTGCTTTCTGCTGCTATCAGAATATCATCCACATATTGTAACAATGTCCCCTTTTCCTGGTTTTGTCTCTTCCATATTTCTAATTCCTTTGCCAACTGGTTTCCAAATACTGTGGGGCTCTTTTTAAATCCTTGTGGAAGTACAGTCCACGTCAGTTGTATCTTTCGTCCTGTTGCAGGGCTCTCCCATTCAAAAGCAAATATGCTTTGACTTTGTGCATCCAGAGGTACGCAAAAGAAGGCCTCCTTTAAATCTAGTACAGTAAACCATTTATGCTCCTCTTTCAGGGATGTCAATAAACTATAGGCATTGGCTGCTACTGGGTGTATATCTTGAACTATTTGATTTATAGCTCTTAGACCCTGGACTAGTCGATATTCCCGTCCCCCAGGTTTCTTTACCGGTAATATAGGTGTGTTATATTCTGACTCGCATTCTACCAAAAGCCCATATTCCAAAAATTTCATGATTAACCCCTCTAATCCTTTTCGTGCCTCCCACTTAATAGGATACTGTTTTTGTCTTACCAGTTTGGATCCGGCTTTTAAGGTCACTTTTACCGGTTCTGCCAGTTTAGATCGTCCTGGAACCTCACTTGCCCAAACCAAGGGGGTTACAGCATTTTCCACCTCTTCTGGAATTCGTTCCTCTTTAAAAGAATCCTGTAACATAAATACTTTGCCTCTATGGCTTTTGATTCAGGTATCAATAATTCAATTTCCCCATTTTTAAAAGTTATTTGTGCCTCCAATTTACTTAACAAGTCTCGCCCTAACAAAGGCAAAGGGCATTCAGGCATATATAAAAACTGGTGTGTTACCCACTGTTTTCCCAATTTAAATTTTAATGGTTCCAGAAAAGGCCGATTTTCCCTTTGTCCTGTCGCACCAACGACATCTACCAAATGATGACTGCATTTTCCTCTACATGTGTTCAATACCGAATAAGTGGCTCCCGTATCTACTAAAAATTCTACTTCTTCATTCCCTAGCTCTAGTGTAACCAGGGGTTCAGCTATGGTTGACTCCCCCGGTCCTCTTCATGATTCCTCATCTAAAGTCATCAATTTAATCGCGCGAAGAGTCGGATCTAACTCCCCGGCCTTAGGACATTCTCTTTTCCAGTGCCCACGTTCCTTACAAATAGCACATTGGTCTGGTGCTAATCAAAGATTTATCCTTTCCCTTTCTCCAATATTCATCCCTCTTCCTCTTCCTCTTCCTCTGCCTTTTCTATTATTCCCAGCTAGAGCCGCCAATAACTTTCCATCTCTCCGAGCCTGTTTTCCTTCCTTCTCTTTTTCTCTATTATTATACACAGTCCATGCTACTTCAAGCATTTTTCCCAAATCTCTAGATTCAGGTCCTTCCAGTTTTTGGAGCTTTTTCCTAATATCGGGAGCCGACTGACCCATGAATATGGAGGCCAATTGTATTGCTTCGTCTGGTTGTTCTGGGTCCAAATTAGTATACTTTCGGGCAGTTTCCTTCAGTCTCTCCATGAAAGCTGAAGGAGACTCATTTAGCTCCTGCCTTATTCCATAAATTTTTGAGCAATTTATCGCCTTTGGCATTGCATGTTTAACATCGAACAAAATCCACCTCTGATATCTGGTCAACATTCCTCTGGGTCCCGGCTGATTCGGGTCCCAGTCAGGATCTGAAGAGGGAAAGTTCTGATCTACCGTTCCCTGCAAATCTCCGTGGGCGTGAGCTCCCTCTACCTGTTTCTTAGCAGTATTCAGCACCATCCTTTTCTCCGTGCCATCAAGCAAAGTATCTAAAATCACCTGCAAATCATTCCAGTCAGGATCCTAGGTCCTAATTATTGTCTCAAAGACCTTTGCTACTCTCTCAGGGTCTTCTCGATAAGTGCCTGCTATTTCCTTCCACGACCTTAAATCAGTTATTGAAAACGGAACCTTTACTGTCACCGGACCAGTATTTCCTACTGCTTCTCGGAGAGGGGCCTGGAGGGGAGCTGGCTCCGCTGCCCCCCCTGTCCTTCCCCGCGTTCTTCCCGAAACCGGGCTAAATTCTCCCGCACCCTCCCCCAGAGGGGAGGTGGAAGGGCTACCGATCTCGGATCCCTCTGCATGATTATCCCCCCATTTCCGACGCGGTGCCACCATTAGCTCGACATCATCCTCCTCGGACTCAAACTTCAAACATTCTTTCCCGACGCTACAAGCGGCGCAGCATTTCTTTGAACCTTTCTTACATTTTCCCTTTCCCAAAGCCATTACCATAGAACTATGCGGATGTATCTCACACTGCCTTTGCCATTCCGGATGATTTCTCAACGAGAAAAACAAATCTACATAGGTCATTTCTTCCCATTTACCTTCCCTTTTACAAAACAACATCAACTGCAAAGTGGTATTCTAACACAGTGTCCCGTCCTCCGGCCACTTCTCCCCGTCATCCAGAGTATATAACGGCCACCAAGGATTACAATATTCAATTAACTGTTTCCGAGTTAAAGGATCCCCCCCCAGCTCTTTCCAGTGTTTTAAAATACATCCCAAAGACGTGCCCCTTGGGATGGGTCTTTTACTCGGAAAGGTGCCCATCCTTCAAATGACCAGTGGTAGTGATTGTGCACTATATCACAAACACTAATCAGAGGGACCCCAACCCTTGTTGGAGCTCCCTTTTGGGATCCCAGACCCCTGCTGAGATCCTGGAGACTTCAACCCCCTGTTGAAGACCTCCCCCTTGGGCCCCGCTCCACCGGCTTTCACCGAGCAGAGACTTTCCACAAAGGTACCTTTCAGCCCAACTCTACGAGGTTTTCACCGCGATTTACGAGCAGGCATATATTATACTTAAAGAATGCCTTAATTAAATTCCAGGAGACTTACTTGGAATCCTTCGGTCCGGGGATCAGAGGTTCTCCTCGAGAATCCCTCGATGCCGGCTGCAGGTCCCGTGATCCCGCGGATCCGTCGGTTTTCACAAGCAGGGTCCCATCTGGGGTGCCAGAAACTGTCACCGAAAATCCGGGAAGAAAACGTCGTAACACCAATGTAGTGTTAAAAGGCAGCATTCTTTATTGCAGCGCTGGATGCACGGGGGATAATTCCGCCAAGCGTGCATACCCCATACCCTTTTTGTGCAGTTTATACAGATCAAAATATACATATTCATCTGATTACATAAGCCCTTTCTTTCGTAGTCAAATCAGTCCATTTTCATACACTCCTCCCACCCGCGCTTGCGCAGTGCCTCCTAGTGGTGGTCATCGGGGGTCCCAAGATGAAGGCTTATCCTCTTCGTCACAGTTTCTGCGCAAACTCAGTCCTCTTCTGGCTCTTGTCCCTGCGGCACGGGTCGTCTTGACCAGTTCTAGGCACCTGCTGGTTTTAATTGAAACTAACTTCTTTGGGGGGAGATGTATGACTTTTTGCTTCAATTAATTCACACAATAGATAGGTACCACAAATACACCTGCAACCATTTGGTAACGCTGTTTCTATTAAAAATCCCCTTCACCATTATTGTTTAACATTAATGACTACCTAGGGACTAAACCCTCTGTTCCCAGACCTAATGTCCAGATGGGCAGGGCTGTACAGGGGACATAGCAGCATTGTTCGTGTTTTATGATTAACTGATTCCATCACCTTGGTTACATTTCCCCGCTTTGGAAGTTTTGAAATAATTCTCTTTTCAATACTTCCATAATTAAATTTTTCTTAATCATATAATGATTAAATATTATTATAATATTTTTTTCAGAATCACAACACTACACTTATAGTCCACTTGTTTCGCTATAGGGTGGTGGAAGTGTAACAACCGACTCACTAAGGTTTTGTCTTCTTGCAATAGCCTGAATAATCATTCGATTAAAAGCTGTTCTGCTGGTGAGTTCCTTTTTCAGACAATAATATATGAGCAGTATTATTAAAACTACTACCAGTAAAAGCAGTCCGGTACCGATTAAAGATTTGACCCAAGAACTACTATTCCACCCTAATCCGTTAAAAATTTTATCAAGCCAATTTTCTTGCATGTCCTGTTGGATTTCCTGAGTGTCTTTTTCTATTTGTTTTAGTAAGTTTAAGTCATGTTCAACATCCTGAGTGACGTTGGGGATATGTAGACAGCAATGATCTCTCCTACCTTTTAGGTACTCACATACTCCATGTTCTTTTAACAGGAGCATGTCTAAGGCCATTTTATTTTGCTGCGTCATTCTTGAGGTTGCTTGCAACTGTAGGTTTAACTGTCTGAATCCTCTCCTTGTTACATTTGCTAATTTTTCTACTTGACCAGTTAGTTTATATAACCAGGCTTTATTCCTATAAGTCGATAAGGGAGTCAATAAAGATTCTAAGGCCCGTCCGATTTTTACTCCTGTTGAAGGCTCATTCCAGTTTTCATCTTCTTCAACTTCTGATCTTTTTATTCGTAATAATTTCAAATTCTCAGAGTTCCCCTTAAAGGGAGTCTTTTTCCAAATTGGACATAATGTTGGCATTCCTAAAGTAATTTGTTTTACCTTACCATCAACCGGTAGGTGAGTGGACCAGGTTCCATCACTCATTGCCCAAACTAAGTGTCCTGGACTTTGAATTGTAGATTTTCTACAACTAAAGAATGTTCCTCTTTGGGGCTTATAGGTATCAGTCAACTGTAAATCATTTCTAAGTCCCCTACACTGGCATCCATATTTCAAGGCAGCTGCTAAAGGTGGAACACTTTGGATTGCTTTACTAACTGTACTGCAATTACACATTTTTGTACAATTCCACCAGGGTACTACAATTTCCTTTTCCCGGGAAGTACTTCCTTTGTCATCGACCGATGGGAAAGCTGCAAAAATCATCCCATCCCAGGTGAAACACCAGGGGGCACTGGCCATGTACTGGAACTGAGATGTGATGGCCATTGACCATACTGAATCCCACAAAGTTATCTCTTGTTTAGTTTGATTGGGCTCTTTGCATTCCCATTTCATGATTGTTCGAGTAACATTTTTCTTAACGGGTTCATCATAAGCACACCAACCTATATTGGGAAAAACTATTTGGACAAAAACATAATTTAGTAACTTCTCACAATTTGCTTTACTTCCAGGGGTTTTCCATTGTTTTCTAACACAATCTATTCGTTCCTGCCACTCAACAACGGGAACTTGTTCACAATGAGTACCGTTCTTGTTGGGTTCTTTGTTACTTCGATTTGTTGTCAAGATTCCCCACGGAACTGATTCTCCTACTGCCCTTGGGATTGGAAGACACGCAGTTATTTGGGTCACGTTTTGTAAATTTGCAAATTCTTTTATAAGCCCGATCATCAAATTTTCTTCTGGAGTCCTCCTTGGGAGGTATATTAATTGTTCTGCTTTTATTGGCAGTGTAGTAATGTCTTTTGTTCTTACTTCCAATACACTGAACAGTGCTCCTATTATCATCAGTTTCCAGATCGAGATACAGTCTCCCCGCATTTTGCAGCAATAGCTACTCTTTTTAGATATATTTCAAAGTCAGTTTTGCAGTCTCTGGATCTCTACTGATGACTCTCCACGAAGGGGCCTTCTTCACTCGGGTGTAGTGTATCCACGGTTCCACCCCTTCTACTTTGATCGCAGTGTCAGTTGTTAACAGTACCTGAAAAGGTCCTTTCCACTTCACCTGCAGTGGTTCAGAGTTCCAAGTCTTTATGCACACGAAATCACCAGGTGGATATTGATGCACAGGTGTATCCAAAGCAAGCGATCTGGTCAGCACAACGTATTTTCGGAGTGCTTCAAGTGTTTTTCCTAAAGAAATCAAATACATCTTTAAATCTGTTTCCCCTGTTATTTTCGTATCCCCTGGGATTAGAGGAGTCTGATAAGGTTTGCCATACAGAATTTCGTATGGACTTACACCATCTTTAGATCTAGGTTGAACTCTGACTCTCAGAAGTGCTAATGGTAAAGCTTGTGGCCATTTCAAAGACACCTCTTGACAAATTTTACTTATTTGTCGCTTTAATGTTTGGTTCATTCTTTCAATTCTCCCACTTGATTGTGGCCTCCAGGGGGTATGTAAATCCCAATTTATCCCTAAAATTTTACTTACTTGCTGAACTATTTCTGCTACAAAATGTGGTCCCCTATCGGAAGACATGCCAATTGGTACCCCAAACCTTGGTATGATTTCTTT
This sequence comes from Opisthocomus hoazin, assembly GCF_030867145.1. Lineage (NCBI taxonomy): Eukaryota > Metazoa > Chordata > Aves > Opisthocomiformes > Opisthocomidae > Opisthocomus > Opisthocomus hoazin. Next base: position 655,757 of record NW_027448988.1, read on the forward strand.
CAACAATATTTTAACTACTTCTCTCGCTTTGCTGGTGCGACAAGGAAAGGCTTCCGGCCATCCAGAAAAAGTATCAATGAATACTAATAGACACCTGAATCCATTCTGCCTGGGGAGTTCAGAAAAATCAACTTGCCAGTAATCTCCTGGAATGTTACCCTGTTTTGTTACTCCTAGGGGTGCCCTTTTCCGATTTAAAGAATTATTTTTGAGACAAATTGGACACTTCGTTACTATGGATTTAATTACTCCTGTCATTCCTACACACACCACAGATGATTTTAGGCTCGAGACCATAGCATCTACACCCCAATGTGTCTGTGCATGTTTTTCTTTCGCAAGTTCTAACATAACTTGCGGGGTTACAATTACCTGTTTTTCTGGCGTTACCCACCACCCTTCTATATTTTGTGATGCTTTCAATTGTTCTGCTAATTGTTCATCCAGTTTACTGTATTTTGGTTTCAGATTTGGGATTTTTATTTGTTTTACTGGTACTAGAGCAAGGATACCTTGTTCAGCAGCCTCCTTTGCTGTTTTGTCTGCCAATCGATTACCTATGTTTACAGCTGTCTGACCAAATTGATGAGCCTTGCAGTGCATCACTGCCACTTCCTTTGGTTTCTGCGCCTCTTCGAGGAGCTGAAGGATTTCTTCTTTGTGTTTTATCGATGAACCTTGGGCTGAGAGCAGTCCTCTTTCTTTCCAGATGGCTCCATGAGCGTGAATCACACCAAATGCATATTTAGAGTCAGTCCATATATTTACCCTTTTTCCTTCTGCCATTCGCAAGGCTTGCCTCAACGCCACCAGTTCTGCTTTCTGTGCCGAGGGATTTGCAGGCAGCGTTCCTGACTCCAGTGCCTCGGTGGTGGTGACAACAGCGTATCCGGCCGTTCGTCTTCCTTCTTTCACAAAGCTGCTTCCATCCGTGAACAACTCCAGAGCAGGGTTCTCCAGAGGCTCATCCCTCAGGTCCGGTCTGCTGGAATAGACTTGTTCAACAGTTAGCAGGCAGTCATGTTCTAGATTTTCTGTCGGATTCTCCGTTGACAGAAACATTGCTGGATTTACGATGGTTGTGGTTTTTAATTCCACATCATCTTGCTCCAGTAAGACAACTTGATATTTCAGCATTCTGCTGGGGGACAGCCAATGACCCCCCTTTTGTTCTAGAACAGTTACCACCATGTGTGGTACATACACCACCATCTTTTGGCCCATAGTCAATTTTCGAGCTTCCTGAATCAGCAATACCGTCGCTGCCACAGCGTGCAAACGTCCCGGCCATCCTTTACTCACGTTGTCAAGTTGTTTAGAGAAATATCCTACTGGCCGCTTCCAGGATCCCAGACGTTGTGCCAGCACTCCAAGGGCCAGATGCTGCCTCTCATGGACAAACAGTTCAAAAGGTTTGGTTAAATTAGGTAAACCCAAAGCAGGGGCCATCATCAATGCTTTTTTAAGTTCTTTAAATGATTTTTGGCATTCAGGTGTCCATGTCAGATACAAGTCTTTGGATTCTCTTAAAGCGTTGTAGAGTGGCTTCACATATAGTCCATAGTTTGGAATCCAAAGCCGACACCATCCAATCATTCCCAAAAAGGTTCTCAGCTCCTTTGGACTGTTAGGTTCTGGGATTTGGCAAATGGCTTCCTTCCTTTCGTTGCTTAGTTGCCTTTGCCCTTGAGATATTTCAAATCCCAGATAAATCACTGCTTCTCTTCCTATCTGGGCCTTATTTCTGGAGACTCTATATCCTCCTTGGCCCAGAAAATTCAACAAACTGATAGTAATTTCAAAACATTCTTCTTTGCTTTCTGCTGCTATCAGAATATCATCCACATATTGTAACAATGTCCCCTTTTCCTGGTTTTGTCTCTTCCATATTTCTAATTCCTTTGCCAACTGGTTTCCAAATACTGTGGGGCTCTTTTTAAATCCTTGTGGAAGTACAGTCCACGTCAGTTGTATCTTTCGTCCTGTTGCAGGGCTCTCCCATTCAAAAGCAAATATGCTTTGACTTTGTGCATCCAGAGGTACGCAAAAGAAGGCCTCCTTTAAATCTAGTACAGTAAACCATTTATGCTCCTCTTTCAGGGATGTCAATAAACTATAGGCATTGGCTGCTACTGGGTGTATATCTTGAACTATTTGATTTATAGCTCTTAGACCCTGGACTAGTCGATATTCCCGTCCCCCAGGTTTCTTTACCGGTAATATAGGTGTGTTATATTCTGACTCGCATTCTACCAAAAGCCCATATTCCAAAAATTTCATGATTAACCCCTCTAATCCTTTTCGTGCCTCCCACTTAATAGGATACTGTTTTTGTCTTACCAGTTTGGATCCGGCTTTTAAGGTCACTTTTACCGGTTCTGCCAGTTTAGATCGTCCTGGAACCTCACTTGCCCAAACCAAGGGGGTTACAGCATTTTCCACCTCTTCTGGAATTCGTTCCTCTTTAAAAGAATCCTGTAACATAAATACTTTCGCCTCTATGGCTTTTGATTCAGGTATCAATAATTCAATTTCCCCATTTTTAAAAGTTATTTGTGCCTCCAATTTACTTAACAAGTCTCGCCCTAACAAAGGCAAAGGGCATTCAGGCATATATAAAAACTGGTGTGTTACCCACTGTTTTCCCAATTTAAATTTTAATGGTTCCAGAAAAGGCCGATTTTCCCTTTGTCCTGTCGCACCAACGACATCTACCAAATGATGACTGCATTTTCCTCTACATGTGTTCAATACCGAATAAGTGGCTCCCGTATCTACTAAAAATTCTACTTCTTCATTCCCTAGCTCTAGTGTAACCAGGGGTTCAGCTATGGTTGACTCCCCCGGTCCTCTTCATGATTCCTCATCTAAAGTCATCAATTTAATCGCGCGAAGAGTCGGATCTAACTCCCCGGCCTTAGGACATTCTCTTTTCCAGTGCCCACGTTCCTTACAAATAGCACATTGGTCTGGTGCTAATCAAAGATTTATCCTTTCCCTTTCTCCAATATTCATCCCTCTTCCTCTTCCTCTTCCTCTGCCTTTTCTATTATTCCCAGCTAGAGCCGCCAATAACTTTCCATCTCTCCGAGCCTGTTTTCCTTCCTTCTCTTTTTCTCTATTATTATACACAGTCCATGCTACTTCAAGCATTTTTCCCAAATCTCTAGATTCAGGTCCTTCCAGTTTTTGGAGCTTTTTCCTAATATCGGGAGCCGACTGACCCATGAATATGGAGGCCAATTGTATTGCTTCGTCTGGTTGTTCTGGGTCCAAATTAGTATACTTTCGGGCAGTTTCCTTCAGTCTCTCCATGAAAGCTGAAGGAGACTCATTTAGCTCCTGCCTTATTCCATAAATTTTTGAGCAATTTATCGCCTTTGGCATTGCATGTTTAACATCGAACAAAATCCACCTCTGATATCTGGTCAACATTCCTCTGGGTCCCGGCTGATTCGGGTCCCAGTCAGGATCTGAAGAGGGAAAGTTCTGATCTACCGTTCCCTGCAAATCTCCGTGGGCGTGAGCTCCCTCTACCTGTTTCTTAGCAGTATTCAGCACCATCCTTTTCTCTGTGCCATCAAGCAAAGTATCTAAAATCACCTGCAAATCATTCCAGTCAGGATCCTAGGTCCTAATTATTGTCTCAAAGACCTTTGCTACTCTCTCAGGGTCTTCTCGATAAGTGCCTGCTATTTCCTTCCACGACCTTAAATCAGTTATTGAAAACGGAACCTTTACTGTCACCGGACCAGTATTTCCTACTGCTTCTCGGAGAGGGGCCTGGAGGGGAGCTGGCTCCGCTGCCCCCCCTGTCCTTCCCCGCGTTCTTCCCGAAACCGGGCTAAATTCTCCCGCACCCTGCCCCAGAGGGGAGGTGGAAGGGCTACCGATCTCGGATCCCTCTGCATGATTATCCCCCCATTTCCGACGCGGTGCCACCATTAGCTCGACATCATCCTCCTCGGACTCAAACTTCAAACATTCTTTCCCGACGCTACAAGCGGCGCAGCATTTCTTTGAACCTTTCTTACATTTTCCCTTTCCCAAAGCCATTACCATAGAACTATGCGGATGTATCCCACACTGCCTTTGCCATTCCGGATGATTTCTCAACGAGAAAAACAAATCTACATATGTCATTTCTTCCCATTTACCTTCCCTTTTACAAAACAACATCAATTGCAAAATGGTATTATAACACAGTGTCCCGTCCTCCGGCCACTTCTCCCCGTCATCCAGAGTATATAACGGCCACCAAGGATTACAATATTCAATTAACTGTTTCCGAGTTAAAGGGTCCCCCCCCAGCTCTTTACAGTGTTTTAAAATACATCCCAAAGGCGTGCCCCTTGGGATGGGTCTTTTACTCGGAAAGGTGCCCATCCTTCAAGTGACCAGTGGTAGTGATTGTGCACTATATCACAAACACTAATCAAAGGGACCCCAACCCTTGTTGGAGCTCCCTTTTGGGATCCCAGACCCCTGCTGAGATCCTGGAGACTTCAACCCCCTGTTGAAGACCTCCCCCTTGGGCCCCGCTCCACCGGCTTTCACCGAGCAGAGACTTTCCACAAAGGTACCTTTCAGCCCAACTCTACGAGGTTTTCACCGCGATTTACGAGCAGGCGTATATTATACTTAAAGAATGCCTTAATTAAATTCCAGGGGACTTACTTGGAATCCTTTGGTCCGGGGATCAGAGGTTCTCCTCGAGAATCCCTCGATGCCGGCTGGAGGTCCCGTGATCCCGTGGATCCGTCGGTTTTCACAAGCAGGGTCCCATCTGGGGTGCCAGAAACTGTCACCGAAAATCCGGGAAGAAAACGTCGTAACACCAATGTAGTGTTAAAAGGCAGCATTCTTTATTGCAGCGCTGGATGCACGGGGGATAATTCCACCAAGCGTGCATACCCCATACCCTTTTTGTGCAGTTTATACAGATCAAAATATACATATTCATCTGATTACATAAGCCCTTTCTTTCGTAGTCAAATCAGTCCATTTTCATACACTCCTCCCACCCGCACTTGCGCAGTGCCTCCTAGTGGTGGTCGTCGGGGGTCCCAAGATGAAGGCTTATCCTCTTCGTCACAGTTTCTGCGCAAACTCAGTCCTCTTCTGGCTCTTGTCCCTGCAGCACGGGTCGTCTTGACCAGTTCTAGGCACCTGCTGGTTTTAATTGAAACTAACTTCTTTGGGGGGAGATGTATGACTTTTTGCTTCAATTAATTCACACAATAGATAGGTACCACAAATACACCTGCAACCTTTTGGTAACACTATTTCTATTAAAAATCCCCTTCACCATTATTGTTTAACATTAATGATTACTTAGGGACTAAACCCTCTGTTCCCAGACCTAATGTCCAGATGGGCAGGGCTGTACAAGGGACATAGCAGCATTGTTCATGTTTTATGATTAACTAATTCCATCACCTTGGTTACACCGTAACAGCATTAAAATTGTGAGTTGCGGTTGTGCCTTCACAAGTTTGCTCTTAGGTTCTCTGGGTTACAGCCGCCAGAAATGTTTTGTGCGCGATACACAATTCTAAAACGATGACAGCTTTTATTGTGGCTTGGGCAGGACTTGAACTTCGGCCTCCTGCGCTGGAGCTGAGTGACCGTCGTTTTGTCCTGCCGTGCCTCTGCTCTGCCCCTGGCTCGCTGGCTGTGCCCTGGGGTGCCTCTTCTGGTCTTTGTACCAATGTTCTTGTAGGGATAAAAGAGACCCTTTCTCTCCCCAGGTGTTTGTGAGGATGGTGCAGGCAAGGCTGTGATCTGTAGTTTTCTTGACCCCGTTATTTCTGCTGCCTGTGCCTGTTCTCTCCCCTCGCAGGAGATGGGAAGAGCCGCTGGCGCAGCGCTCTCGAAGCAGTGTGGGTGGCGGGCTGAGCTGCGGGACCCCGATCTGGAGGTCGTGGTGGACGGCCTGTGGCTGCTTCCAGGGTTGCCCCTGACATCTCTTGCTGTGTGTTCTGCTCCCTTTGCACGTGGGGCCGTGGCCTCTCCCTGTTTGTCTTTGTGCCGCTGAGTTGAGCTAGAAATGATCTGGTAGCGCTGAGCAGAGCTTTTTGGTAGGCGCTGTGTGCGTGCCGTGCAGAGCCCTCAAACATCAGCCCGGCCAGCGTGGGCCTGTACGAGAGGGGCAGGATCCACACAGGCGCTGTCTTGGGATGCTTACGGACTGCTGGGCTCCGCTGGAAACGGAGATGGCCCGAGCCACTGGGCAGCTGGTTCAGCCTCTGTAGGGGAAGAGAGCGGGCAGCAAGGCCATGTTCTCGAGGAGCTGGACTTGAGAATGCCCATGGTGGGAGAGCCTCCTCCTAGACCCTCTCCCCGACAAGGAGCTTGCTTGAGGAACCCTCCCTGGTGCCAAGCTGCCTGGAGACCTCGGAGAGGACTGGCTGCTCGTGACAAGCTGTTTCTCCATGCCTGTGCTTGGCGTGTGGAAGCTGCTCTCAGCACTGATGCTGAGGCCGCCTGTGAAAGCTCCGAGTTCATCCACTGGCTCCGGTTTTCCCAGGCTCTGCATCAAATACGGCTTTGCTGAGCCTCAAGTGGGGCTCTTGGTCTTGTCCACGTTTCTGCTCTGAAAACGTTCAGGTGCTGAGGACTGGGACATTTCAAAAGCATCGTGTTTCTCTGTGGGCTTCCCGGGGAGGGACTGCGGTCATGCAAGACGCGTTGGGGAGCTCAGTCTGCTTTTGGGATGCTCTGAACGGCACAGGAGGACGATTTCTTTGAGGTGCCTGTACTTCTGGAAGGATTACCCACACCTGCCTTCCATCTGAAATATGGCTTGGTGGCACTCACTTTTTGATGGGGGTTTGTTTTGGGGTTTTGTGTGTTTTTTTGAAAAGGGGGTGTATGTGTGAACAGCTCAGTGCTAGTAGCTAGCATAGTGTGAAGAATCTTCTCCTGCTTAGAGTGAGTGGTTTTATAATTAAAAATACCCATTCAGTGTTACAAAACTCGGCTCCCTTAGGTTCAAGTGCTTGCTGATGGATTCCTGGCTGACAAAATCCCCCTCCCTGCTTGCTTGGATATTAAATCCTCTTTAAAGTGGCCTTCAGGTTACCTAGTGTGATTTCTTCCAGCTAATCACAATTGTCGAAAGTGTGCATTTTTGTTCTTAAAAAGTAGGATCAGAAGTTTGTAGAAACATCTTCTGTGTCTGGTTTAAATGAGTTAAAGCTGTTGCTGTTTCAGGTTGAGGGTTTCTAATGTAATTTTTTTCCTCTTTCCGATCTTTGTACATCTTAATGACATTCACTCTGTGGTGGGGATTCCTCTTTTCAGGTGGGCATTCTCCTCACCGGATTTGTCTCGGCAGTGTCAGAATGGGCATAATTTCTAAATGCTCTTGCTGTGAGTATTTGTCTTCTGGTTTAATATTCACTGGACTGTCACACTGGTCTTGTGGTCTGTCTGGAGCTGAGCTGAGCACGTAGGCCAGACTTTGCAGGGAGTTATGGATAAAAGCAGACTGTGGTTTCTATCTGTCTGTCTGCAGATCTGTCCAGTTCATTTGGTCGTTCTTATTACAGGGGCTTTTCTGGGTGGTTGTACCGTTATCTTCCCTTGATTTTTTGCTGTCTGCAGGCTTCCGCTGGCAAACGGAGAGTATATCAAACCGGCAGGGCTGCGGTCCACAGCTGCGTGGGCCATGGCATCTCTGGCTGAAATCAGCATCAGTGGGTGCTTGTGGCAAAGATGTGGAGTCCTGAATGAAGAAGGGGGTTGCTGCTTGTCAGGGCTGGTGCTGGAAGCTTGGGAGAAGTGTGGTGATTTTAATGCCCCGCGCTCTAATGGCTGTGGGCAGGGTTTGCCTTACCTGTGGTCAGAGCGCGCTGTCACCTGCTGTTCAGCCAGATATCTGCTGTATTCCCGGGTCCTCCTCAGGATCCATATATCCTTGTATGGGTGTGTATGTCTAAATGGCAAGAGTTTTTCACTGTGCGGGCTTCAAACCGTGTTTGGGGTTGTTCTCCCAAAAGAGAACAGAAGCAAGTGTGATGTTTTCCACGGATGAATTTGGTGCCATTACCTGTCTGCAGTCCGCTTGTAATTTGTTTCCCTAAACGTCACCTCCAGGCTAGAGGCACTGATGCACTGGCTTTAGCGAAACTGTCGATGCTTTCTGCTCTGCTCTCTCATGGGCAGGTTTGGCCCGGTAAACCAGTGGTGGTTGTTACCTAGGCTGGATTCAGTGGGAGTTGGTAGGTGACCTGTGCGTCCCTGAGGAGGCTCTGTCCCGGGAGAGGAGTCTGTCTGGCGTGGGACGCCGTAACCCCTTTGTTTGTGCAGGTGGGTGCCTTTGTGCTGGATCCCGTGTGTGGGCTGGGGACCGTACTGCTGGAAGCTGCCAAAGAGTGGCCCGTGAGCAGAAGTGTCCTAGTGCAAATGTTCCTCCGTAGGAACATAAACCAAGGTCCTGCGTAGCTGTGCAGGCAGGTGCTGGCAGCCCTGGATTTATACCGCAGGGTCTGCGTGAGGCAGCCGTGGCCTTTGAAAACTGCCTGGGCTCGTCCTGGGAGCGGAGGTGCCAGCGGGACAGCGCGCTCGGTTGTCGGTGTTAGAGGCAGCGTGGCTGTCTGTAGCTGGCTGGGGTCTTGCTGTTAGGACATAGCCTCAATATTTCTGTAAGTCCCAAGTGTCTTGAGCAGAGCAGAGCATGGAAGGAGTGAAGACAGCAGAGGCTTCAGCCATTCTTCTGTCCGCTGGGTCTGTGTATTGCTCTGTGTAATGGTACTGGATCTCCCAGCAAGGATTTTGTGGTGGAAGGGCTGTGCAGCAGGGCAGTTCTGAGAAGGCTTTATAAAATAAATACACCTGCTTGGCAACTAGATGACCTTTCTGTTTTTTCTCTGACCAGGAAGCCTGTTACTGGGGTGCTGATATGAGCGATTCACAGTTAGAGGGCACAGATGTGAATGGAAGGACTGCAGGCCTGATGGAGAAGATGGAGTTACTGAAAGCTTCTGTGAAAGGTACGCCTGTAGGCTTCCCAAGCAAGATAGGCTGGAAGTGTTTTGTGGTTTGGGGATTATACAGGTGATGTAGGTTCTCTTGAGGCGATGTGTGGTAGAGCTAGCTCTCAGCCAGTAGCTGAGCAGGGACGCTGTAGCGCTAGCAAACAGGTAATTATTTGTTCTCTCCCCCTCTGAACTTTGGCAAGAATAAACTCAGCAGAAGACAATGAAAATAATTGTAGGACGTGGGCAGTAGTTGTCTGTCTTGATGGTGAATGTGGGAATACCACTACGAGTACCTACCACGTGAGAGTTTTTTGTGTCTTAGGGGAACACAGCAAGGACAAATCCAGATAAAATGTGGCTTGTAAATTAAGTTTACCAGAGCAGAATAGCAGGGACTCCTGAAGCTCAGTGTTAAATTGTTAATGTTTTGCAGTAGGAGTATTTTAAATGACGATGCCTTTTTCCTGGATGTGAGGGAGCGTGCTTACTCTCAGTTCCTGAGCTAGTCTGGGGAGAAGGTAATAATTTTATGACCTTACTTGGGACCTCAAAGCCTGAGTCTAAATTAGTCCTGTATGAAATTTCTGACAGACAAAAGCTGGGTGTTTTTCCCTGTGCGTGAGTGATGGAAGTATACATTTTTTTCCACCTTGCAATATTTATTCTTACCAGAATGGTAAGAAATATGATTTCTTATTGATAAGAAAATATATAGTGCTTTCTTTCTGTACTGAAAAGCTGCAGTTGGCCTAGGCTTCTAGGATAATGGAAGGTACTTTGACGTCAGGCTTTTCTAATACTGAACAAGTAATCGGTGTCTTTGTCACTGGTCAGAAGCTGTTATTATTTCTGCATATTTTGAGAAGTACTGTAGGTAACTTGCCCTTCCATTTGTAGATAAAATTGTTACAGAATTGTTATGCTGCAAATGGTGCTCCACGGATGGTCCAAGAAGCATCTCCATCCAGACCTAGAAAGGCTGGCGCAGAATCACAGCAGAGTTTAGGTGGGAAGGGACCGCCGAAGGTCTTTAGTCCTGTCAGCTGCTCGAAGCAGGACTAAGCCCAAAGCTGGGTCAGGTTGCTCAGGGCCTTGTCCTGTCGAGTTTGGAGCATGCTGAGGGATGGAGAACCCATAGTCTCGTCCTTTCACGTGCTGGCTACGCTCTGGCCAGCACAGCATGGTGTGTGGCCGGCCTTCATCACCGCAGGGATGCAGTGCTGCCTCATGGTCAAGAGAACTGACTGTTCCCAGGGTGCACAGACTCTGGGGAGATGCTTCAGAGACGCAAGCTCGGAGAGAATGCAAGGGATTCTGGCTGTAACCAGATTCTTGGGGGGAAAAAAGGGGGGCAGAGAGGAATTTAACTTGTGTTTCCTTGCCATTCGTACGGGTGCACGTGAACATCTGGAGTAAGTTGCTTGCAAGCTTAGCTCCTCTTTTGCCTTTTGCTTGTAAAGATGTGCTGCGTGTTGAGAAGAGGCAGTTAGCTTGGACCCATGCAGTCCCTGTTCGGAGAATTGCGCTGTTGGGGCAAACAGATCACCAGTAACAGGGAATCTGCAAGCTAAACCGTGCTCTCATGCATTTGTTTCTTCCCAGTCTGCATCGAGTTGGTGGCTTCCTCGTGCTTTTGGTGAGGATAGGTGCAGAAGGAGCCACGAATCTGGGTGCATAACCTGTGAAAGAGCTGGCAGGCAGTTTTGTAAGGTGAGTGGAAGCGTAGCTGCTGTTGGTTTTTCCCCACAGTCGGCTGTGAAGACCTGCCTTTATTCTGCAGCGTTGCCAGTGCCTTCAGAAAGCTTTGATGCTGTGATTTCGGATATTCTGTTTGGGAAGAAGTTCAAGATCACAAAAGACATACAGCTCCTGCCGGATATTCTCCAGGGAATGGAGTGGTCCGTGTGGCCTTTGACAGGCTTGGGGTTTGGTTTGCGATCCTAACCGGTCAGTCAGCTTTATGTTTGCTTTATTCCCAGCACTCTCCAGCTCTGTAATCCGATCCTGTGCAGGCTGTGGGAGTCCGAGTCCTCTGCTTGTCCCTTAGAGGCTGTTGTGGCTTGTCGTGCAAGCCGTGGCAGTGCTGATGGCAGCGCCAGCTGGCAAGGAACGAGCTGCTTGTGCGAGCCACACGCACAAAGACTCTCTACAAGGCCTGACAGGGAAATGTGTGAGCCACACGCGCAAATACTCTCTACAAGGCAGGATGGGGGAAGAGGAGAGAATGACCTAGACAAACTGAAAGCATGGCCAGGCGAATAAAGCAGCAGTCCTTTCTCAGCTGAGGTCTGATTGTATAAAATCCTAGGCTTTCCTTTTGGGTTCACAACCCAGCTTTTACCAAGCTTCGTGCCTTGGCAGGAAGGATCTCAGACCAGAAAGTGGTGGTATGCATTTTCCTTTCTGTTAGCGGATCCTGGAACGTCCAGCTACCCACCTGGTCTGCTTTTAGATGCCTCCTTGCATCTCTCACCCTGTCATTTTGTGGCAGGGTTGAGCCAAGCTAATAGTGGGCTGCTTGTAACGGGCAGTTCAAACCATCTGCCCCTGTATTTCTTTTCTTGGCTGAAAAGGAGCCCTTTCTGTAGGACTGGTCTTCAGTGGGTGTTGCTCTCGCTCACCCAATACAGGAAGGGGGTGGGAAGATGGTGAGGAAGGTGAGGTAGCTCCAGAGAGTGGCAGGGCAATCTTATGTCGGCTTGTGCTGACCATCCCTCCCTTTGGCCGTGCTTGTCTTCTGGTGTCACTTGCTCTATTGGGCCATCGTAAGCAGAATATTTCCTTGGGGAGGTGGAGGTGAGAAAGGGACCATGACCACGAGAGCCCCACCGATAAGACTGTTCAGTCCCCTTGCTGTGAACAGAGCCAGGGTAGTTCTTTTTTTCCCCTCTTTCAAAGCCAAGTGCAATGTTTGCTCATGTACTAAGAAAAATGGATGACAAACAGTGGTTACTTTTCCTCTGTTTCCTGGGTTTGAAAGCCATTAAGGCCCAGTGGCACACAGAAAGGACAGACCTTTTGCAGGTTCCAAAGGGAAAGGCCAGCCATTAAGCACTGGAAAATGCAGAGCCGCTCCCCTGCTAGCCTCTCCCCATCCCTCTGTTGCCATGGGTGGCTTCTTGGCCCACGAAGGAGAAGTTCTCTTGGGCTCTAACTCCAGCACGCTGCACTGCCCCGTAGGGATGCTTGGTGCAAGCACTATCCAGGCTATGACCATCCTGGTTGATGAACTTTCTCTGCCTTGCAGGAGACACCATTTCCAAGCTGTGAAATTGCAGTTGACATAAATGCTTTTGACAGAGGCAAGTATTTTACTACAGATACTGTAGCTTGACAAATGCCTCATACCCAAGGGACCATCCAGGATGACCATGCAGGAATGAAAAACACCCAGCAGTTCAGCTCGTTTCAGTCGTTTAAGACAAGGCTTTTGGCTAGCACACAGTCAAGAAAATTTAAAACCAGAACTAACCTGCGCTGAAACCTTGATTGGCACCGTGTTCTTCATCAGTTCTTTGCATTTATTTCTTTCCTCGGGAGCTTTTCCTTATGAAAAGAAACAAGAAAGATCGGTCACAAACAGGCAGAAAACCTGGCCTCCACATACTCAGTGCCTACACAGCAACATTAGCAAGGACCTGCCTATACACAGAAGATTAAATTAAGGTACCATTTTCCTACACAGCAAGCAACTAAATGCGTTTTGAGCTTCTTTGGACCAGATCAATTGGGTGGGGTTGTTTTTCAACAGTTCATATAAAGGTCTCGCTATTATTCCATAATTGTAAATCCATAACCGGCACCAACCTGTCATTCCCAGAAAGGTCCTGAGCTCCTTTACCGTCTGAGGGAGGGGAGTCCTGCAGGTGGCTGCTTTCTGCTCTGTTCCTGGTTCTCTCTGTCCTCCAGACAGCTCGTATCCAAGGTAGGTTACCCGCTGGCGCACCATCTGAGCTTTCTGTTGAGAGACTCGATACCCATTTAGTCCCAAAATGTTTCACAAACTGATAGTCCACTGTATACAGTCAGGTTTTGTTTCAGTTGCTATTAATAAATCGTCTACATACTGTAAAAGAGTTCCACCTCTGGATGGGGGAGTTCCATGCTTCAGGTTCTCGTGCTAGTTGGTTTCCAAAGGTCGTTGGGCTGTTCTTAAAACCTTGGGGTAACACTGTCCAGGCAAGCCGGGTTTTTCTACCCGTGGTAGGATTTTCCCACTCAAATGCATATAAATTCTGACTCTCTTTGGCTAAAGGCAGACAGAAGAATGCATCCTTTAAATCCAATACTGTAAACCATACTTGATTATCTCGTAATTTAGTAAGTAAAATCTAGGGATTAGCCACCACAGGGTGTATGTCTGTAACAATTTTATTCACTTCTCTTACATCCTGTACTGCCTGATAAGTTCCATCTGCTTTTTTTTCACCTGTAATATAGGTGTATTGTATTCTGGCTCACATTCCACTAGTAGTCCATGCTGTAAAAAGTTATTGATTGGTCCTTTTGTTCCTTTTGGGTCCTGTAGTTTCAAGGGATGTTGCTTTTGTCGTAGAGGTTTTGCCCCTTTTTGCTGGGGAAGACTGCCCTGTTTCAGCCCCCCTCCTTTTTCATTCCATATTTCTGTCTCTCGACTTTAAAGTTCTCCTCTGCTCTTCTTTATTTTTTTTTTCTATTCAGAGCAGCAGCTAAAGAACCTGGTACCCTGATACCATTTTGTCTTAATCACTTTACACAACCCTTCATAAAATCCAGAGGGATTTTACTTTATTTTTTTTTCCAATACCACATTAAACTTTTTGTCTTCTGTACCTCTTAATTGTCTATAAAGCTGTAACAGCATATTATAAGTCAATTAATTGTTTCTTTGTGAGGGGATCACCTCCTCCCGAAGCTCACGTTACAAAAAAAGAACTTCTTAATTTCTTCACCGATCGGTTAACACAACACATGCACACCCCCCCCCCCAAAAGGGATCTTGTAAAATCCTTCTGTTTACAACTTGTGTATCCCCAAGTACAACAATATATACAGGTAAATTACTTCAGCTAATATGTTTATATGTATATACACATAGAGCTCCTTTAAAACAATATATACAGTGTATTTCATACATACCCCAAAACCAGAGTCCCAAAGTGATCGATCAATGCAAATCACTAGAGATCTTGTCACCCCACAATATATACCAACTGGTAAGTATTTTCAAACCAATTCCCAAGTTCCCAATTCAATTCCTAAATCATGCCAATTTCTCTTTAAACAAACTAAATCCCACACATTATGAAGCTGTATTCTCCCCGTTTTTCCCAGTGTTTCAATAACCATCCTAGGAGAGACTTTCTCAAAATTCCCCCCATGGGAAGACCTTGCACTGATACTGAAGAAATCATAAACCGCAGCCCCAATAAATCAGAGTCTAAATACAACAGTCCTAAGTCAAAACCCGTAAATAATCAATGCAGAACATACCAAACGTACGTGGGTTTTCTTGTTCTGTTTTTTTTTCTCTTTTATTTTTTTTCTGTGATTTTTCTTTTTTTTTCCTTTTTTTTTTTTTTTCCCTGCTTCATTGGTCTCTGGCTGCTTTTCTCACGGGAGAGCAGAACTCCACACTGGCTTCGTCCTTATTTGTACTTCTTTGAGTTCTTTGTCATTCACACAGAGGTTTCACACACAGTCCTACAATCTTTCCAATGTGCTAGGATACATCCTAAGGGGTTTTCTTTAAAATACCGCTGCTTTACTGTCCCCCCACTTTACTTATTCTGTACTTCTGTTGTCTTTGCACAGATTATTTTAACAACTTTAACCTGTCATCCCCTTCTGTGCCGCTCTGACCACGTTCCACAAATGTCACAATTAATATTCTAGTTGCAGAAAAAAAACAATTTATAAGAAAACGAGATTCACGGCGAAATGCACAGATTTTCGAGTTTGGTGTTGTTTTCTTTGTTTGTTTTTCCCACTCCCACTTTCCAGCCGTACCGCCTTTTGGTCACGCATTCGCTCACCAGCTAACTCGCATTCACACTCATTCACACTCAGCTGCCCGTTTTACGATGCCGGACGGGATGTTCACGAGCCGTGTCCGAGCTATCCCATATCCGAGTTCAGTGCCAACAAACCCGCATCGCCAGCAGTACAACTCCCGCGGGTTCCCTAAGCGCACCGACACCAGCAGTGCGTTCTTACAGCAGTGCAGGGCACAGCCTGTGCCCGCACCACCGCACCGAGCTGCACACCCTGCGGCACCAGGAGCCTGGGCACAGTGCTCAGCGTAGGGCGTCTCCTGCGACTGAGGAGAACTCCCCAAATGACCGGTCCCACACTGCAAAACAGAGAAAGAAAGGGAAAAAAAGAGAATACTCCTTGAGCGGGTCCTTGTCTGCTCCCGCAGTGACCCCAGCGAGGCGAGGAGTCCCTCGGGAATCCCGGGGTACCCCAGGGTGTCCTGTTCCCAGCGGGTCCTGCGGCCGAGCAGAGCGGGTCCCATCTGGGGGGCCAGCAGTGACGCCGTGAAAAGCCGGAGCTGCAGACTCCATAGTCAGAGGGCTATGAAGCAGGGATTCTTTATCGCGGCGCCGGGCACACGGGGGATCTCTCCTCCAAACGGGCACCCCAAACACCCCGTCGTTTCAGGTCAAACACAATCACAATACACATCTTCATTATATTTCCGAGAAATGCTTAGCATATTCATGGCTTTTCCAAGAACGAATTAGCATATGTTAATATCTTTCAGGCGTGTCTGTTAGAGTCTTGGGTGGTCTTTGGGGGTCTCAAGATGAAGGCTCATACTCCTCATCACAGTGTTGTTATAGATGACAATACGCCATTTGCGTTATCTTTTTCTTTATTAATATTTCAGGCAATAAAAAGCAAGCAAACAGCGCTGGGTGCGCGGGGGGTCGCTGCTCCACCAACGCGCACACCTGCTCCTGGCACCTGCGGTCTTTATATTCTCTCCGAGCTGTTCGTTTCCGCGAAGCCTCCTCCTCCTTTTGATTCTCTGTGCTTACGTGGCATCGTTTATTGACGCATGCATTTCATGATGTTGGCGGTCTTTATAGTTCTTCTGGCGGTCTTCGGGATGAAGAGTTTCTTCTTCCTCGGTGTCCTCTAAATGTCCTTTTCCTGTAAGCGCATGCACACTTGGTTTTTTCCTTGCACAAGCGATACAGTTAGCCCGATCTCAACCCCACAGCTGTGCTGTCTGTTGTTCCATGCCTTAGGCGGTTTTGTTATTTCACAGGATGCTGGTTTCCACAGGTGCACAATATGTGCACTTGACAGGAATCATCTTCCAGTCTGTTACAGTGTCCGCTGGCCGATCTTTGTTTCTGCGCAGACTCCGTTCTAAGATCACGTATCCCGTGTCCTTCCAGGTTGTTTTGCTCCGGTCTTGTTGCCCTCCTGGTGCCTCTTTCTCTCTGTAGCTTGGTGCATCTGCCCTCCCAAGGCTGAGCTGTCTGGGGTAGAATTATTGAGGAGCCTCTCTGTCTTAGAGCTCTCCTGTCTTCTCAAAACAGCAAGGATCTTGTTTAGTTTAATGCCAATCTCTCTGGGAAGTGGAAATTTTACATTTACGGGTATCACTTTGCAGGGCTTTGCTGAATAATGATGTACTATAATAGAATTAAGAGTAGTAAAAGAATTTACTAACTTCTTTGAAAAGGGGGAACTGAAGGAGGAAGGGGTTAAAAGGGATTTTAACAGAAGTGGCATTACCTAATAGTTGCTGTGCATTTAAAGAGAATTGATAGTGCCTATCTATTGTCTAAATTAACTGAAGCAGACAGTCTGGCATCTCCATCCAAAGGGGTCAGTTCCTGACAGGGGCTGGGAGTCGCCTCGAGCCGGTCAAGACCGGCCCTGCTGTGTGGATGGGAGCCAGGGGAGAACTGAGTTTGCGCAGAAACAAAGGTCCATCAGCGAACACCGTGATGAAGAGGATGGGCCTTCATCTTGGGACCCCCGACGACCACCACCAGGAGGCACTGCACAAGCGCAGCTGGGAGGAGTCTATGGAAATTACTTCTTGGAACTGATTATAATATGGAAATTATTTCTCGGAACTGATTTTGATATGCAACGAGGATAGATGCATATGTATAGGTGTATTGGGAAATCTAATGTATATGTAATATTTGATTGTATAAATTGAAGAGACACGTTGCTGCTCGGCGCGCACGACTTTGGTGGGACTGCCCCCCGTGCTGCCCGGCGCCGAATAAACATCCCTGCTTTACAGTCTGACAGATTGGGGAGTCTGCTTTCCGCACGTCAGTTTTGGCGAGCCAGCCAGGAGATCTCTACTCGACCGTGGGAGCGACTGCGGAGCGGACGCTCCTGGGCGTGCCCCGGGCACTTTCCTCGGAGCAGCCTCCGCTGCCGGCCGCTCGCCCGGAGAGCAGACAACAACCTCCTGCAGCCGCGGATGTGAATGGTGTGTTTTGTAGGGAAGGGCCTGTGAGTCGTCCGCGTGGCTGGGGCTGCTGGTGAATAGCACTGAGACGTCTGGCGTGCAGCACAGTCCCCGTGGGGAAAGGGTGCCCTGGTGAGGAAGGGGGGTTTGCTGACCGATAGAGCGGCCACTGCCCATCTTGAGGGTAGATCGAGCAAACCCGAGGCTACCACTGCATCCCAGTGTCGGGAGCCAGGACAGACCTGCTGATGTTTCACAGAATCACAGAATCACAGAATGGTGGGGGTTGGAAGGGACCTCTGTGGGTCCAACCCTCCTGCCCAAGCAGGGTCACCCAGAGCAGGCTGCACAGCACCGCGTCCAGGCGGGGCTGGAATATCTCCAGAGAAGGAGACTCCACAGCCTCCCTGGGCAGCCTGGGCCAGGGCTCCGTCACCCTCAGAGGGAAGAAGTTCTTCCTCATGTTCAGACGGAACTTCCTGTGCCTCACTTTGTGCCCATTGCCCCTTGTCCTGTCGCTGGGCACCACTGAAAAGAGCTTGGCCCCATCCTCCTGACACCCACCCTGCAAATATTTATAAGCATTTATTAGGTCCCCTCGCAGCCTTCTCTTCTCCAGGCTGAACAAGCCCAGCTCCCTCAGCCTCTCCTCGTAGGAGAGATGTTCCAGTCCCCTCATCATCCTCGTAGCCCTCCTCTGGACTCTCTCCAGGAGCTCCTCATCTTTCTTGAACTGGGGAGCCCAGAACTGGACACAGTACTCCAGATGGGGCCTCACTAGGGCAGTGTAGAGGGGAAGGAGAACCTCCCTCGACCTGCTGGCCACACTCTTCTTGATGCACCCCAGGATGCCATTGGCCTTCTTGGCAGCCAGGGCACGCTGCTGGCTCATGGTCAGCCTGTCGTCCACCAGGACACCCAGGTCCCTCTCCGCAGAGCTGCTCTCCAGCAGGGCTGCCCCAGCCTGTACTGGTGCCTGGGGTTGTTCCTCCCCAGGTGCAGGACCCTGCATTTGCCTTTGTTGAACCTCATCAGGTTCCTCTCTGGCCACCTCTCCAGCCTGTCCAGGTCACGCTGAATGGCAGCACAGCCTGCTGGTGTATCCACCACTCCTCCCAGTTTGGTGTCATCAGCAAACCTGCTGAGGGTACACTCTAACTCTTCATCCGGGTCACTGATGAAGAAGTTAAACAAGGCCGGGCCCAGTGCTGACCCCTGGGGCACCCCACTGGTTACATGTTTGGTACAGAAGGGGAAGCGGACCTCCGCACAGTTGCGTTCGGGCGGGTTTTATAATGCTGACTTCTGCACAGCTGCGTTCGCGCGGGTTTTGCACAGAAGCAGCAGGAGAAGGTAAGCGGACCTGCACGCAATTGCGTTTGAGTGGTTTTTGTATGAATGCTAACTGTAATTGTGTTTGGGTGGTTTTTATACGAATGTTAACTGAAGTGATAATATTATAATTTGAATACCCGGGGATTTTATGTGAAAAGTTTTGCCTTTGTGCGTGTGTATGTGTGGCTGAGACACAGCACTGCGGTGAAGCGAGTGGGAGTCCCGATCTGCGGTTCCGTAACTCCGCGAGGAGCACGGCCAGAGACGGACAAAGTGCTTGGAATAATTACAAAGCCTGTAAATCTTCTGATGTGCAACTTGGGCTGCGGTAGTGCCTAATCACTCTCCTAAGTGACAGGGAGTGGGAACTGGTTAATTATTAAAGTGGCAGCGCAAAAGAAATCACTCCTTAGGTGGTTTGGGCTCGAACCTTGGGAGTATTTGAATGAGGGGGGGAATTGGATACAAAGGGGAGAAGAGAGATTTTATTTGAAAGGGGCATACGTGACTCCCGCCGGGTGGCAGGTAGCCTTAGATTGGGAACAACCTCCAGAAATCCTTACAAGTCCTGGGGTTGGGGGGCAAGCAGGAATAATTCCCTGCTTCGCACGTGGGCTAGCTCCTAGATTATATCAGAATTGGCACCAAGCTTGGGTCCTGTTGAAGTGTAAATCTTGTGATAAAAAGAGGTCCTGTGTATCTAGGAGGCGAGGAGCGCAGTGTCCTAAGTGCCTTCCCCGGACCCCACGGTTTTATAGCTGGGAAAGGTAGTGAAGCTGGTGCGTGGAAGGGAAAATTTGATTCCGGAAATTTGGGACGTGGGGGAGAAAGATTGGGAAGAAACTATAGTGAATTGTAAGAAGCGATTCGCGTGGAAACTTATTAAAAGAATAGCAAAAGGCAAGTTAAAGGGGCAATAAGTCGCGAAATGGGTAACAATCAGGGAGGAGTTTTGAAAAAAGAGTCCTTTAGGCTGTGTGCTCACTCACTGGAAAGACATTGCTGGGACCGGAGGCACAGAAAGTAAAAGGACCCTTATCAAATATTGCAATTAATAGTGGCCTCTACATAAATTGGAAGACGGGGCCAAGTGGCCATTAAACGGGTCAATAGATTATAATACTCTCTTGCAATTAATGCTGGTTTTAAGGAGAGAAGGAAAACAGGATGAGGTTTCATACGCAGATACGGAAACCATCCGGAGTGGCAAAGGGACTGTGGAATGATACCACCACAGGACCCCACGGTACTCGCACTCGAGCAAGAAAATAATAAAGAACTCAGGGGAAAACTGAGGCGGTGTTGTTCGGCATGTAGCATTCGGCAAAGATGTACTAAAGCTGACAAAATTCACCAGGCACCAGAACAAGATCTGACTGACTTGTTTAAGCCTCCTCCTCAACCACAGGAACCGGATGCGAACTCGGATGAAATTCCCACTCCTTCAGACAGCCCTGTATCTTCCCGGACTAGGAAGAAATTCGCTACAATGGTCTTACAAGCACCTCTCCAAGAGGCAGTAGGACTTGATGGTGGAACTATGCTAATCAAAATACCTTTTCCCACCACCGATTTAGACGCCTGGAAAAAGGTAGCCCGGGAACATCGGGTCGACCCAGTGGGTGTCGCTAAACACTTTCAATTCATAATGAAACAACATAATCCAGATTGGAATGATATACAATTACCATTAGAATATGTAACCGATACAGAGAAACAGTTAATTCTAAAAACTGCAGGTGATCTGGCTGAAGATCACTATAAGACTGCGGAAGGTGATGTTAAGGATTATTTCCCCCTCCAAGACCCAAAGTGGGATGCTAACAGGTCTGCTCATACGGAGAGACTGCAGGCATACCAAGAGTGGATTTTTAAAGGAATGGAAAGGGCCATTCCCAGAACTATCAAGTGGTCAGCTTTATATGCAGTTAAACAGGGTCCTTCCAAGTCCCCATCCGAATTCCTGGATCGACTGAGGGATGTAATGCGCCGTAACACACCGCTGGACCCTGGGTCAGAGGCAGGGATACAACAACTAATCTCCCTATTTTTGGGTCAGTCTACGGGAGACATTAGGTGCAAACTCCAGAAGTTGCATCCTACAAAAAGGAGGAACTTTTTGGGATGCAGGCAAGGACAGAGAATAGTGACAGTTGTTAGGGAAGAGGAAGGAAGAAGGCCTAGACAGGAATTGTCCCGGTTGGGTAAAGACCAATGTGCACTGTGTAAAAGATTTGGTCATTGGAAAAGGGAATGTCCAAAAAATAAGGAAAAGGGACGAGGCCGCCAGATAGAAAAAATAGCCCATGTAAAGGAAGATTGACGGGGACCTGTGGAATCCACCCTAGCGGATCCACTGGTTATAATGAAGCTAGGGAAGGAACGAGAGGTAGAATTTTTGGTTGACATGGGGGCAACATACTCACTTTTGAATCAAGCCTTGATGCCCCTGGGGAGTGACTATATCGTGGTAAAAGGGGCAACTGGCCACAGTGAAAAGGCATACTTTTGTAAACCTTTGAAGTATAAATTAGGAAAACAATGGGGCATCCACAAATTCTTGTATATGCCCAACTCCCCAAAGGCACTTCTGGGAAGGGATTTGTTGGAACAACTGGGTGCAAAAATTACATTTGAAAAAGGAGAAATTACTCTGGAGGTAAAGGATCCACAATATATTCAGGTACTGAGTCTATTTCTAACCAGTCCTCCCACAGAAGGAAAAATTCCCGAGGAGATCCTAAACCAGGTGTACCCTGGGGTATGGGCCACTGATGTCCCTGGAAGAGCAAAGAATGCTCCACCCGTTGAAGTCAGACTCAAAGAAGGCCGGCAACTGGTAAGAGTTAAGCAATATCCCCTAAGACAGGAAGATAAAGAAGGAATCCGGCCAGAGATAGAAAGATTTTTACAATTAGGATTATTGAAAGAGTGCAAGTCGGATTTTAACACCCCTATACTACCTGTCTGTAAATCTGACGGGTCGTATCGGGTGGTCCAGGATTTGCGAGCCACAAACAAAATAACAGAGGACCTCTACCCAGTAGTAGCAAACCCATATACTTTGTTGACCGTATTGGCTCCCAAATTAACCTGGTTTACTGTTTTAGATTTGAAAGATGCCTTCTTTTGCCTCCCTCTCCATGAAGCCAGTCAGAAATTATTTGCATTTGAATGGGAGAACCCCAAAAGTGGTCGAAAGACTCAGCTCACTTGGACGGTGCTGCCACAAGGATTTAAGAACAGTCCTACCATCTTCGGTAATCAACTTGCAAAAGACTTGGAGTCCTGGGAAATCCCGTCTGAAGAAGGGAAATTACTACAGTGTGGTTGTATCACTTGGACGGTGAGTCTACTAAATTTCTTGGGCTCCAAGGGTACCGGGTATCTAAAAAGAAGGCCCAGATAATGCAGCGTGAGGTGATTTACGTGGGCTATGAGATTAGTGCTGGACAAAGAACTCTGGGACAGGCCCGTAAAGAGGCAATATGCCAAACTCCGAGACCTCAGACAGTGAAAGAGCTACGGACTTTCTTGGGAATGACCGGCTGGTGCCGGCTGTGGATTTATAATTATGGACTGCTTGTTAAACCACCGTATGCACTAACAGCTGCTGGACAAAATCACCTTGAATGGAACAAGGAGACCACGCAAGCCTTTGAACTACTGAAAAAGGCTCTGATGTCGGCCCTTGCCCTAGGGCTCCCAGATGTGAGTAAGCCGTTTTTCCTTTTCTCTCACGAAAAGCAGGGGATTGCTCTGGGGATATCAGCACAAGATCTGGGTCCGTATCGACGAGCAGTTGCCTATCTCTCCAAACAACTGGATGCAACTGCGAAGGGTTGGCCTGGATGCCTGCGAGCAGTTGCAGCTGGAATATTAAATATACAGGAAGCCCGAAAATTTACCTTGGGCCAGAAAATGACTGTCTTGGTGTCCCACACGGTATCCACAGTATTGGAAGCAAAAGGAGGACACTGGCTTTCTCCACAAAGATTCCTGAGATATCAGGCTATACTGGCAGAGCAGGATGATGTGCAGATTACAGTTACTAACAATGTCAATCCAGCTTCCTTTCTCAGTGGAAACACAGGAGAACCAGTGCATCATGACTGCTTGGAGACCACTGAAACAACCTATGCAAGTCGCCCGGATTTGAGAGACAGCCCTATGGAAAACGGAGAAAACTGCTCCACAGATGGAAGCAGCTATGTTCTGAGTGGCAGGAGACACGCGGGGCACGCTATTACCACCAGTCAAGAAATCACAGAGTCAGGACCTTTGCCCATAAACACCTCCATGCAAAAGGCAGAGATAATTGCTTTAACCCGTGCCTTGGAATTGGCCCAAGGCAAAGTGGTGAATATCTACACAGACTCGAAGTGTGCCTTCGGAGCTGTGCATGCGCACGGAGCGATCTGGAAGGAAAGAGGACTATTGAACTCTCAAGGGAAAAACATCAAACATGCAGAAGAAATTCTGAAACTACTGGAGGCAGTTCAACTCCCCGAGAAAGTGGCAATCATGCATATTAAGGCGCACCAGAAAGTGAGCTCAGAATTGGAAAAAGGAAACGAGCTGGCGGACAGAGAGGCAAAACAGGTGGCTAAAACAGAGGGAAGAACTGAAGGGGCTTTAATCCCTGATGGACAAGTCTCCCTAGAAGGTAAGCCAGAATATACTAAGGAAGATCAGAAACTTATTACAGATTTAGAAGGGCCATAGAATGAGGAGGGGTGGGCTCAAACCCGATAGGGAAAACCAATCATTCCCTCCTGTCTGATATGGCATCTGGTAAGGGAAGAACGTAGGAAAAGGCACTGGGGGACAGAGGCTTTGTATAAACATCTAATTAGAGAGATTGTGGCCAGAAACCTATACACCACGGTGAGACAGCTGACTCAGCAGTGCGATCTTTGCCTCCAGACTCATCCAAAAAATAACCCTAAACCAGAAATGGGTCAGACTGGAAAAGGTAATGGGCCTGGACAACAATGGCAAATTGGTTTCACGGAACTCCCAAGAAAAGCGGGGTACCGATATCCACCGGTATTAACCGATACCTTTTCAGGTTGGCCGGAGGCATTCCCAACCAGGACAGCTAAAGCTCGGCAAGTAACTAAAGTATTAATACAAGAGATAATATCACATTTTGGGGTTCCAGCAACTATGTCCTCTGATAGGGGACCACATTTTGTTTCAAAAATACTACAACAAACTAGCCGTCACCTGGGTATAGATTGGCAACTCCACACCCCATACCGCCCTCAGTTGAGCGGCCAAGTGGAGAAAATGAACCACTTCATCAAGCAACAAATTGTGAAATTAGGGCAAGAAGCAAATTTGGCATGGCCTCAGTCCCTCCCTCTAGCCCTCCTGTGTATACGGACAAGGCCAAGGGCAAGGGAGGGACTCAGCCCCTTTGAGATCCTGTATGCACGACCCTACGGGATACAGAAGGGGATATCCACGCAAATTGGGGATGAAATTATGACTTCTTATTTGGTGGCATTGAGCAAACAATTAAGCAAAATCAGGAAACATGTGGTTGGAACCCGGTGGAGGGGTCTAGATGGACCTGTACTTCATATACACCCTGGAGATTATGTATATATCAAGTCTCTTGCAGAAAAAACTTCAGAGCCACAGTGGGAAGGACCATACCAAGTACTGCTCACCTCCTTCACGGCCATCAGGATCAAGGAACAGAACGCCTGGATTCATCACACCAGAGTCAAAAGGGCACCTAAACAGCCACGGGCATCGCGAGAAATTGGACCCTTGAAGCTCAAAGTATCAAGGCATTGATAAAAATTGTATTTTTAGGATGGACATTACCTAGAGGGGAAGCCTGGAGCCAAAACACCTATTTACAAATAACTGAAAATATGTCAAGAATACTGAACTTATCCGATTGTTGGATACGCAATACTCTCCCTCGGGGTGGGCTAGAACTCCCTTTAATAGGAATATCGACTAGAAATTGGGCCATTTACACTAATGGAATGAACAGGAATGGATCACGTGTGTATGGGAAGGGGAATGCAAGAGAAGGACCAAGTTTTGACCTAGACCTCCCGCTCTCAGAAAAGGTAGTGATTTTGGGTCGTTGTTTAGGATTCGAAGACAAAACATGGATAGATATGAAAGACTGTCCTGCTGCCAAAGATTTAGGGACTTTTGATGCGGAAAGATTGAAACAGATTAAACTTGACTTCAAGTTTATACCTCATTCAAACACCAAGAAAGGAAAAAGGTAGGGAAGATGGTAGAGAACAGAACAAGGGTCCAAGATGCAACATGGGACCTGGATATTGGTGGCTTTGCGGTGACGGAAGGGCTAGAAAGAGCTTACCTTTAAGCTGGAAAGGACATTGTACTAGAGCGTACCTTACGCCTGGAGCAAGCATTCACAAAGGTACCTCCCCTCTTACGGGACTTTTAAGAACCCCCTGGATTCGTTTTAAGAGAGCGGAGAATCCGTTGGTAATTCGAGGCACTGGCTTTCATAGCTTTGTACGATGGTTAATCCCCTCTTTGGGAGTAAGCGAGTTAGAGAAAGCTATAGTTAATATATCGGCTACTGTCGAAACTCCGGAAAATTTAACATTGGATGCCATACCAGGAATACAATTAGAAGTAGAATCTTTAAGCAAGGTGGTAAAGCAAAATCGAATGGGATTAGCTATGCTTTTAGCTGAGGAAGGAGGATTGTGCCTGGTTATTAATCAAACCTGTTGCACCTATGTAAACCAGAATAAAAGAATAGAAACAGATTTGAATGAAATCTGGGAAAAGACCAAGGTGTTACATCGTTGCCCAGGATGATACATCCTGGGGTTTCTCGGAAATATGGGAAAAACTCACCTCTTGGTTACCGAATTTAGGATGGCTGAGGCAATTATTTGTTACAATGGTTTGGATCATAATGCTAGGTATCATTTTGTGTATTTTGATTAGGTGTAGCCTTTGGTGTTGCAGGAGTACGGGAGATTCTTATAGTGAATGGAAAAGGAACCAATTACGATGAAAGCTGGAGTCCAATAAGTATTTTGAGAAGATGCTGAATAATGATGTACTATAACAGAATTAAGAGTAGTAAAAGAATTTACTGACTTCTTTGAAAAGGGGGGACTGAAGGAGGAAGGGGTTAAAAGGGATTTTAACAGAAGTGGCATTACCTAATAGTTGCTGTGCATTTAAAGAGAATTGATAGTGCCTATCTATTGTCTAAATTAACTGAAGCAGAGAGTCTGGCATCTCCATCCAAAGGGGTCAGTTCCTGACAGGGGCTGGGAGTCGCCTCGAACCGGTCAAGACCGGCCCTGCTGTGTGGATGGGAGCCAGGGGAGAACTGAGTTTGCGCAGAAACAAAGGGCCATCAGCGAACACCGTGATGAAGAGGATGGGCCTTCATCTTGGGACCCCCGACGACCACCACCAGGAGGCACTGCGCAAGCGCAGCTGGGAGGAGTCTATGGAAATTACTTCTTGGAACTGATTATAATATGGAAATTATTTCTCGGAACTGATTTTGATATGCAACGAGGATAGATGCATATGTATAGGTGTATTGGGAAATCTAACGTATATGTAATATTCGATTGTATAAATTGAAGAGACACGTTGCTGCTCGGCGTGCACGACTTTGGTGGGACTACCCCCCCGTGCTGCCCGGCGCCGAATAAACATCCCTGCTTTACAGTCTGACAGATTGGGGAGTCTGCTTTCCGCACGTCAACACTCTGCTTTTATCCATAACCCCCTGCAAAGTCTGCAAAGCAGCCACAGGCCGGGTCAGGGCAGAGCAGCCGGGGCCAGGCCGGGCGCCAGGGACGAGCCGGTGCCGCCCTCTGCCGTCACCCCGCCCCCCCGAACGCGCTCTTTTTGCAGCCAGGAGCCTGCTTTGGGCATTTTCCTGCCCTTGTTCGAGGGCTCCCGGCCCTCCCGACGGGCTCTCCGAGCCTCTCCCCGCCATGGCCCCGGCCCCGGCCCGCCCGCTCCCGCAGCGGCCGCATCCTCGCGCCGAGCCCCGCGCGCCCCCGCAGCGCCGTTCGGGTGGGCTCCGCTCCCCTCCCCCTCGCGCCCCGCAGCCGCGCGCTTAACGGACAGCCTCGCGTTCCACCGTAATCCGTTGCAAGCGCGGGACGCGGCGGGACTCGAGCTCGGAACGCGGCCGCGGACGGACGGACGCTCGCCGCGCAGCCGCTCCCCACGGCCCGCCGGACCCCTTCGCCCGCCTCCCGCTGCCCCCCCGAAGCCGCCGGGACGGCGCCCGCCGCGTCCCCCGCGCCCTCGGCGCCTGCTCCGTCCCGCCCGGCCGCCCTCCGCCGCGGCCGCGCCTCCGCCCGCCGCTCCCCCTGTTGGCTCTGGCGGCGCTGGGCGGGCCGCCGCGGCTGGGCCTGCCATGGCGGCACCGCCTTCCGCCCGCGGGCGGCCCGCCCCCGGGCCCTGCTCCAGCCGGGGCCGGCCGGGCCCCGCCGAGCCCCCCGGGAGCCCGGCACCGCGCCCGGCAGCCGCCCCGCCGCCGCCGCCGCCGCCGCTGCCCCCCCCCGGCGCTGGCCCGCGCCCGCCGGGACCGGGTTACCGGTAGGCGGAGGGGCTCGGCAGAAGCCGGCAGCGGTTGCGAAACCGGGCGAGCGAGTCGGGACGCTGCCGGCGAACACCACCCCGTCGGCTCGTCCGCGTCCCGGGAGCGGCGGGGAGCTCGGCGGCGGGAAGCGGCAGCCCGGTAAGAGAGAAGCGGGCGGGTGCCGCCCTCCGGGGACGGCTGCGGGGCGGTTGGGGCCCCGGCGGAGCGCTGACGGCCGCCTCGCCCGCAGGGCAGGAGAAGGAGCCGCTGGAGCACCTGTACCGGGTGGGCTCGCTGCTGGGCTCCGGCGGCTTCGGCACCGTGTACGCGGCTGTCCGGCTCTCCGACGGCAGCCCGGTAAGTGGCGGGGACGGCGGCGAGGAGGAGGAGGAGGAGGAGGAGGAGGAGGAGGAGGAAGGAGGGGGAGAGGCGGCGGGGCGGGCGGCGTGCTCAGCCCGGCGCTGCCCTTGGCTTGCAGGTGGCCATCAAACACGTGCCCCGGGAGAGCATCGGCCGGTGGGGCGAACTGGTGAGTGGGGGGGGGCAGCGGGGCGTCAGCGGGGGGGATAGGCCGGGGCCCGGGAGGGGGGGAAGCGGGGGACGCGGAGCATCCCCGGGGCAGGGGGATGCCAGGACCGTTGGGGCAGGGGAGGGGGGCACCGGAGCATCCCCGGGGCAGGGGGATGCCAGGACCGTTGGGGCAGGGGAGGGGGGCACCGGAGCATCCCCGGGGCAGGGGGATGCCAGGACCGTTGGGGCAGGGGAGGGGGGCACCGGAGCATCCCCGGGGCTGGGGGGGGGCACTGGAGCATGCCTGGGGCAGGGCGATGCCAGGAGCGTTGGGGCCGGGCAGGGGGGCCCACGGGGACCGAGGGATGCCAGGACCGTTGGGGCCAGGCAGGGGGGCACCGGAGCATCCCAGGCAGGGGGTACCGGACCACCGGCGCAGCATCAGCCCCGCTGACAGCGTTGTGGTTCCCCCCGGCAGCCCTGTGGCACCCGTGTGCCGATGGAGATTGTGCTCCTGAAGCAGGTGGGCTCCGGGTTCCGCGGCGTCATCCAGCTCCTTGACTGGTACGAGCTGCCCGACTGCTACGTGCTGGTGCTGGAGCGTCCGGAGCCGTCGCAGGATCTCTTTGACTTCATCACAGAACGAGAGTTCCTGCCCGAGGATCTGGCTCGGGAGCTTTTCCGTCAGGTGCTGGAGGCCGTGCGACACTGCAACAACTGCGGCGTCCTGCACCGCGACATCAAGGACGAGAACATCATCGTCAACCTGGCCACCGGCGAGCTCAAGCTCATCGACTTCGGTTGCGGCACCTTCCTCAAGGACACCGTCTACACCGAATTTGACGGTGAGCCCACAGCCAGGAGGGTGCTGCCGGTACCGGGCACTGCACGGCCCAGCCTGCCCGGGCACCATTTGCTGGGGGGGGGAAGAAGAATTTTTAAACATTCAGCCGGCTGCCGAGCTGCGTTTTGGCCGGGGTGGATGCTGTGAAACGGGAGCCAGCTCCCAGCGCTGCCAGCAGCCTGGGCCCCCCACCCTGCCCCGCGCTGGGGCGGGGGGAGCCCACCCAGCAGAACAACCGCCCCGGGGGGGGCTGCAAAGCCCCGCTCGCTCTGCAGCCACAGAAGGGACTGGGCTGCTCCGCTCCCTTTGATTGCCTTGGCTTATTTCTCTTTCATTTTTCGGCCAAGGCCAGGGGGGTGGGGAGGGGCAAGGCGTGGTTGTTCCCCACCCGTGGGGTGGTCTGGGGTTTTTTTCCCCCACCCTCGTGAGGGTCCGGCCTTCCCCGGGCGCGCGCTGACCTCTTCCGGCACCGGCGGCTGCTTTTTACAACCCAAAGTTTGTAAACAAGAGCCACGTGGTGACACCGGCTGTGTCCCGTGTCCCCGTCACCCCGCGTCCCCGGGGGTGAGGATGCTCGGGCCGGGAGCCCGCAGCGTCCGCCTGACGAGCTCCGCCTGTATCCCGCAGGAACGCGGGTGTACAGCCCGCCGGAGTGGGTGCGCTACCACCGCTACCACGGGCGCACGGCCACCATCTGGTCCCTGGGCGTGCTGCTCTACGCCATGGTCTGCGGGGACGTCCCCTTCGAGCAGGACGCCGACATCGCCCAGGGGCAGTTCTCCTTCCGGCGGAGGGTTTCTCCAGGTGGGTACCCGGCTCCGCGGCGAGGGGGGGATCGCGGGTTTTGGGAGATGGCACCAGGCACATGAGCCTCCCGCTTTTATGGCTGTGGAGGAGGTTCATCTTCCGTGGCTGGAGGAGATGGCCCAGGAGGAGGTTCATCTCCCACGGTTGGTTGGATGAGGTGGCACATGTCCTCCCATCTTGCTCTCCAAAATGGATAATCACTTGGGAGGCTTGGGTGCAGCTCTGAGCACACTCAGTATGGCCTGGGCAGCGTGGACGGTGGCACAAGGTGGACAAGAGCCTTCTCTGCCTGACCGGCGGTTTCTGGTTTCTCTCCCCAGAGTGCCAGCAGCTCATCAGATGGTGTTTGTCCGTGTGCCCCTCGGACAGGCCAACTCTGGAAGACATCTTCCACCATCCTTGGCTGCAAGGCACTCACCTGCCCTAGGAGTCATCCGAGATCCACCTGCACAGTTGGATCCAGGAGCCTGGCAAGTAACAACCCCACACAGCTCCTGGCCATAAGAAGCAAAGAACACCAGATTTTTCTCCTCGTGAGCGTAGCACTGAGCAGGGATCATCAGATGGAAACGCGCACATCTTGTCCTGGAGCTGGGCTGGAGACCTGGTGGCCACCATCCAACCCAGCTGTCCTGGACTCCATCTGAATGACCCTGTCTCATCTGGTGTTTTGCCAGTCAATTTTTTGAGTTTTGGTTCTGTGTTTGGAGGCTCCCGGGTGTCTTCCTGACCTGCTGAATTTTGGGACCGCGAGAGGATCGGACACCTTATTGCGAGAAAAGCTTCAGTGGGGCCGGGGGGGATGCACTGGTTGGGGTGGAGAGCAGGTACCGCGGCCGAATGGCTGTCTCTTCTCCGCTGTCACCGTGCTCGAGTGCCTTCAGTTGCGATCTGGGCTGCGCTGGAGGAAATACTTGAATTTTCCTGCACTGCCGCTTTTCCAAGACTCGCCTGGGTATACCGTTCCTTTTCCCTTTTCAAGAAAAAACAGGTCAGAAGATGCTGGGGAGCCAAGCGGGCGATGGCTCGCCTCCTGTGCCTCCATCTCGCGGGGATTTTCTGGGGTTCTTTGCTTCTTTGTGCCCTCACGAATGCACAAACAGTGCAAAGCAGCAGAGCTAGAAACATGTACAAAGTTATATAGGAGCAAAGTTTGATATCCAGTTGTTAATAGTGATAAGATTTTACATTGTTTCTCTTTTCCACTTTTTGTCGTTTAATGTATTTTCATGAATTTGTCTTTCTTTTTTTTTTTAACAAAGTTCTAGCCAGTAGGATAACTTATTTATTTATTTATAATTCCGGTGGGTTTCCAACCCACGCCTTGCTGCTACAGCTGCCGATGCCCCGGTTTTCCGTTCGGGTCTCCCCTCCGTGTCTGTCCTGTGTCCAGCCCCGGGCCCGCGGTGTTTCTGGCGGGTGTCTGGCGGAGGTGTGGAGCGCCCGCCTGCTCCCAGCTGTGCTGGGCACTGGGGTTTCCTTGCCACGGGCAGATCCGTTCGCAGCTGAGTTTTGGTTTTCCTCACAGGTGTCTTGTTCGGGGCTGGAGAGGAGGAGCCGGCCCGGGCTGTCTGCACTGTCGAGTCTTTACGTGTCACCAACTGCGGAGCCGGCGGGGATTTTTTTTTGTTAATAATGTTGTACAGGGGAATTCAGAAGTCTTATTTTTTTATGTGGTTTTAAATAAAAACAAACTACTTGATGTGATGGAGTCATTCTTGGTCAGAATCGAAAGTTGCCAGAGATCCTGGGCTCGCTCTGCAGATCCTGGGCTCGCTGCCACGGTCCTGGGCTCGCTGTGCCCCCCGAAGCACCCCCCTGTCCCTCGGCAGCGGGGGATGCAGAGGGAAGCAGCAGCCACAGGCCGGGTCAGGGCAGAGCAGCCGGGGCCAGGCCGGGCGCCAGGGACGAGCCGGTGCCACCCTCTGCCGTCACCCCGTCCCCCCGAACGCGCTCTTTTTGCAGCCAGGAGCCTGCTTTTGGCATTTTCCTGCCCTTGTTCGAGGGCTCCCGGCCCTCCCGACGGGCTCTCCGAGCTTCTCCCCGACCCCTCAGGGGGAGCCATCCGCCCGCCGAGCCAGGCACCAGCGCTGAGGGGCCGGCCAGAGCCCTGCGTGGCCGGGGCTGAGCTGGGGGGTGACAGCTGTCCCTTTCCCCATGTCCCCAGTGCCCGAGACGCCCCGAGGGACGCCCAGCTCCCCTCCTGCCATTGCCCGGCCCTTTGCAAATGGGGAAACTGAGGCGCCGCGTGAGGCACGGGCTCACGGGCCATGGCCACACCGGCCACCCGACTGTGACAGAGGCGGCTGCGAAGTCACCGGGGGCCATCGCACGCTTCCCCCGGGAGCAGCAGGTCCCCATGTCCCCACGACGCCGGTGACAGCGGGGCCTGTCCCGCTCGGCCAGCCCGGCGCCATCGAGGCCCGGCGGCTGCCGGCCACCCCCGCCGCGGGGCTTCTCCTCAGGGCGTGCGAGGGACGGCAGCGCCCGCGGCGTTCCCGCCTCACCCGCGAGGTTCGGGGGCAGGGGGGCTGACATCTGTGGTTTGGGTTTTTTTTTCCCCAGTTTAGTCAGGGGCTAACGGGGTCCAGACACCGGTTTGCCCGCGATGAAGTAGCGGCAGCGCGGGATGAGGCGGCGGTGAAGGAAGGGGTTAAAGGGATTTTAACAGAAGTGGCATTACCTAATAGTTGCTGTGCATTTAAAGAGAGTTGATAGTGCCTATCTATTGTCTAAATTAACTGAAGCAGAGACTCCACAGCCTCCCTGGGCAGCCTGGGCCAGGGCTCCGTCACCCTCAGAGGGAAGAAGTTCTTCCTCATGTTCAGACGGAACTTCCTGTGCCTCACTTTGTGCCCATTGCCCCTTGTCCTGTCGCTGGGCACCACTGAAAAGAGCTTGGCCCCATCCTCCTGACACCCACCCTGCAGATATTTCTAAGCATTTATTAGGTCCCCTCGCAGCCTTCTCTTCTCCAGGCGGAACAAGCCCAGCTCCCTCAGCCTCTCCTCGTAGGAGAGATGTTCCAGTCCCCTCATCATCCTTTTAGCCCTCCTCTGGACTCTCTCCAGGAGCTCCTCATCTTTCTTGAACTGGGGAGCCCAGAACTGGACACAATACTCCAGATGGGGCCTCACTAGGGCAGTGTAGAGGGGAAGGAGAACCTCCCTCGACCTGCTGGCCACACTCTTCTTGATGCACCCCAGGATGCCACTGGCCTTCTTGGCAGCCAGGGCACGCTGCTGGGTCATGGTCAGCCTGTCGTCCACCAGGACACCCAGGTCCCTCTCCGCAGAGCTGCTCTCCAGCAGGGCCGCCCCAGCCTGTACTGGTGCCTGGGGTTGTTCCTCCCCAGGTGCAGGACCCTGCATTTGCCTTTGTTGAACCTCATCAGGTTCCTCTCTGGCCACCTCTCCAGCCTGTCCAGGTCTCGCTGAATGGCAGCACAGCCTGCTGGTGTATCCACCACTCCTCCCAGTTTGGTGTCATCAGCAAACTTGCTGAGGGTACACTCTAACTCTTCATCCAGGTCACTGATGAAGAAGTTAAACAAGGCCGGGCCCAGTGCTGACCCCTGGGGCACACCACTGGTTACATGTTTGGTACAGAAGGGGAAGCGGACCTCCGCACAGTTGCGTTCGGGTGGGTTTTATAATGCTGACTTCTGCACAGCTGCGTTCGGGCGGGTTTTGCACAGAAGCAGCAGGAGAAGGTAAGCGGACCTGCACGCAATTGCGTTTGAGTGGTTTTTGTATGAATGCTAACTGTAATTGTGTTTGGGTGGTTTTTATACGAATGTTAACTGAAGTGATAATATTATAATTTGAATACCCGGGGATTTTATGTGAAAAGTTTTGCCTTTGTGCGTGTGTATGTGTGGCTGAGACACAGCACTGCGGTGAAGTGAGTGGGAGTCCCGATCTGCGGTTCCGTAACTCCGCGAGGAGCACGGCCAGAGACGGACAAAGTGCTTGGAATAATTATAAAGCCTGTAAATCTTCTGATGTGCAACTTGGGCTGCGGTAGTGCCTAATCACTCTCCTAAGTGACAGGGAGTGGGAACTGGTTAATTATTAAAGTGGCAGCGCAAAAGAAATCACTCCTTAGGTGGTTTGGGCTCGAACCTTGGGAGTATTTGAATGAGGGGGGGAATTGGATACAAAGGGGAGAAGAGAGATTTTATTTGAAAGGGGCATACGTGACTCCCGCCGGGTGGCAGGTAGCCTTAGATTGGGAACAACCTCCAGAAATCCTTACAAGTCCTGGGGTTGGGGGGCAAGCAGGAATAATTCCCTGCTTCGCACGTGGGCTAGCTCCTAGATTATATCAGAATTGGCACCAAGCTTGGGTCCTGTTGAAGTGTAAATCTTGTGATAAAAAGAGGTCCTGTGTATCTAGGAGGCGAGGAGCGCAGTGTCCTAAGTGCCTTCCCCGGACCCCACGGTTTTATAGCTGGGAAAGGTAGTGAAGCTGGTGCGTGGAAGGGAAAATTTGATTCCGGAAATTTGGGACGTGGGGGAGAAAGATTGGGAAGAAACTATAGTGAATTGTAAGAAGCGATTCGCGTGGAAACTTATTAAAAGAATAGCAAAAGGCAAGTTAAAGGGGCAATAAGTCGCGAAATGGGTAACAATCAGGGAGGAGTTTTGAAAAAAGAGTCCTTTAGGCTGTGTGCTCACTCACTGGAAAGACATTGCTGGGACCGGAGGCACAGAAAGTAAAAGGACCCTTATCAAATATTGCAATTAATAGTGGCCTCTACATAAATTGGAAGATGGGGCCAAGTGGCCATTAAACGGGTCAATAGATTATAATACTCTCTTGCAATTAATGCTGGTTTTAAGGAGAGAAGGAAAACAGGATGAGGTTTCATACGCAGATACGGAAACCATCCGGAGTGGCAAAGGGACTGTGGAATGATACCACCACAGGACCCCACGGTACTCGCACTCGAGCAAGAAAATAATAAAGAACTCGGGGGAAAACTGAGGCGGTGTTGTTCGGCATGTAGCATTCGGCAAAGATGTACTAAAGCTGACAAAATTCACCAGGCACCAGAACAAGATCTAACTGACTTGTTTAAGCCTCCTCCTCAACCACAGGAACCGGATGCGAACTCGGATGAAATTCCCACTCCTTCAGACAGCCCTGTATCTTCCCGGACTAGGAAGAAATTCGCTACAATGGTCTTACAAGCACCTCTCCAAGAGGCAGTAGGACTTGATGGTGGAACTATGCTAATCAAAATACCTTTTTCCACCACCGATTTAGACGCCTGGAAAAAGGTAGCCCGGGAACATCGGGTCGACCCAGTGGGTGTCGCTAAACACTTTCAATTCATAATGAAACAACATAATCCAGATTGGAATGATATACAATTACCATTAGAATATGTAACCGATACAGAGAAACAGTTTAATTCTAAAAACTGCAGGTGATCTGGCTGAAGATCACTATAAGACTGCGGAAGGTGATGTTAAGGATTATTTCCCCCTCCAAGACCCAAAGTGGGATGCTAACAGGTCTGCTCATACGGAGAGACTGCAGGCATACCAAGAGTGGATTTTTAAAGGAATGGAAAGGGCCATTCCCAGAACTATCAAGTGGTCAGCTTTATATGCAGTTAAACAGGGTCCTTCCAAGTCCCCATCCGAATTCCTGGATCGACTGAGGGATGTAATGCGCCGTAACACACCGCTGGACCCTGGGTCAGAGGCAGGGATACAACAACTAGTCTCCCTATTTTTGGGTCAGTCTACGGGAGACATTAGGTGCAAACTCCAGAAGTTGCATCCTACAAAAAGGAGGAACTTAAAAGTCCTGCTGGATGAAGCATGGAGAGTGTTTAGCAATAGAGAAGAGGGATGCAGGCAAGGACAGAGAATAGTGACAGTTGTCAGGGAAGAGGAAGGAAGAAGGCCTAGACAGGAATTGTCCCGGTTGGGTAAAGACCAATGTGCACTGTGTAAAAGATTTGGTCATTGGAAAAGGGAATGTCCAAAAAATAAGGAAAAGGGACGAGGCCGCCAGATAGAAAAAATAGCCCATGTAAAGGAAGATTGACGGGGACCTGTGGAATCCACCCTAGCGGATCCACTGGTTATAATGAAGCTAGGGAAGGAACGAGAGGTAGAATTTTTGGTTGACATGGGGGCAACATACTCACTTTTGAATCAAGCCTTGATGCCCCTGGGGAGTGACTATATCGTGGTAAAAGGGGCAACTGGCCACAGTGAAAAGGCATACTTTTGTAAACCTTTGAAGTATAAATTAGGAAAACAATGGGGCATCCACAAATTCTTGTATATGCCCAACTCCCCAAAGGCACTTCTGGGAAGGGATTTGTTGGAACAACTGGGTGCAAAAATTACATTTGAAAAAGGAGAAATTACTCTGGAGGTAAAGGATCCACAATATATTCAGGTACTGAGTCTATTTCTAACCAGTCCTCCCACAGAAGGAAAAATTCCCGAGGAGATCCTAAACCAGGTGTACCCTGGGGTATGGGCCACTGATGTCCCTGGAAGAGCAAAGAATGCTCCACCCGTTGAAGTCAGACTCAAAGAAGGCCGGCAACTGGTAAGAGTTAAGCAATATCCCCTAAGACAGGAAGATAAAGAAGGAATCCGGCCAGAGATAGAAAGATTTTTACAATTAGGATTATTGAAAGAGTGCAAGTCGGATTTTAACACCCCTATACTACCTGTCTGTAAATCTGACGGGTCGTATCGGGTGGTCCAGGATTTGCGAGCCACAAACAAAATAACAGAGGACCTCTACCCAGTAGTAGCAAACCCATATACTTTGTTGACCGTATTGGCTCCCAAATTAACCTGGTTTACTGTTTTAGATTTGAAAGATGCCTTCTTTTGCCTCCCTCTCCATGAAGCCAGTCAGAAATTATTTGCATTTGAATGGGAGAACCCCAAAAGTGGTCGAAAGACTCAGCTCACTTGGACGGTGCTGCCACAAGGATTTAAGAACAGTCCTACCATCTTCGGTAATCAACTTGCAAAAGACTTGGAGTCCTGGGAAATCCCGTCTGAAGAAGGGAAATTACTACAGTGTGGTTGTATCACTTGGACGGTGAGTCTACTAAATTTCTTGGGCTCCAAGGGTACCGGGTATCTAAAAAGAAGGCCCAGATAATGCAGCGTGAGGTGATTTACGTGGGCTATGAGATTAGTGCTGGACAAAGAACTCTGGGACAGGCCCGTAAAGAGGCAATATGCCAAACTCCGAGACCTCAGACAGTGAAAGAGCTACGGACTTTCTTGGGAATGACCGGCTGGTGCCGGCTGTGGATTTATAATTATGGACTGCTTGTTAAACCACCGTATGCACTAACAGCTGCTGGACAAAATCACCTTGAATGGAACAAGGAGACCACGCAAGCCTTTGAACTACTGAAAAAGGCTCTGATGTCGGCCCTTGCCCTAGGGCTCCCAGATGTGAGTAAGCCGTTTTTCCTTTTCTCTCACGAAAAGCAGGGGATTGCTCTGGGGATATCAGCACAAGATCTGGGTCCGTATCGACGAGCAGTTGCCTATCTCTCCAAACAACTGGATGCAACTGCGAAGGGTTGGCCTGGATGCCTGCGAGCAGTTGCAGCTGGAATATTAAATATACAGGAAGCCCGAAAATTTACCTTGGGCCAGAAAATGACTGTCTTGGTGTCCCACACGGTATCCACAGTATTGGAAGCAAAAGGAGGACACTGGCTTTCTCCACAAAGATTCCTGAGATATCAGGCTATACTGGCAGAGCAGGATGATGTGGAGATTACAGTTACTAACAATGTCAATCCAGCTGCCTTTCTCAGTGGAAACACAGGAGAACCAGTGCATCATGACTGCTTGGAGACCACTGAAACAACCTATGCAAGTCGCCCGGATTTGAGAGACAGCCCTATGGAAAACGGAGAAAACTGCTCCACAGATGGAAGCAGCTATGTTCTGAGTGGCAGGAGACACGCGGGGCACGCTATTACCACCAGTCAAGAAATCACAGAGTCAGGACCTTTGCCCATAAACACCTCCATGCAAAAGGCAGAGATAATTGCTTTAACCCGTGCCTTGGAATTGGCCCAAGGCAAAGTGGTGAATATCTACACAGACTCGAAGTGTGCCTTCGGAGCTGTGCATGCGCACGGAGCGATCTGGAAGGAAAGAGGACTATTGAACTCTCAAGGGAAAAACATCAAACATGCAGAAGAAATTCTGAAACTACTGGAGGCAGTTCAACTCCCCGAGAAAGTGGCAATCATGCATATTAAGGCGCACCAGAAAGTGAGCTCAGAATTGGAAAAAGGAAACGAGCTGGCGGACAGAGAGGCAAAACAGGTGGCTAAAACAGAGGGAAGAACTGAAGGGGCTTTAATCCCTGATGGACAAGTCTCCCTAGAAGGTAAGCCAGAATATACTAAGGAAGATCAGAAACTTATTACAGATTTAGAAGGGCCATAGAATGAGGAGGGGTGGGCTCAAACCCGATAGGGAAAACCAATCATTCCCTCCTGTCTGATATGGCATCTGGTAAGGGAAGAACGTAGGAAAAGGCACTGGGGGACAGAGGCTTTGTATAAACATCTAATTAGAGAGATTGTGGCCAGAAACCTATACACCACGGTGAGACAGCTGACTCAGCAGTGCGATCTTTGCCTCCAGACTCATCCGAAAAATAACCCTAAACCAGAAATGGGTCAGACTGGAAAAGGTAATGGGCCTGGACAACAATGGCAAATTGATTTCACGGAACTCCCAAGAAAAGCGGGGTACCGATATCCACCGGTATTAACCGATACCTTTTCAGGTTGGCCGGAGGCATTCCCAACCAGGACAGCTAAAGCTCGGCAAGTAACTAAAGTATTAATACAAGAGATAATATCACATTTTGGGGTTCCAGCAACTATGTCCTCTGATAGGGGACCACATTTTGTTTCAAAAATACTACAACAAACTAGCCGTCACCTGGGTATAGATTGGCAACTCCACACCCCATACCGCCCTCAGTTGAGCGGCCAAGTGGAGAAAATGAACCACTTCATCAAGCAACAAATTGTGAAATTAGGGCAAGAAGCAAATTTGGCATGGCCTCAGTCCCTCCCTCTAGCCCTCCTGTGTATACGGACAAGGCCAAGGGCAAGGGAGGGACTGAGCCCCTTTGAGATCCTGTATGCACGACCCTACGGGATACAGAAGGGGATATCCACGCAAATTGGGGATGAAATTATGACTTCTTATTTGGTGGCATTGAGCAAACAATTAAGCAAAATCAGGAAACATGTGGTTGGAACCCGGTGGAGGGGTCTAGATGGACCTGTACTTCATATACACCCTGGAGATTATGTATATATCAAGTCTCTTGCAGAAAAAACTTCAGAGCCACAGTGGGAAGGACCATACCAAGTACTGCTCACCTCCTTCACGGCCATCAGGATCAAGGAACAGAACGCCTGGATTCATCACACCAGAGTCAAAAGGGCACCTAAACAGCCACGGGCATCGCGAGAAATTGGACCCTTGAAGCTCAAAGTATCAAGGCATTGATAAAAATTGTATTTTTAGGATGGACATTACCTAGAGGGGAAGCCTGGAGCCAAAACACCTATTTACAAATAACTGAAAATATGTCAAGAATACTGAACTTATCCGATTGTTGGATACGCAATACTCTCCCTCGGGGTGGGCTAGAACTCCCTTTAATAGGAATATCGACTAGAAATTGGGCCATTTACACTAATGGAATGAACAGGAATGGATCACGTGTGTATGGGAAGGGGAATGCAAGAGAAGGACCAAGTTTTGACCTAGACCTCCCGCTCTCAGAAAAGGTAGTGATTTTGGGTCGTTGTTTAGGATTCGAAGACAAAACATGGATAGATATGAAAGACTGTCCTGCTGCCAAAGATTTAGGGACTTTTGATGCGGAAAGATTGAAACAGATTAAACTTGACTTCAAGTTTATACCTCATTCAAACACCAAGAAAGGAAAAAGGTAGGGAAGATGGTAGAGAACAGAACAAGGGTCCAAGATGCAACATGGGACCTGGATATTGGTGGCTTTGCGGTGACGGAAGGGCTAGAAAGAGCTTACCTTTAAGCTGGAAAGGACATTGTACTAGAGCGTACCTTACGCCTGGAGCAAGCATTCACAAAGGTACCTCCCCTCTTACGGGACTTTTAAGAACCCCCTGGATTCGTTTTAAGAGAGCGGAGAATCCGTTGGTAATTCGAGGCACTGGCTTTCATAGCTTTGTACGATGGTTAATCCCCTCTTTGGGAGTAAGCGAGTTAGAGAAAGCTATAGTTAATATATCGGCTACTGTCGAAACTCCGGAAAATTTAACATTGGATGCCATACCAGGAATACAATTAGAAGTAGAATCTTTAAGCAAGGTGGTAAAGCAAAATCGAATGGGATTAGCTATGCTTTTAGCTGAGGAAGGAGGATTGTGCCTGGTTATTAATCAAACCTGTTGCACCTATGTAAACCAGAATAAAAGAATAGAAACAGATTTGAATGAAATCTGGGAAAAGACCAAGGTGTTACATCGTTGCCCAGGATGATACATCCTGGGGTTTCTCGGAAATATGGGAAAAACTCACCTCTTGGTTACCTAATTTAGGATGGCTGAGGCAATTATTTGTTACAATGGTTTGGATCATAATGCTAGGTATCATTTTGTGTATTTTGATTAGGTGTAGCCTTTGGTGTTGCAGGAGTACGGGAGATTCTTATAGTGAATGGAAAAGGAACCAATTACGATGAAAGCTGGAGTCCAATAAGTATTTTGAGAAGATGCTGAATAATGATGTACTATAACAGAATTAAGAGTAGTAAAAGAATTTACTGACTTCTTTGAAAAGGGGGGACTGAAGGAGGAAGGGGTTAAAAGGGATTTTAACAGAAGTGGCATTACCTAATAGTTGCTGTGCATTTAAAGAGAATTGATAGTGCCTATCTATTGTCTAAATTAACTGAAGCAGAGAGTCTGGCATCTCCATCCAAAGGGGTCAGTTCCTGACAGGGGCTGGGAGTCGCCTCGAACCGGTCAAGACCGGCCCTGCTGTGTGGATGGGAGCCAGGGGAGAACTGAGTTTGCGCAGAAACAAAGGGCCATCAGCGAACACCGTGATGAAGAGGATGGGCCTTCATCTTGGGACCCCCGACGACCACCACCAGGAGGCACTGCGCAAGCGCAGCTGGGAGGAGTCTATGGAAATTACTTCTTGGAACTGATTATAATATGGAAATTATTTCTCGGAACTGATTTTGATATGCAACGAGGATAGATGCATATGTATAGGTGTATTGGGAAATCTAACGTATATGTAATATTCGATTGTATAAATTGAAGAGACACGTTGCTGCTCGGCGTGCACGACTTTGGTGGGACTACCCCCCCGTGCTGCCCGGCGCCGAATAAACATCCCTGCTTTACAGTCTGACAGATTGGGGAGTCTGCTTTCCGCACGTCAACACTCTGCTTTTATCCATAACCCCCTGCAAAGTCTGCAAAGCAGCCACAGGCCGGGTCAGGGCAGAGCAGCCGGGGCCAGGCCGGGCGCCAGGGACGAGCCGGTGCCGCCCTCTGCCGTCACCCCGCCCCCCCGAACGCGCTCTTTTTGCAGCCAGGAGCCTGCTTTGGGCATTTTCCTGCCCTTGTTCGAGGGCTCCCGGCCCTCCCGACGGGCTCTCCGAGCCTCTCCCCGCCATGGCCCCGGCCCCGGCCCGCCCGCTCCCGCAGCGGCCGCATCCTCGCGCCGAGCCCCGCGCGCCCCCGCAGCGCCGTTCGGGTGGGCTCCGCTCCCCTCCCCCTCGCGCCCCGCAGCCGCGCGCTTAACGGACAGCCTCGCGTTCCACCGT
Organism: Opisthocomus hoazin; assembly: GCF_030867145.1. Classification (NCBI taxonomy): domain Eukaryota; kingdom Metazoa; phylum Chordata; class Aves; order Opisthocomiformes; family Opisthocomidae; genus Opisthocomus; species Opisthocomus hoazin. The sequence goes on from NW_027448988.1 coordinate 697,105, forward strand.
AATCCGTTGCAAGCGCGGGACGCGGCGGGACTCGAGCTCGGAACGCGGCCGGGGACGGACGGACGCTCGCCGCGCAGCCGCTCCCCACGGCCCGCCGGACCCCTTCGCCCGCCTCCCGCTGCCCCCCCGAAGCCGCCGGGACGGCGCCCGCCGCGTCCCCCGCGCCCTCGGCGCCTGCTCCGTCCCGCCCGGCCGCCCTCCGCCGCGGCCGCGCCTCCGCCCGCCGCTCCCCCTGTTGGCTCTGGCGGCGCTGGGCGGGCCGCCGCGGCTGGGCCTGCCATGGCGGCACCGCCTTCCGCCCGCGGGCGGCCCGCCCCCGGGCCCTGCTCCAGCCGGGGCCGGCCGGGCCCCGCCGAGCCCCCCGGGAGCCCGGCACCGCGCCCGGCAGCCGCCCCGCCGCCGCCGCCGCCGCCGCTGCCCCCCCCCGGCGCTGGCCCGCGCCCGCCGGGACCGGGTTACCGGTAGGCGGAGGGGCTCGGCAGAAGCCGGCAGCGGTTGCGAAACCGGGCGAGCGAGTCGGGACGCTGCCGGCGAACACCACCCCGTCGGCTCGTCCGCGTCCCGGGAGCGGCGGGGAGCTCGGCGGCGGGAAGCGGCAGCCCGGTAAGAGAGAAGCGGGCGGGTGCCGCCCTCCGGGGACGGCTGCGGGGCGGTTGGGGCCCCGGCGGAGCGCTGACGGCCGCCTCGCCCGCAGGGCAGGAGAAGGAGCCGCTGGAGCACCTGTACCGGGTGGGCTCGCTGCTGGGCTCCGGCGGCTTCGGCACCGTGTACGCGGCTGTCCGGCTCTCCGACGGCAGCCCGGTAAGTGGCGGGGACGGCGGCGAGGAGGAGGAGGAGGAGGAGGAGGAGGAGGAGGAGGAAGGAGGGGGAGAGGCGGCGGGGCGGGCGGCGTGCTCAGCCCGGCGCTGCCCTTGGCTTGCAGGTGGCCATCAAACACGTGCCCCGGGAGAGCATCGGCCGGTGGGGCGAACTGGTGAGTGGGGGGGGGCAGCGGGGCGTCAGCGGGGGGGATAGGCCGGGGCCCGGGAGGGGGGGAAGCGGGGGACGCGGAGCATCCCCGGGGCAGGGGGATGCCAGGACCGTTGGGGCAGGGGAGGGGGGCACCGGAGCATCCCCGGGGCAGGGGGATGCCAGGACCGTTGGGGCAGGGGAGGGGGGCACCGGAGCATCCCCGGGGCAGGGGGATGCCAGGACCGTTGGGGCAGGGGAGGGGGGCACCGGAGCATCCCCGGGGCTGGGGGGGGGCACTGGAGCATGCCTGGGGCAGGGCGATGCCAGGAGCGTTGGGGCCGGGCAGGGGGGCCCACGGGGACCGAGGGATGCCAGGACCGTTGGGGCCAGGCAGGGGGGCACCGGAGCATCCCAGGCAGGGGGTACCGGACCACCGGCGCAGCATCAGCCCCGCTGACAGCGTTGTGGTTCCCCCCGGCAGCCCTGTGGCACCCGTGTGCCGATGGAGATTGTGCTCCTGAAGCAGGTGGGCTCCGGGTTCCGCGGCGTCATCCAGCTCCTTGACTGGTACGAGCTGCCCGACTGCTACGTGCTGGTGCTGGAGCGTCCGGAGCCGTCGCAGGATCTCTTTGACTTCATCACAGAACGAGAGTTCCTGCCCGAGGATCTGGCTCGGGAGCTTTTCCGTCAGGTGCTGGAGGCCGTGCGACACTGCAACAACTGCGGCGTCCTGCACCGCGACATCAAGGACGAGAACATCATCGTCAACCTGGCCACCGGCGAGCTCAAGCTCATCGACTTCGGTTGCGGCACCTTCCTCAAGGACACCGTCTACACCGAATTTGACGGTGAGCCCACAGCCAGGAGGGTGCTGCCGGTACCGGGCACTGCACGGCCCAGCCTGCCCGGGCACCATTTGCTGGGGGGGGGGAAGAAGAATTTTTAAACATTCAGCCGGCTGCCGAGCTGCGTTTTGGCCCGGGGTGGATGCTGTGAAACGGGAGCCAGCTCCCAGCGCTGCCAGCAGCCTGGGCCCCCCACCCTGCCCCGCGCTGGGGCGGGGGGAGCCCACCCAGCAGAACAACCGCCCCGGGGGGGGCTGCAAAGCCCCGCTCGCTCTGCAGCCACAGAAGGGACTGGGCTGCTCCGCTCCCTTTGATTGCCTTGGCTTATTTCTCTTTCATTTTTCGGCCAAGGCCAGGGGGGTGGGGAGGGGCAAGGCGTGGTTGTTCCCCACCCGTGGGGTGGTCTGGGGTTTTTTTCCCCCACCCTCGTGAGGGTCCGGCCTTCCCCGGGCGCGCGCTGACCTCTTCCGGCACCGGCGGCTGCTTTTTACAACCCAAAGTTTGTAAACAAGAGCCACGTGGTGACACCGGCTGTGTCCCGTGTCCCCGTCACCCCGCGTCCCCGGGGGTGAGGATGCTCGGGCCGGGAGCCCGCAGCGTCCGCCTGACGAGCTCCGCCTGTATCCCGCAGGAACGCGGGTGTACAGCCCGCCGGAGTGGGTGCGCTACCACCGCTACCACGGGCGCACGGCCACCATCTGGTCCCTGGGCGTGCTGCTCTACGCCATGGTCTGCGGGGACGTCCCCTTCGAGCAGGACGCCGACATCGCCCAGGGGCAGTTCTCCTTCCGGCGGAGGGTTTCTCCAGGTGGGTACCCGGCTCCGCGGCGAGGGGGGGATCGCGGGTTTTGGGAGATGGCACCAGGCACATGAGCCTCCCGCTTTTATGGCTGTGGAGGAGGTTCATCTTCCGTGGCTGGAGGAGATGGCCCAGGAGGAGGTTCATCTCCCACGGTTGGTTGGATGAGGTGGCACATGTCCTCCCATCTTGCTCTCCAAAATGGATAATCACTTGGGAGGCTTGGGTGCAGCTCTGAGCACACTCAGTATGGCCTGGGCAGCGTGGACGGTGGCACAAGGTGGACAAGAGCCTTCTCTGCCTGACCGGCGGTTTCTGGTTTCTCTCCCCAGAGTGCCAGCAGCTCATCAGATGGTGTTTGTCCGTGTGCCCCTCGGACAGGCCAACTCTGGAAGACATCTTCCACCATCCTTGGCTGCAAGGCACTCACCTGCCCTAGGAGTCATCCGAGATCCACCTGCACAGTTGGATCCAGGAGCCTGGCAAGTAACAACCCCACACAGCTCCTGGCCATAAGAAGCAAAGAACACCAGATTTTTCTCCTCGTGAGCGTAGCACTGAGCAGGGATCATCAGATGGAAACGCGCACATCTTGTCCTGGAGCTGGGCTGGAGACCTGGTGGCCACCATCCAACCCAGCTGTCCTGGACTCCATCTGAATGACCCTGTCTCATCTGGTGTTTTGCCAGTCAATTTTTTGAGTTTTGGTTCTGTGTTTGGAGGCTCCCGGGTGTCTTCCTGACCTGCTGAATTTTGGGACCGCGAGAGGATCGGACACCTTATTGCGAGAAAAGCTTCAGTGGGGCCGGGGGGGATGCACTGGTTGGGGTGGAGAGCAGGTACCGCGGCCGAATGGCTGTCTCTTCTCCGCTGTCACCGTGCTCGAGTGCCTTCAGTTGCGATCTGGGCTGCGCTGGAGGAAATACTTGAATTTTCCTGCACTGCCGCTTTTCCAAGACTCGCCTGGGTATACCGTTCCTTTTCCCTTTTCAAGAAAAAACAGGTCAGAAGATGCTGGGGAGCCAAGCGGGCGATGGCTCGCCTCCTGTGCCTCCATCTCGCGGGGATTTTCTGGGGTTCTTTGCTTCTTTGTGCCCTCACGAATGCACAAACAGTGCAAAGCAGCAGAGCTAGAAACATGTACAAAGTTATATAGGAGCAAAGTTTGATATCCAGTTGTTAATAGTGATAAGATTTTACATTGTTTCTCTTTTCCACTTTTTGTCGTTTAATGTATTTTCATGAATTTGTCTTTCTTTTTTTTTTTAACAAAGTTCTAGCCAGTAGGATAACTTATTTATTTATTTATAATTCCGGTGGGTTTCCAACCCACGCCTTGCTGCTACAGCTGCCGATGCCCCGGTTTTCCGTTCGGGTCTCCCCTCCGTGTCTGTCCTGTGTCCAGCCCCGGGCCCGCGGTGTTTCTGGCGGGTGTCTGGCGGAGGTGTGGAGCGCCCGCCTGCTCCCAGCTGTGCTGGGCACTGGGGTTTCCTTGCCACGGGCAGATCCGTTCGCAGCTGAGTTTTGGTTTTCCTCACAGGTGTCTTGTTCGGGGCTGGAGAGGAGGAGCCGGCCCGGGCTGTCTGCACTGTCGAGTCTTTACGTGTCACCAACTGCGGAGCCGGCGGGGATTTTTTTTTGTTAATAATGTTGTACAGGGGAATTCAGAAGTCTTATTTTTTTATGTGGTTTTAAATAAAAACAAACTACTTGATGTGATGGAGTCATTCTTGGTCAGAATCGAAAGTTGCCAGAGATCCTGGGCTCGCTCTGCAGATCCTGGGCTTGCTGCCACGGTCCTGGGCTCGCTGTGCCCCCCGAAGCACCCCCCTGTCCCTCGGCAGCGGGGGATGCAGAGGGAAGCAGCAGCCACAGGCCGGGTCAGGGCAGAGCAGCCGGGGCCAGGCCGGGCGCCAGGGACGAGCCGGTGCCACCCTCTGCCGTCACCCCGTCCCCCCGAACGCGCTCTTTTTGCAGCCAGGAGCCTGCTTTTGGCATTTTCCTGCCCTTGTTCGAGGGCTCCCGGCCCTCCCGACGGGCTCTCCGAGCTTCTCCCCGACCCCTCAGGGGGAGCCATCCGCCCGCCGAGCCAGGCACCAGCGCTGAGGGGCCGGCCAGAGCCCTGCGTGGCCGGGGCTGAGCTGGGGGGTGACAGCTGTCCCTTTCCCCATGTCCCCAGTGCCCGAGACGCCCCGAGGGACGCCCAGCTCCCCTCCTGCCATTGCCCGGCCCTTTGCAAATGGGGAAACTGAGGCGCCGCGTGAGGCACGGGCTCACGGGCCATGGCCACACCGGCCACCCGACTGTGACAGAGGCGGCTGCGAAGTCACCGGGGGCCATCGCACGCTTCCCCCGGGAGCAGCAGGTCCCCATGTCCCCACGACGCCGGTGACAGCGGGGCCTGTCCCGCTCGGCCAGCCCGGCGCCATCGAGGCCCGGCGGCTGCCGGCCACCCCCGCCGCGGGGCTTCTCCTCAGGGCATGCGAGGGACGGCAGCGCCCGCGGCGTTCCCGCCTCACCCGCGAGGTTCGGGGGCGGGGGGGCTGACATCTGTGGTTTGGGTTTTTTTTTCCCCAGTTTAGTCAGGGGCTAACGGGGTCCAGACACCGGTTTGCCCGCAATGAAGTAGCGGCAGCGCGGGATGAGGCGGCGGTGAAGGAAGGGGTTAAAGGGATTTTAACAGAAGTGGCATTACCTAATAGTTGCTGTGCATTTAAAGAGAGTTGATAGTGCCTATCTATTGTCTAAATTAACTGAAGCAGAGACTCCACAGCCTCCCTGGGCAGCCTGGGCCAGGGCTCCGTCACCCTCAGAGGGAAGAAGTTCTTCCTCATGTTCAGACGGAACTTCCTGTGCCTCACTTTGTGCCCATTGCCCCTTGTCCTGTCGCTGGGCACCACTGAAAAGAGCTTGGCCCCATCCTCCTGACACCCACCCTGCAGATATTTATAAGCATTTATTAGGTCCCCTCGCAGCCTTCTCTTCTCCAGGCTGAACAAGCCCAGCTCCCTCAGCCTCTCCTCGTAGGAGAGATGTTCCAGTCCCCTCATCATCCTTTTAGCCCTCCTCTGGACTCTCTCCAGGAGCTCCTCATCTTTCTTGAACTGGGGAGCCCAGAACTGGACACAATACTCCAGATGGGGCCTCACTAGGGCAGTGTAGAGGGGAAGGAGAACCTCCCTCGTCCTGCTGGCCACACTCTTCTTGATGCACCCCAGGATGCCACTGGCCTTCTTGGCAGCCAGGGCACGCTGCTGGGTCATGGTCAGCCTGTCGTCCACCAGGACACCCAGGTCCCTCTCCGCAGAGCTGCTCTCCAGCAGGGCCGCCCCAGCCTGTACTGGTGCCTGGGGTTGTTCCTCCCCAGGTGCAGGACCCTGCATTTGCCTTTGTTGAACCTCATCAGGTTCCTCTCTGGCCACCTCTCCAGCCTGTCCAGGTCTCGCTGAATGGCAGCACAGCCTGCTGGTGTATCCACCACTCCTCCCAGTTTGGTGTCATCAGCAAACTTGCTGAGGGTACACTCTAACTCTTCATCCAGGTCACTGATGAAGAAGTTAAACAAGGCCGGGCCCAGTGCTGACCCCTGGGGCACACCACTGGTTACATGTTTGGTACAGAAGGGGAAGCGGACCTCCGCACAGTTGCGTTCGGGTGGGTTTTATAATGCTGACTTCTGCACAGCTGCGTTCGGGCGGGTTTTGCACAGAAGCAGCAGGAGAAGGTAAGCGGACCTGCACGCAATTGCGTTTGAGTGGTTTTTGTATGAATGCTAACTGTAATTGTGTTTGGGTGGTTTTTATACGAATGTTAACTGAAGTGATAATATTATAATTTGAATACCCGGGGATTTTATGTGAAAAGTTTTGCCTTTGTGCGTGTGTATGTGTGGCTGAGACACAGCACTGCGGTGAAGTGAGTGGGAGTCCCGATCTGCGGTTCCGTAACTCCGCGAGGAGCACGGCCAGAGACGGACAAAGTGCTTGGAATAATTATAAAGCCTGTAAATCTTCTGATGTGCAACTTGGGCTGCGGTAGTGCCTAATCACTCTCCTAAGTGACAGGGAGTGGGAACTGGTTAATTATTAAAGTGGCAGCGCAAAAGAAATCACTCCTTAGGTGGTTTGGGCTCGAACCTTGGGAGTATTTGAATGAGGGGGGGAATTGGATACAAAGGGGAGAAGAGAGATTTTATTTGAAAGGGGCATACGTGACTCCCGCCGGGTGGCAGGTAGCCTTAGATTGGGAACAACCTCCAGAAATCCTTACAAGTCCTGGGGTTGGGGGGCAAGCAGGAATAATTCCCTGCTTCGCACGTGGGCTAGCTCCTAGATTATATCAGAATTGGCACCAAGCTTGGGTCCTGTTGAAGTGTAAATCTTGTGATAAAAAGAGGTCCTGTGTATCTAGGAGGCGAGGAGCGCAGTGTCCTAAGTGCCTTCCCCGGACCCCACGGTTTTATAGCTGCGAAAGGTAGTGAAGCTGGTGCGTGGAAGGGAAAATTTGATTCCGGAAATTTGGGACGTGGGGGAGAAAGATTGGGAAGAAACTATAGTGAATTGTAAGAAGCGATTCGCGTGGAAACTTATTAAAAGAATAGCAAAAGGCAAGTTAAAGGGGCAATAAGTCGCGAAATGGGTAACAATCAGGGAGGAGTTTTGAAAAAAGAGTCCTTTAGGCTGTGTGCTCACTCACTGGAAAGACATTGCTGGGACCGGAGGCACAGAAAGTAAAAGGACCCTTATCAAATATTGCAATTAATAGTGGCCTCTACATAAATTGGAAGATGGGGCCAAGTGGCCATTAAACGGGTCAATAGATTATAATACTCTCTTGCAATTAATGCTGGTTTTAAGGAGAGAAGGAAAACAGGATGAGGTTTCATACGCAGATACGGAAACCATCCGGAGTGGCAAAGGGACTGTGGAATGATACCACCACAGGACCCCACGGTACTCGCACTCGAGCAAGAAAATAATAAAGAACTCGGGGGAAAACTGAGGCGGTGTTGTTCGGCATGTAGCATTCGGCAAAGATGTACTAAAGCTGACAAAATTCACCAGGCACCAGAACAAGATCTAACTGACTTGTTTAAGCCTCCTCCTCAACCACAGGAACCGGATGCGAACTTGGATGAAATTCCCACTCCTTCAGACAGCCCTGTATCTTCCCGGACTAGGAAGAAATTCGCTACAATGGTCTTACAAGCACCTCTCCAAGAGGCAGTAGGACTTGATGGTGGAACTATGCTAATCAAAATACCTTTTTCCACCACCGATTTAGACGCCTGGAAAAAGGTAGCCCGGGAACATCGGGTCGACCCAGTGGGTGTCGCTAAACACTTTCAATTCATAATGAAACAACATAATCCAGATTGGAATGATATACAATTACCATTAGAATATGTAACCGATACAGAGAAACAGTTTAATTCTAAAAACTGCAGGTGATCTGGCTGAAGATCACTATAAGACTGCGGAAGGTGATGTTAAGGATTATTTCCCCCTCCAAGACCCAAAGTGGGATGCTAACAGGTCTGCTCATACGGAGAGACTGCAGGCATACCAAGAGTGGATTTTTAAAGGAATGGAAAGGGCCATTCCCAGAACTATCAAGTGGTCAGCTTTATATGCAGTTAAACAGGGTCCTTCCAAGTCCCCATCCGAATTCCTGGATCGACTGAGGGATGTAATGCGCCGTAACACACCGCTGGACCCTGGGTCAGAGGCAGGGATACAACAACTAGTCTCCCTATTTTTGGGTCAGTCTACGGGAGACATTAGGTGCAAACTCCAGAAGTTGCATCCTACAAAAAGGAGGAACTTAAAAGTCCTGCTGGATGAAGCATGGAGAGTGTTTAGCAATAGAGAAGAGGGATGCAGGCAAGGACAGAGAATAGTGACAGTTGTCAGGGAAGAGGAAGGAAGAAGGCCTAGACAGGAATTGTCCCGGTTGGGTAAAGACCAATGTGCACTGTGTAAAAGATTTGGTCATTGGAAAAGGGAATGTCCAAAAAATAAGGAAAAGGGACGAGGCCGCCAGATAGAAAAAATAGCCCATGTAAAGGAAGATTGACGGGGACCTGTGGAATCCACCCTAGCGGATCCACTGGTTATAATGAAGCTAGGGAAGGAACGAGAGGTAGAATTTTTGGTTGACATGGGGGCAACATACTCACTTTTGAATCAAGCCTTGATGCCCCTGGGGAGTGACTATATCGTGGTAAAAGGGGCAACTGGCCACAGTGAAAAGGCATACTTTTGTAAACCTTTGAAGTATAAATTAGGAAAACAATGGGGCATCCACAAATTCTTGTATATGCCCAACTCCCCAAAGGCACTTCTGGGAAGGGATTTGTTGGAACAACTGGGTGCAAAAATTACATTTGAAAAAGGAGAAATTACTCTGGAGGTAAAGGATCCACAATATATTCAGGTACTGAGTCTATTTCTAACCAGTCCTCCCACAGAAGGAAAAATTCCCGAGGAGATCCTAAACCAGGTGTACCCTGGGGTATGGGCCACTGATGTCCCTGGAAGAGCAAAGAATGCTCCACCCGTTGAAGTCAGACTCAAAGAAGGCCGGCAACTGGTAAGAGTTAAGCAATATCCCCTAAGACAGGAAGATAAAGAAGGAATCCGGCCAGAGATAGAAAGATTTTTACAATTAGGATTATTGAAAGAGTGCAAGTCGGATTTTAACACCCCTATACTACCTGTCTGTAAATCTGACGGGTCGTATCGGGTGGTCCAGGATTTGCGAGCCACAAACAAAATAACAGAGGACCTCTACCCAGTAGTAGCAAACCCATATACTTTGTTGACCGTATTGGCTCCCAAATTAACCTGGTTTACTGTTTTAGATTTGAAAGATGCCTTCTTTTGCCTCCCTCTCCATGAAGCCAGTCAGAAATTATTTGCATTTGAATGGGAGAACCCCAAAAGTGGTCGAAAGACTCAGCTCACTTGGACGGTGCTGCCACAAGGATTTAAGAACAGTCCTACCATCTTCGGTAATCAACTTGCAAAAGACTTGGAGTCCTGGGAAATCCCGTCTGAAGAAGGGAAATTACTACAGTGTGGTTGTATCACTTGGACGGTGAGTCTACTAAATTTCTTGGGCTCCAAGGGTACCGGGTATCTAAAAAGAAGGCCCAGATAATGCAGCGTGAGGTGATTTACGTGGGCTATGAGATTAGTGCTGGACAAAGAACTCTGGGACAGGCCCGTAAAGAGGCAATATGCCAAACTCCGAGACCTCAGACAGTGAAAGAGCTACGGACTTTCTTGGGAATGACCGGCTGGTGCCGGCTGTGGATTTATAATTATGGACTGCTTGTTAAACCACCGTATGCACTAACAGCTGCTGGACAAAATCACCTTGAATGGAACAAGGAGACCACGCAAGCCTTTGAACTACTGAAAAAGGCTCTGATGTCGGCCCTTGCCCTAGGGCTCCCAGATGTGAGTAAGCCGTTTTTCCTTTTCTCTCACGAAAAGCAGGGGATTGCTCTGGGGATATCAGCACAAGATCTGGGTCCGTATCGACGAGCAGTTGCCTATCTCTCCAAACAACTGGATGCAACTGCGAAGGGTTGGCCTGGATGCCTGCGAGCAGTTGCAGCTGGAATATTAAATATACAGGAAGCCCGAAAATTTACCTTGGGCCAGAAAATGACTGTCTTGGTGTCCCACACGGTATCCACAGTATTGGAAGCAAAAGGAGGACACTGGCTTTCTCCACAAAGATTCCTGAGATATCAGGCTATACTGGCAGAGCAGGATGATGTGGAGATTACAGTTACTAACAATGTCAATCCAGCTGCCTTTCTCAGTGGAAACACAGGAGAACCAGTGCATCATGACTGCTTGGAGACCACTGAAACAACCTATGCAAGTCGCCCGGATTTGAGAGACAGCCCTATGGAAAACGGAGAAAACTGCTCCACAGATGGAAGCAGCTATGTTCTGAGTGGCAGGAGACACGCGGGGCACGCTATTACCACCAGTCAAGAAATCACAGAGTCAGGACCTTTGCCCATAAACACCTCCATGCAAAAGGCAGAGATAATTGCTTTAACCCGTGCCTTGGAATTGGCCCAAGGCAAAGTGGTGAATATCTACACAGACTCGAAGTGTGCCTTCGGAGCTGTGCATGCGCACGGAGCGATCTGGAAGGAAAGAGGACTATTGAACTCTCAAGGGAAAAACATCAAACATGCAGAAGAAATTCTGAAACTACTGGAGGCAGTTCAACTCCCCGAGAAAGTGGCAATCATGCATATTAAGGCGCACCAGAAAGTGAGCTCAGAATTGGAAAAAGGAAACGAGCTGGCGGACAGAGAGGCAAAACAGGTGGCTAAAACAGAGGGAAGAACTGAAGGGGCTTTAATCCCTGATGGACAAGTCTCCCTAGAAGGTAAGCCAGAATATACTAAGGAAGATCAGAAACTTATTACAGATTTAGAAGGGCCATAGAATGAGGAGGGGTGGGCTCAAACCCGATAGGGAAAACCAATCATTCCCTCCTGTCTGATATGGCATCTGGTAAGGGAAGAACGTAGGAAAAGGCACTGGGGGACAGAGGCTTTGTATAAACATCTAATTAGAGAGATTGTGGCCAGAAACCTATACACCACGGTGAGACAGCTGACTCAGCAGTGCGATCTTTGCCTCCAGACTCATCCGAAAAATAACCCTAAACCAGAAATGGGTCAGACTGGAAAAGGTAATGGGCCTGGACAACAATGGCAAATTGATTTCACGGAACTCCCAAGAAAAGCGGGGTACCGATATCCACCGGTATTAACCGATACCTTTTCAGGTTGGCCGGAGGCATTCCCAACCAGGACAGCTAAAGCTCGGCAAGTAACTAAAGTATTAATACAAGAGATAATATCACATTTTGGGGTTCCAGCAACTATGTCCTCTGATAGGGGACCACATTTTGTTTCAAAAATACTACAACAAACTAGCCGTCACCTGGGTATAGATTGGCAACTCCACACCCCATACCGCCCTCAGTTGAGCGGCCAAGTGGAGAAAATGAACCACTTCATCAAGCAACAAATTGTGAAATTAGGGCAAGAAGCAAATTTGGCATGGCCTCAGTCCCTCCCTCTAGCCCTCCTGTGTATACGGACAAGGCCAAGGGCAAGGGAGGGACTGAGCCCCTTTGAGATCCTGTATGCACGACCCTACGGGATACAGAAGGGGATATCCACGCAAATTGGGGATGAAATTATGACTTCTTATTTGGTGGCATTGAGCAAACAATTAAGCAAAATCAGGAAACATGTGGTTGGAACCCGGTGGAGGGGTCTAGATGGACCTGTACTTCATATACACCCTGGAGATTATGTATATATCAAGTCTCTTGCAGAAAAAACTTCAGAGCCACAGTGGGAAGGACCATACCAAGTACTGCTCACCTCCTTCACGGCCATCAGGATCAAGGAACAGAACGCCTGGATTCATCACACCAGAGTCAAAAGGGCACCTAAACAGCCACGGGCATCGCGAGAAATTGGACCCTTGAAGCTCAAAGTATCAAGGCATTGATAAAAATTGTATTTTTAGGATGGACATTACCTAGAGGGGAAGCCTGGAGCCAAAACACCTATTTACAAATAACTGAAAATATGTCAAGAATACTGAACTTATCCGATTGTTGGATACGCAATACTCTCCCTCGGGGTGGGCTAGAACTCCCTTTAATAGGAATATCGACTAGAAATTGGGCCATTTACACTAATGGAATGAACAGGAATGGATCACGTGTGTATGGGAAGGGGAATGCAAGAGAAGGACCAAGTTTTGACCTAGACCTCCCGCTCTCAGAAAAGGTAGTGATTTTGGGTCGTTGTTTAGGATTCGAAGACAAAACATGGATAGATATGAAAGACTGTCCTGCTGCCAAAGATTTAGGGACTTTTGATGCGGAAAGATTGAAACAGATTAAACTTGACTTCAAGTTTATACCTCATTCAAACACCAAGAAAGGAAAAAGGTAGGGAAGATGGTAGAGAACAGAACAAGGGTCCAAGATGCAACATGGGACCTGGATATTGGTGGCTTTGCGGTGACGGAAGGGCTAGAAAGAGCTTACCTTTAAGCTGGAAAGGACATTGTACTAGAGCGTACCTTACGCCTGGAGCAAGCATTCACAAAGGTACCTCCCCTCTTACGGGACTTTTAAGAACCCCCTGGATTCGTTTTAAGAGAGCGGAGAATCCGTTGGTAATTCGAGGCACTGGCTTTCATAGCTTTGTACGATGGTTAATCCCCTCTTTGGGAGTAAGCGAGTTAGAGAAAGCTATAGTTAATATATCGGCTACTGTCGAAACTCCGGAAAATTTAACATTGGATGCCATACCAGGAATACAATTAGAAGTAGAATCTTTAAGCAAGGTGGTAAAGCAAAATCGAATGGGATTAGCTATGCTTTTAGCTGAGGAAGGAGGATTGTGCCTGGTTATTAATCAAACCTGTTGCACCTATGTAAACCAGAATAAAAGAATAGAAACAGATTTGAATGAAATCTGGGAAAAGACCAAGGTGTTACATCGTTGCCCAGGATGATACATCCTGGGGTTTCTCGGAAATATGGGAAAAACTCACCTCTTGGTTACCTAATTTAGGATGGCTGAGGCAATTATTTGTTACAATGGTTTGGATCATAATGCTAGGTATCATTTTGTGTATTTTGATTAGGTGTAGCCTTTGGTGTTGCAGGAGTACGGGAGATTCTTATAGTGAATGGAAAAGGAACCAATTACGATGAAAGCTGGAGTCCAATAAGTATTTTGAGAAGATGCTGAATAATGATGTACTATAACAGAATTAAGAGTAGTAAAAGAATTTACTGACTTCTTTGAAAAGGGGGGACTGAAGGAGGAAGGGGTTAAAAGGGATTTTAACAGAAGTGGCATTACCTAATAGTTGCTGTGCATTTAAAGAGAATTGATAGTGCCTATCTATTGTCTAAATTAACTGAAGCAGAGAGTCTGGCATCTCCATCCAAAGGGGTCAGTTCCTGACAGGGGCTGGGAGTCGCCTCGAACCGGTCAAGACCGGCCCTGCTGTGTGGATGGGAGCCAGGGGAGAACTGAGTTTGCGCAGAAACAAAGGGCCATCAGCGAACACCGTGATGAAGAGGATGGGCCTTCATCTTGGGACCCCCGACGACCACCACCAGGAGGCACTGCGCAAGCGCAGCTGGGAGGAGTCTATGGAAATTACTTCTTGGAACTGATTATAATATGGAAATTATTTCTCGGAACTGATTTTGATATGCAACGAGGATAGATGCATATGTATAGGTGTATTGGGAAATCTAACGTATATGTAATATTCGATTGTATAAATTGAAGAGACACGTTGCTGCTCGGCGTGCACGACTTTGGTGGGACTACCCCCCCGTGCTGCCCGGCGCCGAATAAACATCCCTGCTTTACAGTCTGACAGATTGGGGAGTCTGCTTTCCGCACGTCAACACTCTGCTTTTATCCATAACCCCCTGCAAAGTCTGCAAAGCAGCCACAGGCCGGGTCAGGGCAGAGCAGCCGGGGCCAGGCCGGGCGCCAGGGACGAGCCGGTGCCGCCCTCTGCCGTCACCCCGCCCCCCCGAACGCGCTCTTTTTGCAGCCAGGAGCCTGCTTTGGGCATTTTCCTGCCCTTGTTCGAGGGCTCCCGGCCCTCCCGACGGGCTCTCCGAGCCTCTCCCCGCCATGGCCCCGGCCCCGGCCCGCCCGCTCCCGCAGCGGCCGCATCCTCGCGCCGAGCCCCGCGCGCCCCCGCAGCGCCGTTCGGGTGGGCTCCGCTCCCCTCCCCCTCGCGCCCCGCAGCCGCGCGCTTAACGGACAGCCTCGCGTTCCACCGTAATCCGTTGCAAGCGCGGGACGCGGCGGGACTCGAGCTCGGAACGCGGCCGGGGACGGACGGACGCTCGCCGCGCAGCCGCTCCCCACGGCCCGCCGGACCCCTTCGCCCGCCTCCCGCTGCCCCCCCGAAGCCGCCGGGACGGCGCCCGCCGCGTCCCCCGCGCCCTCGGCGCCTGCTCCGTCCCGCCCGGCCGCCCTCCGCCGCGGCCGCGCCTCCGCCCGCCGCTCCCCCTGTTGGCTCTGGCGGCGCTGGGCGGGCCGCCGCGGCTGGGCCTGCCATGGCGGCACCGCCTTCCGCCCGCGGGCGGCCCGCCCCCGGGCCCTGCTCCAGCCGGGGCCGGCCGGGCCCCGCCGAGCCCCCCGGGAGCCCGGCACCGCGCCCGGCAGCCGCCCCGCCGCCGCCGCCGCCGCCGCTGCCCCCCCCCGGCGCTGGCCCGCGCCCGCCGGGACCGGGTTACCGGTAGGCGGAGGGGCTCGGCAGAAGCCGGCAGCGGTTGCGAAACCGGGCGAGCGAGTCGGGACGCTGCCGGCGAACACCACCCCGTCGGCTCGTCCGCGTCCCGGGAGCGGCGGGGAGCTCGGCGGCGGGAAGCGGCAGCCCGGTAAGAGAGAAGCGGGCGGGTGCCGCCCTCCGGGGACGGCTGCGGGGCGGTTGGGGCCCCGGCGGAGCGCTGACGGCCGCCTCGCCCGCAGGGCAGGAGAAGGAGCCGCTGGAGCACCTGTACCGGGTGGGCTCGCTGCTGGGCTCCGGCGGCTTCGGCACCGTGTACGCGGCTGTCCGGCTCTCCGACGGCAGCCCGGTAAGTGGCGGGGACGGCGGCGAGGAGGAGGAGGAGGAGGAGGAGGAGGAAGGAGGGGGAGAGGCGGCTGGGCGGGCGGCGTGCTCAGCCCGGCGCTGCCCTTGGCTTGCAGGTGGCCATCAAACACGTGCCCCGGGAGAGCATCGGCCGGTGGGGCGAACTGGTGAGTGGGGGGGGGCAGCGGGGCGTCAGCGGGGGGGATAGGCCGGGGCCCGGGAGGGGGGGAAGCGGGGGACGCGGAGCATCCCCGGGGCAGGGGGATGCCAGGACCGTTGGGGCAGGGGAGGGGGGCACCGGAGCATCCCCGGGGCAGGGGGATGCCAGGACCGTTGGGGCAGGGGAGGGGGGCACCGGAGCATCCCCGGGGCAGGGGGATGCCAGGACCGTTGGGGCAGGGGAGGGGGGCACCGGAGCATCCCCGGGGCTGGGGGGGGGCACTGGAGCATGCCTGGGGCAGGGCGATGCCAGGAGCGTTGGGGCCGGGCAGGGGGGCCCACGGGGACCGAGGGATGCCAGGACCGTTGGGGCCAGGCAGGGGGGCACCGGAGCATCCCAGGCAGGGGGTACCGGACCACCGGCGCAGCATCAGCCCCGCTGACAGCGTTGTGGTTCCCCCCGGCAGCCCTGTGGCACCCGTGTGCCGATGGAGATTGTGCTCCTGAAGCAGGTGGGCTCCGGGTTCCGCGGCGTCATCCAGCTCCTTGACTGGTACGAGCTGCCCGACTGCTACGTGCTGGTGCTGGAGCGTCCGGAGCCGTCGCAGGATCTCTTTGACTTCATCACAGAACGAGAGTTCCTGCCCGAGGATCTGGCTCGGGAGCTTTTCCGTCAGGTGCTGGAGGCCGTGCGACACTGCAACAACTGCGGCGTCCTGCACCGCGACATCAAGGACGAGAACATCATCGTCAACCTGGCCACCGGCGAGCTCAAGCTCATCGACTTCGGTTGCGGCACCTTCCTCAAGGACACCGTCTACACCGAATTTGACGGTGAGCCCACAGCCAGGAGGGTGCTGCCGGTACCGGGCACTGCACGGCCCAGCCTGCCCGGGCACCATTTGCTGGGGGGGGGAAGAAGAATTTTTAAACATTCAGCCGGCTGCCGAGCTGCGTTTCGGCCCGGGGTGGATGCTGTGAAACGGGAGCCAGCTCCCAGCGCTGCCAGCAGCCTGGGCCCCCCACCCTGCCCCGCGCTGGGGCGGGGGGAGCCCACCCAGCAGAACAACCGCCCCGGGGGGGGCTGCAAAGCCCCGCTCGCTCTGCAGCCACAGAAGGGACTGGGCTGCTCCGCTCCCTTTGATTGCCTTGGCTTATTTCTCTTTCATTTTTCGGCCAAGGCCAGGGGGGTGGGGAGGGGCAAGGCGTGGTTGTTCCCCACCCGTGGGGTGGTCTGGGGTTTTTTTCCCCCACCCTCGTGAGGGTCCGGCCTTCCCCGGGCGCGCGCTGACCTCTTCCGGCACCGGCGGCTGCTTTTTACAACCCAAAGTTTGTAAACAAGAGCCACGTGGTGACACCGGCTGTGTCCCGTGTCCCCGTCACCCCGCGTCCCCGGGGGTGAGGATGCTCGGGCCGGGAGCCCGCAGCGTCCGCCTGACGAGCTCCGCCTGTATCCCGCAGGAACGCGGGTGTACAGCCCGCCGGAGTGGGTGCGCTACCACCGCTACCACGGGCGCACGGCCACCATCTGGTCCCTGGGCGTGCTGCTCTACGCCATGGTCTGCGGGGACGTCCCCTTCGAGCAGGACGCCGACATCGCCCAGGGGCAGTTCTCCTTCCGGCGGAGGGTTTCTCCAGGTGGGTACCCGGCTCCGCGGCGAGGGGGGGATCGCGGGTTTTGGGAGATGGCACCAGGCACATGAGCCTCCCGCTTTTATGGCTGTGGAGGAGGTTCATCTTCCGTGGCTGGAGGAGATGGCCCAGGAGGAGGTTCATCTCCCACGGTTGGTTGGATGAGGTGGCACATGTCCTCCCATCTTGCTCTCCAAAATGGATAATCACTTGGGAGGCTTGGGTGCAGCTCTGAGCACACTCAGTATGGCCTGGGCAGCGTGGACGGTGGCACAAGGTGGACAAGAGCCTTCTCTGCCTGACCGGCGGTTTCTGGTTTCTCTCCCCAGAGTGCCAGCAGCTCATCAGATGGTGTTTGTCCGTGTGCCCCTCGGACAGGCCAACTCTGGAAGACATCTTCCACCATCCTTGGCTGCAAGGCACTCACCTGCCCTAGGAGTCATCCGAGATCCACCTGCACAGTTGGATCCAGGAGCCTGGCAAGTAACAACCCCACACAGCTCCTGGCCATAAGAAGCAAAGAACACCAGATTTTTCTCCTCGTGAGCGTAGCACTGAGCAGGGATCATCAGATGGAAACGCGCACATCTTGTCCTGGAGCTGGGCTGGAGACCTGGTGGCCACCATCCAACCCAGCTGTCCTGGACTCCATCTGAATGACCCTGTCTCATCTGGTGTTTTGCCAGTCAATTTTTTGAGTTTTGGTTCTGTGTTTGGAGGCTCCCGGGTGTCTTCCTGACCTGCTGAATTTTGGGACCGCGAGAGGATCGGACACCTTATTGCGAGAAAAGCTTCAGTGGGGCCGGGGGGGATGCACTGGTTGGGGTGGAGAGCAGGTACCGCGGCCGAATGGCTGTCTCTTCTCCGCTGTCACCGTGCTCGAGTGCCTTCAGTTGCGATCTGGGCTGCGCTGGAGGAAATACTTGAATTTTCCTGCACTGCCGCTTTTCCAAGACTCGCCTGGGTATACCGTTCCTTTTCCCTTTTCAAGAAAAAACAGGTCAGAAGATGCTGGGGAGCCAAGCGGGCGATGGCTCGCCTCCTGTGCCTCCATCTCGCGGGGATTTTCTGGGGTTCTTTGCTTCTTTGTGCCCTCACGAATGCACAAACAGTGCAAAGCAGCAGAGCTAGAAACGTGTACAAAGTTATATAGGAGCAAAGTTTGATATCCAGTTGTTAATAGTGATAAGATTTTACATTGTTTCTCTTTTCCACTTTTTGTCGTTTAATGTATTTTCATGAATTTGTCTTTCTTTTTTTTTTTAACAAAGTTCTAGCCAGTAGGATAACTTATTTATTTATTTATAATTCCGGTGGGTTTCCAACCCACGCCTTGCTGCTACAGCTGCCGATGCCCCGGTTTTCCGTTCGGGTCTCCCCTCCGTGTCTGTCCTGTGTCCAGCCCCGGGCCCGCGGTGTTTCTGGCGGGTGTCTGGCGGAGGTGTGGAGCGCCCGCCTGCTCCCAGCTGTGCTGGGCACTGGGGTTTCCTTGCCACGGGCAGATCCGTTCGCAGCTGAGTTTTGGTTTTCCTCACAGGTGTCTTGTTCGGGGCTGGAGAGGAGGAGCCGGCCCGGGCTGTCTGCACTGTCGAGTCTTTACGTGTCACCAACTGCGGAGCCGGCGGGGATTTTTTTTTGTTAATAATGTTGTACAGGGGAATTCAGAAGTCTTATTTTTTTATGTGGTTTTAAATAAAAACAAACTACTTGATGTGATGGAGTCATTCTTGGTCAGAATCGAAAGTTGCCAGAGATCCTGGGCTCGCTCTGCAGATCCTGGGCTCGCTGCCACGGTCCTGGGCTCGCTGTGCCCCCCGAAGCACCCCCCTGTCCCTCGGCAGCGGGGGATGCAGAGGGAAGCAGCAGCCACAGGCCGGGTCAGGGCAGAGCAGCCGGGGCCAGGCCGGGCGCCAGGGACGAGCCGGTGCCACCCTCTGCCGTCACCCCGTCCCCCCGAACGCGCTCTTTTTGCAGCCAGGAGCCTGCTTTTGGCATTTTCCTGCCCTTGTTCGAGGGCTCCCGGCCCTCCCGACGGGCTCTCCGAGCTTCTCCCCGACCCCTCAGGGGGAGCCATCCGCCCGCCGAGCCAGGCACCAGCGCTGAGGGGCCGGCCAGAGCCCTGCGTGGCCGGGGCTGAGCTGGGGGGTGACAGCTGTCCCTTTCCCCATGTCCCCAGTGCCCGAGACGCCCCGAGGGACGCCCAGCTCCCCTCCTGCCATTGCCCGGCCCTTTGCAAATGGGGAAACTGAGGCGCCGCGTGAGGCACGGGCTCACGGGCCATGGCCACACCGGCCACCCGACTGTGACAGAGGCGGCTGCGAAGTCACCGGGGGCCATCGCACGCTTCCCCCGGGAGCAGCAGGTCCCCATGTCCCCACGACGCCGGTGACAGCGGGGCCTGTCCCGCTCGGCCAGCCCGGCGCCATCGAGGCCCGGCGGCTGCCGGCCACCCCCGCCGCGGGGCTTCTCCTCAGGGCGTGCGAGGGACGGCAGCGCCCGCGGCGTTCCTGCCTCACCCGCGAGGTTCGGGGGCAGGGGGGGTGACATCTGTGGTTTGGGTTTTTTTTTCCCCAGTTTAGTCAGGGGCTAACGGGGTCCAGACACCGGTTTGCCCGCGATGAAGTAGCGGCAGCGCGGGATGAGGCGGCGGTGAAGGAAGGGGTTAAAGGGATTTTAACAGAAGTGGCATTACCTAATAGTTGCAGTCCATTTAAAGAGAGTTGATAGTGCCTATCTATTGTCTAAATTAACTGAAGCAGAGACTCCACAGCCTCCCTGGGCAGCCTGGGCCAGGGCTCCGTCACCCTCAGAGGGAAGAAGTTCTTCCTCATGTTCAGACGGAACTTCCTGTGCCTCACTTTGTGCCCATTGCCCCTTGTCCTGTCGCTGGGCACCACTGAAAAGAGCTTGGCCCCATCCTCCTGACACCCACCCTGCAGATATTTATAAGCATTTATTAGGTCCCCTCGCAGCCTTCTCCAGGCGGAACAAGCCCAGCTCCCTCAGCCTCTCCTCGTAGGAGAGATGTTCCAGTCCCCTCATCATCCTCGTAGCCCTCCTCTGGACTCTCTCCAGGAGCTCCTCATCTTTCTTGAACTGGGGAGCCCAGAACTGGACACAGTACTCCAGATGGGGCCTCACTAGGGCAGTGTAGAGGGGAAGGAGAACCTCCCTCGACCTGCTGGCCCACACTCTTCTTGATGCACCCCAGGATGCCATTGGCCTTCTTGGCAGCCAGGGCACGCTGCTGGCTCATGGTCAGCCTGTCGTCCACCAGGACACCCAGGTCCCTCTCCGCAGAGCTGCTCTCCAGCAGGGCCGCCCCAGCCTGTACTGGTGCCTGGGGTTGTTCCCCCCCAGGTGCAGGACCCTGCATTTGCCTTTGTTGAACCTCATCAGGTTCCTCTCTGGCCACCTCTCCAGCCTGTCCAGGTCTCGCTGAATGGCAGCACAGCCTGCTGGTGTATCCACCACTCCTCCCAGTTTGGTGTCATCAGCAAACTTGCTGAGGGTACACTCTAACTCTTCATCCGGGTCACTAATGAAGAAGTTAAACAAGGCCGGGCCCAGTGCTGACCCCTGGGGCACCCCACTGGTTACATGTTTGGTACAGAAGGGGAAGCGGACCTCCGCACAGCTGCGTTCGGGCGGGTTTTATAATGCTGACTTCTGCACAGCTGCGTTCGGGCGGGTTTTGCACAGAAGCAGCAGGAGAAGGTAAGCGGACCTGCACGCAACTGCGTTTGAGTGGTTTTTGTATGAATGCTAACTGTAATTGTGTTTGGGTGGTTTTTATACGAATGTTAACTGAAGTGATAATATTATAATTTGAATACCCGGGGATTTTATGTGAAAAGTTTTGCCTTTGTGCGTGTGTATGTGTGGCTGAGACACAGCACTGCGGTGAAGCGAGTGGGAGTCCCGATCTGCGGTTCCGTAACTCCGCGAGGAGCACGGCCAGAGACGGACAAAGTGCTTGGAATAATTATAAAGCCTGTAAATCTTCTGATGTGCAACTTGGGCTGCGGTAGTGCCTAATCACTCTCCTAAGTGACAGGGAGTGGGAACTGGTTAATTATTAAAGTGGCAGAGCAAAAGAAATCACTCCTTAGGGAGTTTGGGCTCGAACCTTGGGAGTATTTGAATGAGGGGGGAATTGGATACAAAGGGGAGAAGAGAGATTTTATTTGAAAGGGGCATTCGTGACTCCCGCCGGGTGGCAGGTAGCCTTAGATTGGGAACAACCTCCAGAAATCCTTACAAGTCCTGGGGTTGGGGGGCAAGCAGGAATAATTCCCTGCTTCGCACGTGGGCTAGCTCCTAGATTATATCAGAATTGGCACCAAGCTTGGGTCCTGCTGAAGTGTAAATCTTGTGATAAAAAGAGGTCCTGTGTATCTAGGAGGCGAGGAGCGCAGTGTCCTAAGTGCCTTCCCCGGACCCCATGGTTTTATAGCTGGGAAAGGTAGTGAAGCTGGTGCGTGGAAGGGAAAATTTGATTCCGGAAATTTGGGACGTGGGGGAGAAAGATTGGGAAGAAACTATAGTGAATTGTAAGAAGCGATTCGCGTGGAAACTTATTAAAAGAATAGCAAAAGGCAAGTTAAAGGGGCAATAAGTCGCGAAATGGGTAACAATCAGGGAGGAGTTTTGAAAAAGAGTCCTTTAGGCTGTGTGCTCACTCACCGGAAAGACATTGCTGGGACCGGAGGCACAGAAAGTAAAAGGACCCTTATCAAATATTGCAATTAATAGTGGCCTCTACATAAATTGGAAGATGGGGCCAAGTGGCCATTAAACGGGTCAATAGATTATAATACTCTCTTGCAATTAATGCTGTTTTTAAGGAGAGAAGGAAAACGGGATGAGGTTTCATACGCAGATACGGAAACCATCCGGAGTGGCAAAGGGACTGTGGAATGATACCACCACAGGACCCCACGGTACTCGCACTCGAGCAAGAAAATGATAAAGAACTCGGGGGAAAACTGAGGCGGTGTTGTTCGGCATGTAGCATTCGGCAAAGATGTACTAAAGCTGACAAAATTCACCAGGCACCAGAACAAGATCTGACTGACTTGTTTAAGCCTCCTCCTCAACCACAGGAACCGGATGCGAACTCGGATGAAATTCCCACTCCTTCAGACAGCCCTGTATCTTCCCGGACTAGGAAGAAATTCGCTACCATGGTCTTACAAGCACCTCTCCAAGAGGCAGTAGGACTTGATGGTGGAACTATGCTAATCAAAATACCTTTTTCCACCACCGATTTAGACGCCTGGAAAAAGGTAGCCCGGGAACATCGGGTCGACCCAGTGGGTGTCGCTAAACACTTTCAATTCATAATGAAACAACATAATCCAGATTGGAATGATATACAATTACCATTAGAATATGTAACCGATACAGAGAAACAGTTTAATTCTAAAAACTGCAGGTGATCTGGCTGAAGATCACTATAAGACTGCGGAAGGTGATGTTAAGGATTATTTCCCCCTCCAAGACCCAAAGTGGGATGCTAACAGGTCTGCTCATACGGAGAGACTGCAGGCATACCAAGAGTGGATTTTTAAAGGAATGGAAAGGGCCATTCCCAGAACTATCAAGCGGTCAGCTTTATATGCAGTTAAACAGGGTCCTTCCAAGTCCCCATCCCAATTCCTGGATCGACTGAGGGATGTAATGCGCCGTAACACACCGCTGGACCCTGGGTCAGAGGCAGGGATACAACAACTAGTCTCCCTATTTTTGGGTCAGTCTACAGGAGACATTAGGTGCAAACTCCAGAAGCTGCATCCTACAAAAAGGAGGAACTTGAAAGTCCTGCTGGATGAAGCATGGAGAGTGTTTAGCAATAGAGAAGAGGGATGCAGGCAAGGCCAGAGAATAGTGACAGTTGTTAGGGAAGAGGAAGGAAGAAGGCCTAGACAGGAATTGTCCCGGTTGGGTAAAGACCAACGTGCGCTGTGTAAAAGATTTGGTCATTGGAAAAGGGAATGTCCAAAAAATAAGGAAAAGGGACGAGGCCGCCAGATAGAAAAAATAGCCCATGTAAAGGAAGATTGACGGGGACCTGTGGAATCCACCCTAGCGGATCCACTGGTTATAATGAAGCTAGGGAAGGAACGAGAGGTAGAATTTTTGGTTGACATGGGGGCAACATACTCACTTTTGAATCAAGCCTTGATGCCCCTGGGGAGTGACTATATCGTGGTAAAAGGGGCAACTGGCCACAGTGAAAAGGCATACTTTTGTAAACCTTTGAAGTATAAATTAGGAAAACAATGGGGCATCCACAAATTCTTGTATATGCCCAACTCCCCAAAGGCACTTCTGGGAAGGGATTTGTTGGAACAACTGGGTGCAAAAATTACATTTGAAAAAGGAGAAATTACTCTGGAGGTAAAGGATCCACAATATATTCAGGTACTGAGTCTATTTCTAACCAGTCCTCCCACAGAAGGAAAAATTCCCGAGGAGATCCTAAACCAGGTGTACCCTGGGGTATGAGCCACTGATGTCCCTGGAAGAGCAAAGAATGCTCCACCCGTTGAAGTCAGACTCAAAGAAGGCCGGCAACTGGTAAGAGTTAAGCAATATCCCCTAAGACAGGAAGATAAAGAAGGAATCCGGCCAGAGATAGAAAGATTTTTACAATTAGGATTATTGAAAGAGTGCAAGTCGGATTTTAACACCCCTATACTACCTGTCTGTAAATCTGACGGGTCGTATCGGGTGGTCCAGGATTTGCGAGCCACAAACAAAATAACAGAGGACCTCTACCCAGTAGTAGCAAACCCATATACTTTGTTGACCGTATTGGCTCCCAAATTAACCTGGTTTACTGTTTTAGATTTGAAAGATGCCTTCTTTTGCCTCCCTCTCCATGAAGCCGGTCAGAAATTATTTGCATTTGAATGGGAGAACCCCAAAAGTGGTCGAAAGACTCAGCTCACTTGGACGGTGCTGCCACAAGGATTTAAGAACAGTCCTACCATCTTCGGTAATCAACTTGCAAAAGACTTGGAGTCCTGGGAAATCCCGTCTGAAGAAGAGAAATTGCTACAGTGTGGTTGTATCACTTGGACGGTGAGTCTACTAAATTTCTTGGGCTCCAAGGGTACCGGGTATCTAAAAAGAAGGCCCAGATAATGCAGCGCGAGGTGATTTACGTGGGCTATGAGATTAGTGCTGGACAAAGAACTCTGGGACAGGCCCGTAAAGAGGCAATATGCCAAACTCCGAGACCTCAGACAGTGACAGAGCTACGGACTTTCTTGGGAATGACCGGCTGGTGCCGGCTGTGGATTTATAATTATGGGCTACTTGTTAAACCACCGTATGCACTAACAGCTGCTGGACAAAATCACCTTGAATGGAACAAGGAGACCACGCAAGCCTTTGAACTACTGAAAAAGGCTCTGATGTCGGCCCTTGCCCTAGGGCTCCCAGATGTGAGTAAGCCGTTTTTCCTTTTCTCTCACGAAAAGCAGGGGATTGCTCTGGGGATATCAGCACAAGATCTGGGTCCGTATCGACGAGCAGTTGCCTATCTCTCCAAACAACTGGATGCAACTGCAAAGGGTTGGCCTGGATGCCTGCGAGCAGTTGCAGCTGGAATATTAAATATACAGGAAGCCCGAAAATTTACCTTGGGCCAGAAAATGACTGTCTTGGTGTCCCACACGGTATCCACAGTATTGGAAGCAAAAGGAGGACACTGGCTTTCTCCACAAAGATTCCTGAGATATCAGGCTATACTGGCAGAGCAGGATGATGTGGAGATTACAGTTACTAACAATGTCAATCCAGCTTCCTTTCTCAGTGGAAACACAGGAGAACCAGTGCATCATGACTGCTTGGAGACCACTGAAACAACCTATGCAAGTCGCCCGGATTTGAGAGACAGCCCTATGGAAAACGGAGAAAACTGCTCCACAGATGGAAGCAGCTATGTTCTGAGTGGCAGGAGACACGCGGGGCACGCTATTACCACCAGTCAAGAAATCACAGAGTCAGGACCTTTGCCCATAAACACCTCCATGCAAAAGGCAGAGATAATTGCTTTAACCCGTGCCTTGGAATTGGCCCAAGGCAAAGTGGTGAATATCTACACAGACTCGAAGTGTGCCTTCGGAGCTGTGCATGCGCACGGAGCGATCTGGAAGGAAAGAGGACTATTGAACTCTCAAGGGAAAAACATCAAACATGCAGAAGAAATTCTGAAACTACTGGAGGCAGTTCAACTCCCCGAGAAAGTGGCAATCATGCATATTAAGGCGCACCAGAAAGTGAGCTCAGAATTGGAAAAAGGAAACGAGCTGGCGGACAGAGAGGCAAAACAGGTGGCTAAAACGGAGGGAAGAACTGAAGGGGCTTTAATCCCTGATGGACAAGTCTCCCTAGAAGGTAAGCCAGAATATACTAAGGAAGATCAGAAACTTATTACAGATTTAGAAGGGCCATAGAATGAGGAGGGGTGGGCTCAAACCCGATAGGGAAAACCAATCATTCCCTCCTGTCTGATATGGCATCTGGTAAGGGAAGAACGTAGGAAAAGGCACTGGGGGACAGAGGCTTTGTATAAACATCTAATTAGAGAGATTGTGGCCAGAAACCTATACACCACGGTGAGACAGCTGACTCAGCAGTGCGATCTTTGCCTCCAGACTCATCCAAAAAATAACCCTAAACCAGAAATGGGTCAGACTGGAAAAGGTAATGGGCCTGGACAACAATGGCAAATTGATTTCACGGAACTCCCAAGAAAAGCGGGGTACCGATATCCACCGGTATTAACCGATACCTTTTCAGGTTGGCCGGAGGCATTCCCAACCAGGACAGCTAAAGCTCGGCAAGTAACTAAAGTATTAATACAAGAGATAATATCACATTTTGGGGTTCCAGCAACTATGTCCTCTGATAGGGGACCACATTTTGTTTCAAAAATACAACAAACTAGCCGTCACCTGGGTATAGATTGGCAACTCCACACCCCATACCGCCCTCAGTTGAGCGGCCAAGTGGAGAAAATGAACCACTTCATCAAGCAACAAATTGTGAAATTAGGGCAAGAAGCAAATTTGGCATGGCCTCAGTCCCTCCCTCTAGCCCTCCTGTGTATACGGACAAGGCCAAGGGCAAGGGAGGGACTCAGCCCCTTTGAGATCCTGTATGCACGACCCTACGGGATACAGAAGGGGATATCCACGCAAATTGGGGATGAAATTATGACTTCTTATTTGGTGGCACTGAGCAAACAATTAAGCAAAATCAGGAAACATGTGGTTGGAACCCGGTGGAGGGGTCTAGATGGACCTGTACTTCATATACACCCTGGAGATTATGTATATATCAAGTCTCTTGCAGAAAAAACTTCAGAGCCACAGTGGGAAGGACCATACCAAGTACTGCTCACCTCCTTCACGGCCATCAGGATCAAGGAACAGAACGCCTGGATTCATCACACCAGAGTCAAAAGGGCACCTAAACAGCCACGGGCATCGCGAGAAATTGGACCCTTGAAGCTCAAAGTATCAAGGCATTGATAAAAATTGTATTTTTAGGATGGACATTACCTAGAGGGGAAGCCTGGAGCCAAAACACCTATTTACAAATAACTGAAAATATGTCAAGAATACTGAACTTATCCGATTGTTGGATACGCAATACTCTCCCTCGGGGTGGGCTAGAACTCCCTTTAATAGGAATATCGACTAGAAATTGGGCCATTTACACTAATGGAATGAACAGGAATGGATCACGTGTGTATGGGAAGGGGAATGCAAGAGAAGGACCAAGTTTTGACCTAGACCTCCCGCTCTCAGAAAAGGTAGTGATTTTGGGTCGTTGTTTAGGATTCGAAGACAAAACATGGATAGATATGAAAGACTGTCCTGCTGCCAAAGATTTAGGGACTTTTGATGCAGAAAGACTGAAACAGATTAAACTTGACTTCAAGTTTATACCTCATTCAAACACCAAGAAAGGAAAAAGGTAGGGAAGATGGTAGAGAACAGAACAAGGGTCCAAGATGCAACATGGGACCTGGATATTGGTGGCTTTGCGGTGACGGAAGGGCTAGAAAGAGCTTACCTTTAAGCTGGAAAGGACATTGTACTAGAGCGTACCTTACGCCTGGAGCAAGCATTCACAAAGGTACCTCCCCTCTTACGGGACTTTTAAGAACCCCCTGGATTCGTTTTAAGAGAGCGGAGAATCCGTTGGTAATTCGAGGCACTGGCTTTCATAGCTTTGTACGATGGTTAATCCCCTCTTTGGGAGTAAGCGAGTTAGAGAAAGCTATAGTTAATATATTGGCTACTGTCGAAACTCCGGAAAATTTAACATTGGATGCCATACCAGGAATACAATTAGAAGTAGAATCTTTAAGCAAGGTGGTAAAGCAAAATCGAATGGGATTAGCTATGCTTTTAGCTGAGGAAGGAGGATTGTGCCTGGTTATTAATCAAACCTGTTGCACCTATGTAAACCAGAATAAAAGAATAGAAACAGATTTGAATGAAATCTGGGAAAAGACCAAGGTGTTACATCGTTGCCCAGGATGATACATCCTGGGGTTTCTCGGAAATATGGGAAAAACTCACCTCTTGGTTACCTAATTTAGGATGGCTGAGGCAATTATTTGTTACAATGGTTTGGATCATAATGCTAGGTATCATTTTGTGTATTTTGATTAGGTGTAGCCTTTGGTGTTGCAGGAGTACGGGAGATTCTTATAGTGAATGGAAAAGGAACCAATTACGATGAAAGCTGGAGTCCAGTAAGTATTTTGAGAAGATGCTGAATAATGATGTACTATAACAGAATTAAGAGTAGTAAAAGAATTTACTGACTTCTTTGAAAAGGGGGGACTGAAGGAGGAAGGGGTTAAAAGGGATTTTAACAGAAGTGGCATTACCTAATAGTTGCTGTGCATTTAAAGAGAATTGATAGTGCCTATCTATTGTCTAAATTAACTGAAGCAGAGAGTCTGGCATCTCCATCCAAAGGGGTCAGTTCCTGATAGGGGCTGGGAGTCGCCTCGAACCGGTCAAGACCAGCCCTGCTGTGTGGATGGGAGCCAGGGGAGAACTGAGTTTGCGCAGAAACAAAGGGCCATCAGCGAACACCGTGATGAAGAGGATGGGCCTTCATCTTGGGACCCCCGACGACCACCACCAGGAGGCACTGCGCAAGCGCAGCTGGGAGGAGTCTATGGAAATTACTTCTTGGAACTGATTATAATATGGAAATTATTTCTCGGAACTGATTTTGATATGCAACGAGGATAGATGCATATGTATAGGTGTATTGGGAAATCTAACGTATATGTAATATTCGATTGTATAAATTGAAGAGACACATTGCTGCTCGGCGTGCACGACTTTGGTGGGACTACCCCCCCGTGCTGCCCGGCGCCGAATAAACATCCCTGCTTTACAGTCTGACAGACTGGGGAGTCTGCTTTCCGCACGTCAACACTCTGCTTTTATCCATAACCCCCTGCAAAGTCTGCAAAGCAGCCACAGGCCGGGTCAGGGCAGAGCAGCCGGGGCCAGGCCGGGCGCCAGGGACGAGCCGGTGCCGCCCTCTGCCGTCACCCCGCCCCCCCGAACGCGCTCTTTTTGCAGCCAGGAGCCTGCTTTGGGCATTTTCCTGCCCTTGTTCGAGGGCTCCCGGCCCTCCCGACGGGCTCTCCGAGCCTCTCCCCGCCATGGCCCCGGCCCCGGCCCGCCCGCTCCCGCAGCGGCCGCATCCTCGCGCCGAGCCCCGCGCGCCCCCGCAGCGCCGTTCGGGTGGGCTCCGCTCCCCTCCCCCTCGCGCCCCGCAGCCGCGCGCTTAACGGACAGCCTCGCGTTCCACCGTAATCCGTTGCAAGCGCGGGACGCGGCGGGACTCGAGCTCGGAACGCGGCCGCGGACGGACGGACGCTCGCCGCGCAGCCGCTCCCCACGGCCCGCCGGACCCCTTCGCCCGCCTCCCGCTGCCCCCCCGAAGCCGCCGGGACGGCGCCCGCCGCGTCCCCCGCGCCCTCGGCGCCTGCTCCGTCCCGCCCGGCCGCCCTCCGCCGCGGCCGCGCCTCCGCCCGCCGCTCCCCCTGTTGGCTCTGGCGGCGCTGGGCGGGCCGCCGCGGCTGGGCCTGCCATGGCGGCACCGCCTTCCGCCCGCGGGCGGCCCGCCCCCGGGCCCTGCTCCAGCCGGGGCCGGCCGGGCCCCGCCGAGCCCCCCGGGAGCCCGGCACCGCGCCCGGCAGCCGCCCCGCCGCCGCCGCCGCCGCCGCTGCCCCCCCCCGGCGCTGGCCCGCGCCCGCCGGGACCGGGTTACCGGTAGGCGGAGGGGCTCGGCAGAAGCCGGCAGCGGTTGCGAAACCGGGCGAGCGAGTCGGGACGCTGCCGGCGAACACCACCCCGTCGGCTCGTCCGCGTCCCGGGAGCGGCGGGGAGCTCGGCGGCGGGAAGCGGCAGCCCGGTAAGAGAGAAGCGGGCGGGTGCCGCCCTCCGGGGACGGCTGCGGGGCGGTTGGGGCCCCGGCGGAGCGCTGACGGCCGCCTCGCCCGCAGGGCAGGAGAAGGAGCCGCTGGAGCACCTGTACCGGGTGGGCTCGCTGCTGGGCTCCGGCGGCTTCGGCACCGTGTACGCGGCTGTCCGGCTCTCCGACGGCAGCCCGGTAAGTGGCGGGGACGGCGGCGAGGAGGAGGAGGAGGAGGAGGAGGAGGAGGAAGGAGGGGGAGAGGCGGCTGGGCGGGCGGCGTGCTCAGCCCGGCGCTGCCCTTGGCTTGCAGGTGGCCATCAAACACGTGCCCCGGGAGAGCATCGGCCGGTGGGGCGAACTGGTGAGTGGGGGGGGGCAGCGGGGCGTCAGCGGGGGGGATAGGCCGGGGCCCGGGAGGGGGGGAAGCGGGGGACGCGGAGCATCCCCGGGGCAGGGGGATGCCAGGACCGTTGGGGCAGGGGAGGGGGGCACCGGAGCATCCCCGGGGCAGGGGGATGCCAGGACCGTTGGGGCAGGGGAGTGGGGCACCGGAGCATCCCCGGGGCAGGGGGATGCCAGGACCGTTGGGGCAGGGGAGGGGGGCACCGGAGCATCCCCGGGGCTGGGGGGGGGGCACTGGAGCATGCCTGGGGCAGGGCGATGCCAGGAGCGTTGGGGCCGGGCAGGGGGGCCCACGGGGACCGAGGGATGCCAGGACCGTTGGGGCCAGGCAGGGGGGCACCGGAGCATCCCAGGCAGGGGGTACCGGACCACCGGCGCAGCATCAGCCCCGCTGACAGCGTTGTGGTTCCCCCCGGCAGCCCTGTGGCACCCGTGTGCCGATGGAGATTGTGCTCCTGAAGCAGGTGGGCTCCGGGTTCCGCGGCGTCATCCAGCTCCTTGACTGGTACGAGCTGCCCGACTGCTACGTGCTGGTGCTGGAGCGTCCGGAGCCGTCGCAGGATCTCTTTGACTTCATCACAGAACGAGAGTTCCTGCCCGAGGATCTGGCTCGGGAGCTTTTCCGTCAGGTGCTGGAGGCCGTGCGACACTGCAACAACTGCGGCGTCCTGCACCGCGACATCAAGGACGAGAACATCATCGTCAACCTGGCCACCGGCGAGCTCAAGCTCATCGACTTCGGTTGCGGCACCTTCCTCAAGGACACCGTCTACACCGAATTTGACGGTGAGCCCACAGCCAGGAGGGTGCTGCCGGTACCGGGCACTGCACGGCCCAGCCTGCCCGGGCACCATTTGCTGGGGGGGGGGAAGAAGAATTTTTAAACATTCAGCCGGCTGCCGAGCTGCGTTTTGGCCCGGGGTGGATGCTGTGAAACGGGAGCCAGCTCCCAGCGCTGCCAGCAGCCTGGGCCCCCCACCCTGCCCCGCGCTGGGGCGGGGGGAGCCCACCCAGCAGAACAACCGCCCCGGGGGGGGCTGCAAAGCCCCGCTCGCTCTGCAGCCACAGAAGGGACTGGGCTGCTCCGCTCCCTTTGATTGCCTTGGCTTATTTCTCTTTCATTTTTCGGCCAAGGCCAGGGGGGTGGGGAGGGGCAAGGCGTGGTTGTTCCCCACCCGTGGGGTGGTCTGGGGTTTTTTTCCCCCACCCTCGTGAGGGTCCGGCCTTCCCCGGGCGCGCGCTGACCTCTTCCGGCACCGGCGGCTGCTTTTTACAACCCAAAGTTTGTAAACAAGAGCCACGTGGTGACACCGGCTGTGTCCCGTGTCCCCGTCACCCCGCGTCCCCGGGGGTGAGGATGCTCGGGCCGGGAGCCCGCAGCGTCCGCCTGACGAGCTCCGCCTGTATCCCGCAGGAACGCGGGTGTACAGCCCGCCGGAGTGGGTGCGCTACCACCGCTACCACGGGCGCACGGCCACCATCTGGTCCCTGGGCGTGCTGCTCTACGCCATGGTCTGCGGGGACGTCCCCTTCGAGCAGGACGCCGACATCGCCCAGGGGCAGTTCTCCTTCCGGCGGAGGGTTTCTCCAGGTGGGTACCCGGCTCCGCGGCGAGGGGGGGATCGCGGGTTTTGGGAGATGGCACCAGGCACATGAGCCTCCCGCTTTTATGGCTGTGGAGGAGGTTCATCTTCCGTGGCTGGAGGAGATGGCCCAGGAGGAGGTTCATCTCCCACGGTTGGTTGGATGAGGTGGCACATGTCCTCCCATCTTGCTCTCCAAAATGGATAATCACTTGGGAGGCTTGGGTGCAGCTCTGAGCACACTCAGTATGGCCTGGGCAGCGTGGACGGTGGCACAAGGTGGACAAGAGCCTTCTCTGCCTGACCGGCGGTTTCTGGTTTCTCTCCCCAGAGTGCCAGCAGCTCATCAGATGGTGTTTGTCCGTGTGCCCCTCGGACAGGCCAACTCTGGAAGACATCTTCCACCATCCTTGGCTGCAAGGCACTCACCTGCCCTAGGAGTCATCCGAGATCCACCTGCACAGTTGGATCCAGGAGCCTGGCAAGTAACAACCCCACACAGCTCCTGGCCATAAGAAGCAAAGAACACCAGATTTTTCTCCTCGTGAGCGTAGCACTGAGCAGGGATCATCAGATGGAAACGCGCACATCTTGTCCTGGAGCTGGGCTGGAGACCTGGTGGCCACCATCCAACCCAGCTGTCCTGGACTCCATCTGAATGACCCTGTCTCATCTGGTGTTTTGCCAGTCAATTTTTTGAGTTTTGGTTCTGTGTTTGGAGGCTCCCGGGTGTCTTCCTGACCTGCTGAATTTTGGGACCGCGAGAGGATCGGACACCTTATTGCGAGAAAAGCTTCAGTGGGGCCGGGGGGGATGCACTGGTTGGGGTGGAGAGCAGGTACCGCGGCCGAATGGCTGTCTCTTCTCCGCTGTCACCGTGCTCGAGTGCCTTCAGTTGCGATCTGGGCTGCGCTGGAGGAAATACTTGAATTTTCCTGCACTGCCGCTTTTCCAAGACTCGCCTGGGTATACCGTTCCTTTTCCCTTTTCAAGAAAAAACAGGTCAGAAGATGCTGGGGAGCCAAGCGGGCGATGGCTCGCCTCCTGTGCCTCCATCTCGCGGGGATTTTCTGGGGTTCTTTGCTTCTTTGTGCCCTCACGAATGCACAAACAGTGCAAAGCAGCAGAGCTAGAAACATGTACAAAGTTATATAGGAGCAAAGTTTGATATCCAGTTGTTAATAGTGATAAGATTTTACATTGTTTCTCTTTTCCACTTTTTGTCGTTTAATGTATTTTCATGAATTTGTCTTTCTTTTTTTTTTTAACAAAGTTCTAGCCAGTAGGATAACTTATTTATTTATTTATAATTCCGGTGGGTTTCCAACCCACGCCTTGCTGCTACAGCTGCCGATGCCCCGGTTTTCCGTTCGGGTCTCCCCTCCGTGTCTGTCCTGTGTCCAGCCCCGGGCCCGCGGTGTTTCTGGCGGGTGTCTGGCGGAGGTGTGGAGCGCCCGCCTGCTCCCAGCTGTGCTGGGCACTGGGGTTTCCTTGCCACGGGCAGATCCGTTCGCAGCTGAGTTTTGGTTTTCCTCACAGGTGTCTTGTTCGGGGCTGGAGAGGAGGAGCCGGCCCGGGCTGTCTGCACTGTCGAGTCTTTACGTGTCACCAACTGCGGAGCCGGCGGGGATTTTTTTTTGTTAATAATGTTGTACAGGGGAATTCAGAAGTCTTATTTTTTTATGTGGTTTTAAATAAAAACAAACTACTTGATGTGATGGAGTCATTCTTGGTCAGAATCGAAAGTTGCCAGAGATCCTGGGCTCGCTCTGCAGATCCTGGGCTCGCTGCCACGGTCCTGGGCTCGCTGTGCCCCCCGAAGCACCCCCCTGTCCCTCGGCAGCGGGGGATGCAGAGGGAAGCAGCAGCCACAGGCCGGGTCAGGGCAGAGCAGCCGGGGCCAGGCCGGGCGCCAGGGACGAGCCGGTGCCACCCTCTGCCGTCACCCCGTCCCCCCGAACGCGCTCTTTTTGCAGCCAGGAGCCTGCTTTGGGCATTTTCCTGCCCTTGTTCGAGGGCTCCCGGCCCTCCCGACGGGCTCTCCGAGCTTCTCCCCGACCCCTCAGGGGGAGCCATCCGCCCGCCGAGCCAGGCACCAGCGCTGAGGGGCCGGCCAGAGCCCTGCGTGGCCGGGGCTGAGCTGGGGGGTGACAGCTGTCCCTTTCCCCATGTCCCCAGTGCCCGAGACGCCCCGAGGGACGCCCAGCTCCCCTCCTGCCATTGCCCGGCCCTTTGCAAATGGGGAAACTGAGGCGCCGCGTGAGGCACGGGCTCACGGGCCATGGCCACACCGGCCACCCGACTGTGACAGAGGCGGTTGCGAAGTCACCGGGGGCCATCGCACGCTTCCCCCGGGAGCAGCAGGTCCCCATGTCCCCACGACGCCGGTGACAGCGGGGCCTGTCCCGCTCGGCCAGCCCGGCGCCATCGAGGCCCGGCGGCTGCCGGCCACCCCCGCCGCGGGGCTTCTCCTCAGGGCGTGCGAGGGACGGCAGCGCCCGCGGCGTTCCCGCCTCACCCGCGAGGTTCGGGGGCGGGGGGGCTGACATCTGTGGTTTGGGTTTTTTTTTCCCCAGTTTAGTCAGGGGCTAACGGGGTCCAGACACCGGTTTGCCCGCGATGAAGTAGCGGCAGCGCGGGATGAGGCGGCGGTGAAGGAAGGGGTTAAAGGGATTTTAACAGAAGTGGCATTACCTAATAGTTGCTGTGCATTTAAAGAGAGTTGATAGTGCCTATCTATTGTCTAAATTAACTGAAGCAGAGACTCCACAGCCTCCCTGGGCAGCCTGGGCCAGGGCTCCGTCACCCTCAGAGGGAAGAAGTTCTTCCTCATGTTCAGACGGAACTTCCTGTGCCTCACTTTGTGCCCATTGCCCCTTGTCCTGTCGCTGGGCACCACTGAAAAGAGCTTGGCCCCATCCTCCTGACACCCACCCTGCAGATATTTATAAGCATTTATTAGGTCCCCTCGCAGCCTTCTCTTCTCCAGGCTGAACAAGCCCAGCTCCCTCAGCCTCTCCTCGTAGGAGAGATGTTCCAGTCCCCTCATCATCCTTTTAGCCCTCCTCTGGACTCTCTCCAGGAGCTCCTCATCTTTCTTGAACTGGGGAGCCCAGAACTGGACACAATACTCCAGATGGGGCCTCACTAGGGCAGTGTAGAGGGGAAGGAGAACCTCCCTCGTCCTGCTGGCCACACTCTTCTTGATGCACCCCAGGATGCCACTGGCCTTCTTGGCAGCCAGGGCACGCTGCTGGGTCATGGTCAGCCTGTCGTCCACCAGGACACCCAGGTCCCTCTCCGCAGAGCTGCTCTCCAGCAGGGCCGCCCCAGCCTGTACTGGTGCCTGGGGTTGTTCCTCCCCAGGTGCAGGACCCTGCATTTGCCTTTGTTGAACCTCATCAGGTTCCTCTCTGGCCACCTCTCCAGCCTGTCCAGGTCTCGCTGAATGGCAGCACAGCCTGCTGGTGTATCCACCACTCCTCCCAGTTTGGTGTCATCAGCAAACTTGCTGAGGGTACACTCTAACTCTTCATCCAGGTCACTGATGAAGAAGTTAAACAAGGCCGGGCCCAGTGCTGACCCCTGGGGCACACCACTGGTTACATGTTTGGTACAGAAGGGGAAGCGGACCTCCGCACAGTTGCGTTCGGGTGGGTTTTATAATGCTGACTTCTGCACAGCTGCGTTCGGGCGGGTTTTGCACAGAAGCAGCAGGAGAAGGTAAGCGGACCTGCACGCAATTGCGTTTGAGTGGTTTTTGTATGAATGCTAACTGTAATTGTGTTTGGGTGGTTTTTATACGAATGTTAACTGAAGTGATAATATTATAATTTGAATACCCGGGGATTTTATGTGAAAAGTTTTGCCTTTGTGCGTGTGTATGTGTGGCTGAGACACAGCACTGCGGTGAAGCGAGTGGGAGTCCCGATCTGCGGTTCCGTAACTCCGCGAGGAGCACGGCCAGAGACGGACAAAGTGCTTGGAATAATTATAAAGCCTGTAAATCTTCTGATGTGCAACTTGGGCTGCGGTAGTGCCTAATCACTCTCCTAAGTGACAGGGAGTGGGAACTGGTTAATTATTAAAGTGGCAGTGCAAAAGAAATCACTCCTTAGGTGGTTTGGGCTCGAACCTTGGGAGTATTTGAATGAGGGGGGGAATTGGATACAAAGGGGAGAAGAGAGATTTTATTTGAAAGGGGCATACGTGACTCCCGCCGGGTGGCAGGTAGCCTTAGATTGGGAACAACCTCCAGAAATCCTTACAAGTCCTGGGGTTGGGGGGCAAGCAGGAATAATTCCCTGCTTCGCACGTGGGCTAGCTCCTAGATTATATCAGAATTGGCACCAAGCTTGGGTCCTGTTGAAGTGTAAATCTTGTGATAAAAAGAGGTCCTGTGTATCTAGGAGGCGAGGAGCGCAGTGTCCTAAGTGCCTTCCCCGGACCCCACGGTTTTATAGCTGCGAAAGGTAGTGAAGCTGGTGCGTGGAAGGGAAAATTTGATTCCGGAAATTTGGGACGTGGGGGAGAAAGATTGGGAAGAAACTATAGTGAATTGTAAGAAGCGATTCGCGTGGAAACTTATTAAAAGAATAGCAAAAGGCAAGTTAAAGGGGCAATAAGTCGCGAAATGGGTAACAATCAGGGAGGAGTTTTGAAAAAAGAGTCCTTTAGGCTGTGTGCTCACTCACTGGAAAGACATTGCTGGGACCGGAGGCACAGAAAGTAAAAGGACCCTTATCAAATATTGCAATTAATAGTGGCCTCTACATAAATTGGAAGATGGGGCCAAGTGGCCATTAAACGGGTCAATAGATTATAATACTCTCTTGCAATTAATGCTGGTTTTAAGGAGAGAAGGAAAACAGGATGAGGTTTCATACGCAGATACGGAAACCATCCGGAGTGGCAAAGGGACTGTGGAATGATACCACCACAGGACCCCACGGTACTCGCACTCGAGCAAGAAAATGATAAAGAACTCGGGGGAAAACTGAGGCGGTGTTGTTCGGCATGTAGCATTTGGCAAAGATGTACTAAAGCTGACAAAATTCACCAGGCACCAGAACAAGATCTAACTGACTTGTTTAAGCCTCCTCCTCAACCACAGGAACCGGATGCGAACTCGGATGAAATTCCCACTCCTTCAGACAGCCCTGTATCTTCCCGGACTAGGAAGAAATTTGCTACAATGGTCTTACAAGCACCTCTCCAAGAGGCAGTAGGACTTGATGGTGGAACTATGCTAATCAAAATACCTTTTTCCACCACCGATTTAGACGCCTGGAAAAAGGTAGCCCGGGAACATCGGGTCGACCCAGTGGGTGTCGCTAAACACTTTCAATTCATAATGAAACAACATAATCCAGATTGGAATGATATACAATTACCATTAGAATATGTAACCGATACAGAGAAACAGTTTAATTCTAAAAACTGCAGGTGATCTGGCTGAAGATCACTATAAGACTGCGGAAGGTGATGTTAAGGATTATTTCCCCCTCCAAGACCCAAAGTGGGATGCTAACAGGTCTGCTCATACGGAGAGACTGCAGGCATACCAAGAGTGGATTTTTAAAGGAATGGAAAGGGCCATTCCCAGAACTATCAAGTGGTCAGCTTTATATGCAGTTAAACAGGGTCCTTCCAAGTCCCCATCCCAATTCCTGGATCGACTGAGGGATGTAATGCGCCGTAACACACCGCTGGACCCTGGGTCAGAGGCAGGGATACAACAACTAGTCTCCCTATTTTTGGGTCAGTCTACAGGAGACATTAGGTGCAAACTCCAGAAGCTGCATCCTACAAAAAGGAGGAACTTGAAAGTCCTGCTGGATGAAGCATGGAGAGTGTTTAGCAATAGAGAAGAGGGATGCAGGCAAGGCCAGAGAATAGTGACAGTTGTTAGGGAAGAGGAAGGAAGAAGGCCTAGACAGGAATTGTCCCGGTTGGGTAAAGACCAACGTGCGCTGTGTAAAAGATTTGGTCATTGGAAAAGGGAATGTCCAAAAAATAAGGAAAAGGGACGAGGCCGCCAGATAGAAAAAATAGCCCATGTAAAGGAAGATTGACGGGGACCTGTGGAATCCACCCTAGCGGATCCACTGGTTATAATGAAGCTAGGGAAGGAACGAGAGGTAGAATTTTTGGTTGACATGGGGGCAACATACTCACTTTTGAATCAAGCCTTGATGCCCCTGGGGAGTGACTATATCGTGGTAAAAGGGGCAACTGGCCACAGTGAAAAGGCATACTTTTGTAAACCTTTGAAGTATAAATTAGGAAAACAATGGGGCATCCACAAATTCTTGTATATGCCCAACTCCCCAAAGGCACTTCTGGGAAGGGATTTGTTGGAACAACTGGGTGCAAAAATTACATTTGAAAAAGGAGAAATTACTCTGGAGGTAAAGGATCCACAATATATTCAGGTACTGAGTCTATTTCTAACCAGTCCTCCCACAGAAGGAAAAATTCCCGAGGAGATCCTAAACCAGGTGTACCCTGGGGTATGAGCCACTGATGTCCCTGGAAGAGCAAAGAATGCTCCACCCGTTGAAGTCAGACTCAAAGAAGGCCGGCAACTGGTAAGAGTTAAGCAATATCCCCTAAGACAGGAAGATAAAGAAGGAATCCGGCCAGAGATAGAAAGATTTTTACAATTAGGATTATTGAAAGAGTGCAAGTCGGATTTTAACACCCCTATACTACCTGTCTGTAAATCTGACGGGTCGTATCGGGTGGTCCAGGATTTGCGAGCCACAAACAAAATAACAGAGGACCTCTACCCAGTAGTAGCAAACCCATATACTTTGTTGACCGTATTGGCTCCCAAATTAACCTGGTTTACTGTTTTAGATTTGAAAGATGCCTTCTTTTGCCTCCCTCTCCATGAAGCCGGTCAGAAATTATTTGCATTTGAATGGGAGAACCCCAAAAGTGGTCGAAAGACTCAGCTCACTTGGACGGTGCTGCCACAAGGATTTAAGAACAGTCCTACCATCTTCGGTAATCAACTTGCAAAAGACTTGGAGTCCTGGGAAATCCCGTCTGAAGAAGGGAAATTACTACAGTGTGGTTGTATCACTTGGACGGTGAGTCTACTAAATTTCTTGGGCTCCAAGGGTACCGGGTATCTAAAAAGAAGGCCCAGATAATGCAGCGTGAGGTGATTTACGTGGGCTATGAGATTAGTGCTGGACAAAGAACTCTGGGACAGGCCCGTAAAGAGGCAATATGCCAAACTCCGAGACCTCAGACAGTGACAGAGCTACGGACTTTCTTGGGAATGACCGGCTGGTGCCGGCTGTGGATTTATAATTATGGGCTACTTGTTAAACCACCGTATGCACTAACAGCTGCTGGACAAAATCACCTTGAATGGAACAAGG
This sequence comes from Opisthocomus hoazin, assembly GCF_030867145.1. Taxonomy (NCBI): domain Eukaryota; kingdom Metazoa; phylum Chordata; class Aves; order Opisthocomiformes; family Opisthocomidae; genus Opisthocomus; species Opisthocomus hoazin. Next base: position 736,021 of record NW_027448988.1, read on the forward strand.
AGACCACGCAAGCCTTTGAACTACTGAAAAAGGCTCTGATGTCGGCCCTTGCCCTAGGGCTCCCAGATGTGAGTAAGCCGTTTTTCCTTTTCTCTCACGAAAAGCAGGGGATTGCTCTGGGGATATCAGCACAAGATCTGGGTCCGTATCGACGAGCAGTTGCCTATCTCTCCAAACAACTGGATGCAACTGCGAAGGGTTGGCCTGGATGCCTGCGAGCAGTTGCAGCTGGAATATTAAATATACAGGAAGCCCGAAAATTTACCTTGGGCCAGAAAATGACTGTCTTGGTGTCCCACACGGTATCCACAGTATTGGAAGCAAAAGGAGGACACTGGCTTTCTCCACAAAGATTCCTGAGATATCAGGCTATACTGGCAGAGCAGGATGATGTGGAGATTACAGTTACTAACAATGTCAATCCAGCTTCCTTTCTCAGTGGAAACACAGGAGAACCAGTGCATCATGACTGCTTGGAGACCACTGAAACAACCTATGCAAGTCGCCCGGATTTGAGAGACAGCCCTATGGAAAACGGAGAAAACTGCTCCACAGATGGAAGCAGCTATGTTCTGAGTGGCAGGAGACACGCGGGGCACGCTATTACCACCAGTCAAGAAATCACAGAGTCAGGACCTTTGCCCATAAACACCTCCATGCAAAAGGCAGAGATAATTGCTTTAACCCGTGCCTTGGAATTGGCCCAAGGCAAAGTGGTGAATATCTACACAGACTCGAAGTGTGCCTTCGGAGCTGTGCATGCGCACGGAGCGATCTGGAAGGAAAGAGGACTATTGAACTCTCAAGGGAAAAACATCAAACATGCAGAAGAAATTCTGAAACTACTGGAGGCAGTTCAACTCCCCGAGAAAGTGGCAATCATGCATATTAAGGCGCACCAGAAAGTGAGCTCAGAATTGGAAAAAGGAAACGAGCTGGCGGACAGAGAGGCAAAACAGGTGGCTAAAACGGAGGGAAGAACTGAAGGGGCTTTAATCCCTGATGGACGAGTCTCCCTAGAAGGTAAGCCAGAATATACTAAGGAAGATCAGAAACTTATTACAGATTTAGAAGGGTCATATAATGAGGAGGGGTGGGCTCAAACCCGATAGGGAAAACCAATCATTCCCTCCTGTCTGATATGGCATCTGGTAAGGGAAGAACGTAGGAAAAGGCACTGGGGGACAGAGGCTTTGTATAAACATCTAATTAGAGAGATTGTGGCCAGAAACCTATACACCACGGTGAGACAGCTGACTCAGCAGTGCGATCTTTGCCTCCAGACTCATCCAAAAAATAACCCTAAACCAGAAATGGGTCAGACTGGAAAAGGTAATGGGCCTGGACAACAATGGCAAACTGATTTCACGGAACTCCCAAGAAAAGCGGGGTACCGATATCCACCGGTATTAACCGATACCTTTTCAGGTTGGCCGGAGGCATTCCCAACCAGGACAGCTAAAGCTCGGCAAGTAACTAAAGTATTAATACAAGAGATAATATCACATTTTGGGGTTCCAGCAACTATGTCCTCTGATAGGGGACCACATTTTGTTTCAAAAATACTACAACAAACTAGCCGTCACCTGGGTATAGATTGGCAACTCCACACCCCATACCGCCCTCAGTTGAGCGGCCAAGTGGAGAAAATGAACCACTTCATCAAGCAACAAATTGTGAAATTAGGGCAAGAAGCAAATTTGGCATGGCCTCAGTCCCTCCCTCTAGCCCTCCTGTGTATACGGACAAGGCCAAGGGCAAGGGAGGGACTCAGCCCCTTTGAGATCCTGTATGCACGACCCTACGGGATACAGAAGGGGATATCCACGCAAATTGGGGATGAAATTATGACTTCTTATTTGGTGGCATTGAGCAAACAATTAAGCAAAATCAGGAAACATGTGGTTGGAACCCGGTGGAGGGGTCTAGATGGACCTGTACTTCATATACACCCTGGAGATTATGTATATATCAAGTCTCTTGCAGAAAAAACTTCAGAGCCACAGTGGGAAGGACCATACCAAGTACTGCTCACCTCCTTCACGGCCATCAGGATCAAGGAACAGAACGCCTGGATTCATCACACCAGAGTCAAAAGGGCACCTAAACAGCCACGGGCATCGCGAGAAATTGGACCCTTGAAGCTCAAAGTATCAAGGCATTGATAAAAATTGTATTTTTAGGATGGACATTACCTAGAGGGGAAGCCTGGAGCCAAAACACCTATTTACAAATAACTGAAAATATGTCAAGAATACTGAACTTATCCGATTGTTGGATACGCAATACTCTCCCTCGGGGTGGGCTAGAACTCCCTTTAATAGGAATATCGACTAGAAATTGGGCCATTTACACTAATGGAATGAACAGGAATGGATCACGTGTGTATGGGAAGGGGAATGCAAGAGAAGGACCAAGTTTTGACCTAGACCTCCCGCTCTCAGAAAAGGTAGTGATTTTGGGTCGTTGTTTAGGATTCGAAGACAAAACATGGATAGATATGAAAGACTGTCCTGCTGCCAAAGATTTAGGGACTTTTGATGCAGAAAGACTGAAACAGATTAAACTTGACTTCAAGTTTATACCTCATTCAAACACCAAGAAAGGAAAAAGGTAGGGAAGATGGTAGAGAACAGAACAAGGGTCCAAGATGCAACATGGGACCTGGATATTGGTGGCTTTGCGGTGACGGAAGGGCTAGAAAGAGCTTACCTTTAAGCTGGAAAGGACATTGTACTAGAGCGTACCTTACGCCTGGAGCAAGCATTCACAAAGGTACCTCCCCTCTTACGGGACTTTTAAGAACCCCCTGGATTCGTTTTAAGAGAGCGGAGAATCCGTTGGTAATTCGAGGCACTGGCTTTCATAGCTTTGTACGATGGTTAATCCCCTCTTTGGGAGTAAGCGAGTTAGAGAAAGCTATAGTTAATATATCGGCTACTGTCGAAACTCCGGAAAATTTAACATTGGATGCCATACCAGGAATACAATTAGAAGTAGAATCTTTAAGCAAGGTGGTAAAGCAAAATCGAATGGGATTAGCTATGCTTTTAGCTGAGGAAGGAGGATTGTGCCTGGTTATTAATCAAACCTGTTGCACCTATGTAAACCAGAATAAAAGAATAGAAACAGATTTGAATGAAATCTGGGAAAAGACCAAGGTGTTACATCGTTGCCCAAGATGATACATCCTGGGGTTTCTCGGAAATATGGGAAAAACTCACCTCTTGGTTACCTAATTTAGGATGGCTGAGGCAATTATTTGTTACAATGGTTTGGATCATAATGCTAGGTATCATTTTGTGTATTTTGATTAGGTGTAGCCTTTGGTGTTGCAGGAGTACGGGAGATTCTTATAGTGAATGGAAAAGGAACCAACTACAATGAAAGCTGGAGTCCAGTAAGTATTTTGAGAAGATGCTGAATAATGATGTACTATAATAGAATTAAGAGTAGTAAAAGAATTTACTGACTTCTTTGAAAAGGGGGGACTGAAGGAGGAAGGGGTTAAAAGGGATTTTAACAGAAGTGGCATTACCTAATAGTTGCTGTGCATTTAAAGAGAATTGATAGTGCCTATCTATTGTCTAAATTAACTGAAGCAGAGAGTCTGGCATCTCCATCCAAAGGGGTCAGTTCCTGATAGGGGCTGGGAGTCGCCTCGAACCGGTCAAGACCAGCCCTGCTGTGTGGATGGGAGCCAGGGGAGAACTGAGTTTGCGCAGAAACAAAGGGCCATCAGCGAACACCGTGATGAAGAGGATGGGCCTTCATCTTGGGACCCCCGACGACCACCACCAGGAGGCACTGCGCAAGCGCAGCTGGGAGGAGTCTATGGAAATTACTTCTTGGAACTAATTATAATACGGAAATTATTTCTCGGAACTGATTTTGATATGCAATGAGGATAGATGCATACATATAGGTGTATTGGGAAATCTAATGTATATGTAATATTCGATTGTATAAATTGAAGAGACACATTGCTGCTCGGCGCGCACGACTTTGGTGGGACTGCCCCCCGTGCTGCCCGGCGCCGAATAAACATCCCTGCTTTACAGTCTGACAGATTGTGGAGTCTGCTTTCCACACGTCAACACTCTGTTTTTATCCATAACACCCTGCAAAGTCTGGCCTACGTGCTCAGCTCAGCTCCAGACAGACCACAAGACCAGTGTGACAGTCCAGTGAATGTTAAACCAGAAGACAAACACTCACAGCAAGAGTATTTAGAAATTATGCCCATTCTGACACTGCCTAGACAAATCTGGTGAGGAGAATGCCTACCTGAAAAGAGGAATCCCCACCACAGAGTGAATGTCATTAAGATGTACAAAGATTGGAAAGAGGAAAAAAATTACATTAGAAACCCTCAACGTGAAACAGCAACAGCTTTAACTCATTTAAACCAGACACAGAAGATGTTTCTACAAACTTCTGATCCTACTTTTTAAGAACAAAAATGCACACTTTCGACAATTGTGATTAGCTGGAAGAAATCACACTAGGTAACCTGAAGGCCACTTTAAAGAGGATTTAATATCCAAGAAAGCGGGGAGGGGAATTTTGTCAGCCAGGAATCCATCAGCAAGCACTTGAATCTAAGGGAGCCGAGTTTTGTAACACTGAATGGGTATTTTTAATTATAAAACCACTCACTCTAAGCAGGAGAAGATTCTTCACACTATGCTAGCTACTAGCACTGAGCTGTTCACACATACACCCCCTTTTCAAAAAAACACACAAAACCCCAAAACAAACCCCCATCAAAAAATGAGTGCCACCAAGCCATATTTCAGATGGAAGGTAGGTGTGGGTCATCCTTCCAGAATTACAGGCACCTCAAAGAAATCGTCCTCCTGTGCCGTTCAGAGCATCCCAAAAGCAGACTGAGCTCCCCAACGCGTCTTGCATGACCGCAGTCCCTCCCCGGGAAGCCCACAGAGAAACACGACGCTTTTGAAACGTCCCAGTCCTCAGCACCTGAACGTTTTCAGAGCAAAAATGTGGACAAGACCAAGAGCCCCACCTGAGGCTCAGCAAAGCCGTATTTGATGCAGAGCCTGGGAAAACCGGAGCCAGTGGATGAACTCGGAGCTTTCACAGGCGGCCTCAGCATCAGTGCTGAGAGCAGCTTCCACACGCCAAGCACAGGCATGGAGAAACAGCTTGTCACGAGCAGCTGGTCCTCTCCGAGGTCTCCAGACAGCTTGGCACCAGGGAGGGTTCCTTAAGCAAGCTGCTTGTTCGGGAGAGGGTCTAGGAGGAGGCTCTCCCACCATGGGCATTCTCAAGTCCAGTTCCTCAAGAACATGGCCTTGCTGCCCGCTCTCTTCCCCTACAGAGGCTGAACCAGCTGCCCAGTGGCTCGGGCCATCTCCGTTTTCAGCGGAGCCCAGCAGTCCGTAAGCATCCCAAGACGGCGCCTGTGTGGATCCTGCCCCGCTCGTACAGGCCCACGCTGGCCGGGCTGGTGTTTGAGGGCTCTGCACGGCACGCACACAGTGCCTACCAAAAAGTTCTGCTCAGCGCTACCAGATCATTTCTAGCTCAACTCAGCGGCACAAAGACAAACAGGGAGAGGCCACGGCCCCACATGCAAAGGGAGCAGAACACACAGCAAGAGATGTCAGGGGCAACCCTGGAAGCAGCCACAGGCCGTCCACCACAACCTCCAGATCGGGGTCCCGCAGCTCAGCCCGCCACCCACACTGCTTCGAGAGCGCTGCGCCAGCGGCTCTTCCCATCTCCTGCGAGGGGAGAGAACAGGCACAGGCAGCAGAAATAACGGGGTCAAGAAAACTACAGATCACAGCCTTGCCTGCACCATCCTCACAAACACCTGGGGAGAGAAAGGGTCTCTTTTATCCCTACAAGAACATTGGTACAAAGACCAGAAGAGGCACCCCAGGGCACAGCCAGCGAGCCAGGGGCAGAGCAGAGGCACGGCAGGACAAAACGACGGTCACTCAGCTCCAGCGCAGGAGGCCGAAGTTCAAGTCCTGCCCAAGCTACAACAAAAGCTGTCATCGTTTTAGAATTGTGTATCGCGCACAAAATATTTCTGGCGCCTGTAACCCAGATAACCTAAGAGCAAACTTGTGAAGGCACAACTGCAACTCACGATTTTAATGCTGTTAGGGCATCCAGAAAGCTCTGAACACCTTCAGAGCAGGAGAGCTCTTCGAGTAAGAGAAATCTGCATAAATTGCAGACACACAGGGTTTCTTTTCGATTTTTTTTTCCTTTTCCTCACAGTAGAAAGATACTGTAGATGGGTGAAGTGCTGCATGGAAAGGGCCCCTGGAGGTGTCTGTGCCACCACCCTCTCCCAGCCACTAATGCCATCTGGCCCCCAGGGCACCTCCCAGGGCTGCACCACCCTCCTGGGGAACAAGTTCTCCCCAACACCCACCCAGAGCACAGCGAAGCTGCACATTCTGCCTTTTGCCCCATCTTCTCCACTGTCTGCCACAACTGAGAGGAATCCGGCTCCATTGTCCTCGCAATGGCCCTTTAAGCACCTGCAAACCACCATCAGATCACTCCTCAGGCTCCACGAGCCCAGCCACCCCAACCTCTTGCCTTTACTTGTCCACAATAACAGGCATGGATTGGAAACAAATTCAGGGTAACAGTGCCCACAAATTAACAACAGCCCTTGGATTTCTACTTGTTTAAGGTAAATGCAGGTTAAGGGCTTTTCTGAGAAAATGCAGAAAAAGCTTCAATCCGCTTGCTGTTCTAAAACAGACAACACACAGCTGAAATGACAAATGAACTACACATCTCTCTTCACCTTCGCTACCTCCTTCTAACACGCAGACACTTTAGCATAGAGCGTACCTGTGAAGGAAGTATTCTGGCAATCGCCCCGCGACAGCGACGAGAAACTCCGAAACTGCTGCCAAGCTGCTCATTCGCAGCAGGTTTCTCCCCTCTGCTTCTGGAAGGGTCTCCTAAGGAAGCCTGGCTTGCAGCCCGGCAGCCCTGAGGGCTCTTTTTCTCTGGTCCCACACACCTCTCTCCAGCTTCCACTCAACCCTCCTCAGGCACGGGCTCTCTCACCTGTTCCGTTTGCTGCCTTTGCGCTGCAGGATTTGTCTCTTCTGCCGATTTCCTCTTCAGAGGCAAGCGGTCTTCTGGAGAGACGCTGTCTTTCTTCCCCTCACACCCGTGAAGGTTTCTCCAGGTGGAGAGAACATCCAGCCAATACCTTGGCTCCTCAGTGACAAGGCTTTGAACCTCATGCTGCATTTTCCCTGGAAGAAAAAGCAGCTTCAGGTTCAGTAGTTCAGGCTCAGCATTTGGTTTTCCTGCAGACCGAGAACAGCTGTTAGCAGAGACCGTGTTCAGATTTCATTGATGTGTGAGCCCAGGAACCGCAGCAGCAGCCATCACAGGCACAGCTGAGCTCTCAGCGCCCACCTACCCCCCAGCAGAGACCCAGCCCTCCCTCTGGTTACGAGCTCTGCAGAACCAAGAGTAAATCATGCAGGGGTCGAACTCTGCACAAGAATTCAGCAGCCCTAGAAACCAGCCCAGCCCTGAGAGTCACTCCCAGGGACGGAGGACCAGCCTAACGCACCATCCTCCCCGAAAGCCCTTGGTCCAGGATGAGAGATGTGGGGCACTTTCCAGGGCTGAAACACAGACACGAACGGGAATCGCACTGATCCAGCCGGGGCCTCCCGCGCCCGCCCTGCCCGCAGTCCGGGGGGGGCCGGGCCGCGCCTCCGCTCCCGGCCCCCGCCCGCGGGGCCGGCTCCGCAGCAGCGGAACAGCCGCTGCCCGCAGCCGGGTCTCCGCCGCTCCCCCGCCGCCCCGCGCTGGACAAGACCTTTCCCGGCCGCAGCCCGCCCCGCAGAGCCGCACACCCAGCCCCGCCGCCGAGGCGTTTCGGGCGGGCCCCTCCCGCAGCCCCGCAGCCCGCGGGGAGGGGGGCGGCGCGGCCCCGCGGCTCGGCCGAGCGGAGACGGCCCGGCCCTGGGGGGCCCTTCCCGCCCCGGCCCCGGCCCCGGCCCCGGCCCGCGGGACCCCCGCAGGCGGCGGCACCGCCCGCGCCGCGCCCGCCCGGCTCCGGGGCGTCCGGCGAACGGGGCCGCGCTCCCCGCCGCACCGCACCGCACCGCAACAGGCCGGGCGGGCCCCGGCGCCCGCGGCCCCCGCGCCGGGAGAGGCTCCGGCCCTCCCCGCCGCCATCTCGGCCCCCCCGCCGGGACCGGGCCTTGACGGGCGGCAGCGGCCCCGGGGCGCGGAGGCGGTGTCCGCACCCAGGCGGCGGGGGAGGGCGATCCGCAGGCACCCCCCGCCCTCCCCGGGAGCGGGTCAGCAGCCGCGGCCCGGGGGAAGCGCCGGGAGGGCGCGGGGGCCGTCAGCTGCCCCCCACGGGCGACCTTCTGCGGCCCCGCAGGCACCTGCGGGGGTTTGACCGGGGGCAGGCGGGGGCTGGAAACCCGACGGGACAGCCGCTGGGACAGAGAAGGGGGGGACGGGCCGGCGGGGCGAGCACCGGCATCGCCGGCAGCAGCAGCTGAGCCCCGCGAGCGGCAGCAGGAGCAGCCTCCTGTACGGGGGGGGGGGAAGCCCCCATCCCTGGGGCCAAACCCCCTCCGGCTGCTGCGGCAGAGCGGCCGAGGAACAAACTCAGCTCCCTCGGCCAGCGGGGGAGATGGGGGGAGGCTGCGCGCTGGCTCGCTCCTCCTCTCCTGTCCTTAGTGCACAAATTTCACTCCCTTCCCTGCACCCAGCTCCGCCTGAACTTCACCAGAGCTCTGTCACAGCAATTCAATATCTCGTTATCCAAGCACTCATCTTCAGGAACTTTTCTTCCCCAGACTGCTCTGTTACATGGGGCAATGTTCTCATCCTCCTTCCCACTCAGTTACAGGGCACAGAGCCAGAATGTGCAGTCACACAGGTGTCACGAGTCACGGGTAGTCCAGTCCTTATGTGGGCCCAAAAGGAAATGCTCCCACCGCAGGAAAAGAGAAATTCTGTCTCACCTGCCACAGCTCATGCATCTCTGGATTAATTAAAAAACTGAAGCGGTCCTTTGGCTTGAGAAAAGCATCCGTGCTCCAGACCATGCTGGTCTCCAAGAAGCGCTCGAAATCCGGAGACAGAGAGAGATAATAGATTTCAGTAGAAAATTCAGACTTAAAGCTCCTTGTGGTCTTGGTTCCCTTCCCTCAATCAGCTGGGGATCACAGGATCACGGAATGGTGGGGGTTGGAAGGGACCTCTGTGGGTCACCCAGCCCAGCCCCCTGCCGAAGCAGGGTCACCCAGAGCAGGCTGCACAGCACCGCGGCCAGGCGGGGCTGGAATATCTCCAGAGAAGGAGACTCCACAGCCTCCCTGGGCAGCCTGGGCCAGGGCTCCGTCACCCTCAGAGGGAAGAAGTTCTTCCTCGTGTTCAGCTGGAGCTTCCTCTGCTCCAGTTTGTGCCCTTTGCCCCTTGTCCTGTCGCTGGGCACCACTGGAAAGAGTTTGGCCCCATCTACCTGACACCCACCCTGCAGATATTTATAAACATTTATTAGGTCCCCTCTCAGCCTTCTCCAGGCTGAACAAGCCCAGCTCCCTCAGCCTCTCCTCGTAGGAGAGATGCTCCAGTCCCCTCATCATCTTCGTAACCCTTCACTGGACTCTCCAGTAGTTCCTCATCTTTCTTGAAGTGGGGAGCCCAGAGCTTGAACACAGCACTCAAGATGGGGCCTCCCCAGGGCAGAGCAGAGGAGGAGGATAATCTCCCTCAACCTCCTGGCCACACTCCTCCTAACGCACCCCAAGATCCCCTTGGCCTTCTTGGCAGCCAGGGCACGCTGCTGGGTCATGGTCAGCCTGTCGTCCACCAGGACATCCAGGTCCCTCTCCCAGAGCTGCTCTCCAGCAGGTCAGCCCCAGCCTGTACTGGTGCCTGGGGTTGTTCCTCCCCAGCTGCAGGACCCTGCCCTTGCCTTTGTTGAACCAGCAAGGGGGAAAGAAAAGAAATAATTAAAACAATCACCGCACCAGACACCAAGTGCAGGGAAACTTCATCTCTCCTTATTGCCCATTTCCCAGGCGAACCTCCAAACCCTGGGGCCAGCCAAGACAAAGGCGGCTTTGGGAAGCGGCATCTCCCCTCAGGCTCTGGCCACAAGCTCTCTGACCAAGGCAATGCCTTCTGCAGGAGCACTTGAGGAGCACTGCAGAGCTCTCCGGCCTCCACCCCTGCACAGCCAGGGCCAGCAGCCGTAAGAAATCGCAGGCAGACATCTTGCAAATGATCCCCGCACTTTGGAGCTCCCACTGGTTTTTCCTCCTCGGTGCTAGGTGACACTGCTGACAGTTGTTTCTTCTCAAAGGCTGAAAGGAAAGAAGAATTTAGAAGGAGAAAAGGAATTCTAATCTAGGTGGGGCAATGTTTTCAGAGCTTTTTTGTATGCTGCAATGAAAACTGATGTGAAAAAAATTCATTACAAAAAAAGAAAAAACAGAGAGAAACCACAATCCTGAAAGTTTTCCTTTTCTTCTTCAGAGCACAGCCTTTGTGCATCAGTCATTCACCAGCTCTCCTCTTCCTGGCAAAGGTTCATATTTTCTCTAACCAGACAAGGTACGCGTCCGCCTCGCCACTCGACGCAGAGAGAAAAGGAATTGTTAAAGCAAGAAGACAGTCAAGTAACACTTGTACTTCCAAAAAAATCATCCATCTCCATTGGCTAAAAAGAAAGGAGATGGCCTAGTGGGTGTCTACTACTGATCGCCCAGCTGCAAAGGAAGCACCCACGAGTTCTTCCTTAGGCCACCAGGAGAAAGTTCCAGACCTCATCCTTACGGGAGATTTCAACCTCCCACACATCAGCTGGCAACATCCCACTGCTCTGACGCCACCAGCGCTGCTCCTCAGGGCTCAGCTCCAGGGCCAGCTCCGTCATGTTTCGTTACCAGCCATCTGGAAGCAGGGGTTCAACGCACCAGGAGCCACCTTGCTGACGGTACCAAACTGGGAGGTGCTGTTGACTCTCTGGGCGGACAAGAGGCCTTGCTGAGGGATCGAGACAGATGGCAGCGCTGGGCTAGGATTAATGGGATGGCGCTGAGCGACTCCAAATGACGCATTCTGCGCCTCGGACGGAGCCCTGCCAGGCACAAGTCTGAACTGGGAGACGAGTGGCTGGAGAGCAGCCCTGCAGAAAGGCATCTGGGGCTGCTGCGCGACACCAGGCTCAGCGTCACTCAGCAGTGTGCCCTGGCCGCAGAGAGGGCAAACCGCACCCGGGCTGCATCCAGCACAGCATCACCAGCCGCTCAAAAGCGGTGAGCATCCCGCGGGATGCAGCGCTCCTGCAGCCTCAGCAGGTCCAGTCAAGAAACAAACGACAACTGGCCTGAAGCAGCCATCGTCAGGGGTTTCTCTGCTTCCTACGTACCGGCTGACTTGTCACGGGAACCCTCTGCAGTGCGTCATCAAGTCCCACATGGCCTGAAATGGGCAGCAGAGCTCGGGGGTACTACTCACTCGATCGTGACCTTCATTCATCTGAAACAAATGACGAAAACTTCAGCAGTATTCCCAACAAAACTGCTTTTCTGGATACCTCTTTGCTACTGAGAAGAGGGGTGGCCTAAGGAGAAAGGGACAACAAACACAGCTCCCCATCATATGTACTTGCTCATGCTCTTGTCCATTCACGGCCAACACCGGGTTTCCTTGCAGCAGGCGTTTCTACACGCTCCTCAGGTTCTACACGACACCAGGGAATTCAGACCTGTCAGGGAAATTCCCTTCCCCAACTCTGCTCTCGGTCAGGCTGTGCAGCAGGAAAGTCTCTTACCTTGGTGAACACCTCTCAGGTCCCATCACACCCTGCAAAGTAACGAGCTCGTGGAACTTCCCTGGCGACTCTGCTGTCGAGAGGCAGCGAGGTGGAAGCAGGCCGTCCTGAACACACCCGGGCAGGAGCAGGGCTGCTCTTCCCACCCAGTCCCTCTGCAGACAAGGGCAGCCCCACCTCAAAACTGCCCTTCTCGAGGCTTGGAGAAGAAAAAGGGGATCCATTTGCTCTCCCTCATCACGCAATGCGCATCACTCAGCACTGTATTCTTCCCACTGACTGCAGCCTTTGGTGCCTTTTCATTGACTGAAAAGGCCCTAAAAGCTGCTCTGACCAATTCCCCATCTCACCGGAGGTTCCGAGGATGCATCTGTATCACCCACAAACTGTTTGGATACCAAGAAAATCACAAGGGAAGAAATTAAATATATTGGGTTTCATATGTCAAAGTGTTATTGATTTGCGTGGCCCTGCAGACCATGGTGAGGCAGGCTGTTCCCCTGCAGCCCATGGAGGTCCAGAGTGGAGCAGGTATCCACCTGTAGCCCACAGAAGGGACCCCATGCTGGAGCAGGTGGATGCCTGAAGGAGGCTGCGACCCTGTGGGGAGCCTGTGCTGGAGCAGGCTCCTGCCAGGACCTGCAAACCCGTGGAGAGAGAAACCCAGACTGGAGCAGGTTTGCTGGCAGGACTTGTGACCCCATGGGGGACCCAGACTGGAGCAGTCTGTTCCCGAAGGTCTGTACCCTATGGAAGGGACCCACGCTGGGGCAGTTTGTGAAGAACTGCAGCCCATGGGAAGGACTCCCATTAGGGAAGCTTGTGGAGAACTGTCTCCTGTGAGAGGGACCTCATGCTGGAGCAGGGCAAGAGTGTGAGGAATCCTCCCCCTGAGGAGGAAGCAGTGGCAGAGACCAAGTGTGATGACCTGACCACAACCCCCATTCCCCTTCCCCCTGCGCCGCTTGGGGGAGGAGTTAGAGAAATCAGGAGTGAAGCTGAGCCCGGGAAGAAGGGAAGAGTGGGGGGAAGGTGTTTTAAGATCCACTTTTATTTCTCATTATCCTGCTCAGATTTGATTGGTGATAAATAAAACTTTTTTTCCTTCTGAAGTTCAGTTTGTTTTGCCTGTAACAGTAGTTGGTGAGTGATCCCTCTCTGTCCTTATCTCGACCCATGAACTTTTCATCATATTTCCTCTCCCCTGTCCAGTTGAGGAGGGGGAGTGATAGAATGGCTTTGGTTTTATTGGAACAATTGAAAGCATCACAGAATGCAGAAGGGTGGTGGGTAAGGCCAGAAAAGCAGGTAATAGTAACCCCACAAGTTATGCTGGAGCTTGCGGAAGAAAAGCATGCGCAGACACATTGGGGTGTAGATGCTGTGGTCTTGAGTTTAAAATCTTCTGCAGTGTGTGTAGGAATGACAGGGGTAATTAAATCAATAGTGGCCAAGTGTCCAATTTGTCTCAAAAATAATCCTTTAAATGGGAAAAGGGCACCCCTAGGAGTAACAAAACAGGGTAACTCCCCAGGATATTATTGGCAGGTTGATTTTTCTGAACTGCCCAGGCAGAACGGACTCAGGTATCCATTAGTGTTAACTGACACATTTCCTGGATGGCTGGAAGCCTTTCCTTGTCGCACCAACAAAGCAAGAGAAGTGGTTAAAATATTGCTAAAAGAAATAATACCAAGGTTTGGGGTACCAATCGGCATGTGTTCTGATAGGGGACCACATTTTGTGGCAGAAATAGTTCAACAAGTAAGTAAGGTTTTAGGAATAAACTGAGATTTACCTACCCCCTGGAGGCCGCAATCAAGTGGGAAAATTGAAAGAATGAACCAAACATTAAAAAGACAAATAAGTAAGATTTGTCAAGAAGTGTCTTTAAAATGGCCACAAACTTTACCATTAGCACTCCTGAGAATCAGAATCCAACCAAGATCTAAAGATGGTGTAAGTCCGTACGAAATCTTGTATGGCAGACCTGATCAGACTCCTTTAATCCCAGGGGATATGAAAATAGCAGGGGAAACATTTAAAAATGTATTGGATTTCTTTAAGAAAAACCCTCGAAGCACTCCAAAAATACGTTGTGCTGACCAGGTCGCTTGCTTTGGACATGCCTGCGCATCAATATCCACCAGGTGATTTCGTGTGCATAAGGACTTGGAGCTCTGAACCACTGCAGGAGAGGTGGAAGGGACCTTCCCAGGGACTGTTAACAACTGACACTGCGGTCACAGTAGAAGGGCTGGAACCGTGGGCACACCACACTCGAGTGAAGAGGGCCCCTTCATACAAAGTCATCAATAGAGGTCCAGAGACTGCAAAACTCATTTAAAAAGATGTCTAAAAGGGGGGCTATCATTGTAAAATATGGAAACAATAAATTCTGACATAGAGGCTGATGATGATGGAAGCATTGTTTAAAATATTAAAAGTAAAAACAAAAAATAAAAATCGGCTGTCAATAAAAGCACAACTGTTAATATACTTCCCAATAACTCTGGAAAAAAATGAGCTTGACAAAATTTTTCAATGGATTGGGGTGCAATCTGAGTTCCTGAGTAAAATCCTTAATTAATACTAGACTACATTTGTTAATCATATTTTTAGTAATATTACTCATTTATTATTGTTTAAAAAAAGAACTCACCAATAAAACAGCCTTCAGTCGAATGATTATTCAGACCGTAGCCAAAAAACAAAATTTAAGTGATTCGGTCACGACGCTCCCACCATCATATAGTGAATAGTGGATAACTAAATTGTTATAAAATCATTATTGACAGTAAAGTATAAATTAGTGTATAACTAAAATATAATTTAATTTAAGATGGAAGTATTGAAAAGATGATTATTTCAAAACTTCCAAAGGGGGGAAATGTAACCAGGGTGATGGAATCAGCTGACCATAAAGCACGAACAATGCTGCTATTCTGCTCCTGGTACAGCCCTGCCCACCTGGACATTAGGGCTGGGGACAGAGGGTCTCGTCTCTAGGTAACCATTAATGTTAAACAATAGTGGGGAGGGGGATTTTTAATAGAAATAGCGTTACCTAATGGCTGCAGGTGCATTTGTGGTACCTGTCCACTGTGTGAATGAACTGAAGCAGAGAGTCTTGCATCTCCATCCAAAGGGGTCAGTTTTTGGTAAGGGCTGGGAGTCGCCTGGAACCGGTCAAGACGACCCCGCTGTGTGGATGGGAGCCAGGAGAGAGCTGAGTTTGCGCAGAAACAAAAGTCAACCAGCGAACGCTGTGATGAAGAGGATGAGCCTTCATCTTGGGGCCCCCGACGACCACCACTAGGAGGCACTGCGCAAGCGCAGCTGGGAGGAGTCTATGGAAATGACTTCTTGGAACTGATTTTAATATGAAAGGGATGAGTTATGGAACCTAATGAATACGTATATTTTTGATCTGTATAAACTACCTGGAAAAGGTATGAGGTATGCACGTTGGGTGGAATTATCCCCCGTGCATCCAGCGCTGCCATAAAGAATGCTGCCTGTTAACACCACAGTGGTGTGACGAGGTTTTATTCCCGGATTTTCGGTGACACTCCCAGTGCCCTCAATCCCCATCCCAGTCACCTCGCAGTGCCCCCAACCCCCCTAGTCCCTCCCAATGCCCCCAACCCCCTCCCAGTCCCCTCCCAGTGCCCCCAAACCCCCTCCCACAACCCCCCAGTCCCTCCCAGTACCCCCAAATCCCCTCCCACGTCCTCCCAGTCCATTCCCAGTTCCCCCAAACCCCCTACCACCCCCCTCCCACAACGCCCCGAACAACCTCATTTTGAGTTTCAACAAGTTTTTTTTCAATAAACAAGGTTTTCACCTTCTTTAAAGCCAGTCAATAGTTTTATCATTCTAACAAGAACTGGAACTGGGAAGGGTTGCACGTAACATGAAAAACTGCAGCCTGGAGAAACTGCTGGTTATCCTCAGGAAACCACAAAAATCAGAGTTTACTGCTGTTCTGGATGGAAGATGAAAGATTTTCAATGACTGAAAGACTTGGGTAGATCAGCTGCACTGTTCAGCCATTGGGTAACTCCTCTTCCTCGCATGGCACTTGCTCCACAAAGGGAAGTCTTCACACCACGTGGAGAATCGCCTGTGAAATTCAATACGGTTTGCAATCAAATCAGCCTTTAAAGCTCGCATAAACAAATGGAATTGTTCTTCATACGTTGCGGAGCTGAAACGACTCAATAGCTCCAATACAAAAAGTCACTGACAGGGGTTGTGTTCTCTATAAACACCCAGCCCAGAAGATCTCACGATTTATAATGGGAACAGTTTCAGAATTTAATCCAACATGTATTTTACATGCAAGAAAAGCAGCTGCAAGCTCAGAATTCTCACAGTTATTTGTCTTGCAGACTTGATTCCGTTCCTCTGAAGATCAGCCGTGAACTGCCCAGATGAACTGAGCTCACGCGCCTTCTACCAAAAAAATTCCATCTCCAGAAAGATGACTGACAACGAGCAGCCTTTCTAAACTGAGTTATCACAGAATACATGCAACAAGCACCAGCTGAGTCTACACATATCATGACTTCAGAGCAAGGAGAGAGTAATAAAGCTGGCCCTGCCTCAAAGCACCTAAGCATATGAGAACGGACCTCACGTCGCAGAAAAATAAAAGGGTATCAAATCGGAGAGCAACATTTATGAGAAAAACTCAATTTTGAGAGACCTTTCTGACCATAAGATTGTGTCCAGTCGGAAAAGGGCAGCTCTTGATGCTTACATCGTCATCTAGTCAGTGAAATCCATCTGCAGGAATAAGCACAGCTCATGCAGAGCTGTTGAAGCTTTATGCCACTGACAGGCAACATCTAAGCCCAGAAATCTGAAAAAGCAGCAGCTGGATGAAGTTTCAATACCTCTTTCCCCTTACAAATGTGAAAGTTTCAAACTCACACCCAGAAGGGACGAACTCTTGATCCCGACCTGGAGAAGCGAAATGTCCATCACATCTCGAACCCTCAGCCTTCACCTTCTGTAGGAAGAAACAGACGTTCAAAATAATGTATGCATCTTCTAAAAGGCAGTGTACACCACCATCCAGGAAACCTAGGAATTACGGTCAAAAATCACAAGAAATGACCCAGCTAGTGGTTTATTTTTTTTTCTTTCATCCATCTGCCCAATATATGTCTCAAAAGACAGCATCCAAAGAGAAAACAGCTAACCTGCACCTGGCAAGTCTGAACGTTTGAGTGAACTGGAAAGAAAACAGGCGATCGGTTGAAAGAATCTGACCTGGAAACGTCCACAATCCAGTACCACCATCCTGCTATTTCTGCTTTCACCGTAATCAGAGTCTTCAAGAGGTAGGTGTGCTGCCGTCAGTGAGACTCCATATGCACTGCCTAAATATTTACTGATGCAGTAACTTGACCAAAACAAAGAGAAAAGGTTGGCTAAGATGTCATGCTCATGTACGGAGGCACATCGGTTTTAGCTCTTCAGCTGGCAAACAGAAGCAAGCACAGACGGAGACGCACAGAGCAAATGACCGAGGACAGAAGGACCTTGTCGCAGCAGCTAAACAGTTCCCCTGCACCCTTCCAAGACCGCCAGCCTATTCTGCAACAACACCCGAAATTTAAAAAAACGCTTCCCCACACAATCAAATGCAGCCGCTTAGAAGTGGGAAAAGCAACACTTTTCTTTGCAAGGCACAGCAGTGCATCACAAGAGTTTTTGGAACGAAATACTATTCGTTATTATCTCTCTCAGAGCACTACTGCTACTGACTGAGACCTTCAATGGCATTTCCTTGTTTCCCAGCCATTTCCTTTCCCTTTCCCCACACCAGAAAGCTCACTGAACCCTATCTATCTACATTACATGTAACGCAGTATAAAAGTTCCCAAAGCAGAGATATACTAGAATATACCAAAAATGTCTCACCAAACAGAGGTATACTAAACCTCGGAAGAAAATCAGAGAATGTTAATGTCATTAACGCTTCTCTCAACTCTCCACTAGGAAGTGGAGGTAGCGAGAGGATCACCACAGACTGATGGACATTACCACCACAGAAATGACATTACATCCAAGTGCTGAGACTGAGAGCATCCCGCTGCGCCATACAAACAATGCAAGTTACAAACACACCGAAACCTTGGGGGCGGAGGGAATCAATAAAACTCCAGGCCTAGAACTACAGCGCTGCAGGCCGTCAGAGCAGCCAGCGCTGAAACGCTGCCTCTGCAACACAACAGAAAGTCCACACGCGGGAGCGAACTCCTTAGCAATACTCACGCAATTTTCTTACAGGACGCCAAAGCGCAGCAGAGTATCTCGTTCTCTTCATGCCACTTGCACCTACACGGAATGGAGTTCAGGCTCATTTCAGAAGCATCGACAGCGTTAATCGACATGAACAGTTGGTCTGCTCACAGGGAACAGGAACAAACATTCAAGATGCGACCTTTCCGTCTCAGCGACCGTATGGCACCTCTGAAATTTCGCAGAGGACCAGTGTTCAATAACTAAGCTCCCAGTGGTTTGTGCAGAGTTCAAAGGCACGCTTCACAGGCAACCTGCTTCACGCAGAGGTGGGGGGAGGGAGAAAAGAGAATCCTGGGGTTTGGAAAGGGAACTGAAAGGTAACACTTTGAAGTTTCCCACTAATGTGAAATAGGTCCTCTTAGTACAAGCACCCCCGCTTTCCTCTCCACGTGAGTGTTTTAAAATGCATTTTTCCATTCTTGTTAAGGTCTCCCTCTAGTGTGCCGATACTCGTAGAAATGGAAAACCACCTGACCGTAAAAAGACAAAGTGACATTGATTCTCCCAACAGATCTTAAAATCCATCCTGTAAGCAGACTTGCAAGAATAATTTTTTTTTTTAAAGATCTATTCAAATTTAAGATCAAATTACTGGTTCTTACTTCAGACTTTTAACTTTTCCTTTGCTACTCTTTATTTCTCTAAGTTAACTGCGTCGTCACTAAACATTCCCTCGCAACACCACCAGCTACACGCCACTTTTATACAAACACAGAGGAATCGGAAAGTAGGAAAAGTTTTACCATTCAAGACTCATCGGGGGGGCAGGGAGAGAAAAAAAATCCTACAGAGTAAATCGGATTCCAGAAGTGTTAGAAAGAACATTCATTCCAGAAGAAAAAAGATAGGATCTTGCTTAACACTTACGCTCGAGAACTGGATTTGTACCACTGGGAAACAGACCTTCTCCCTCCTCACAGTAGCAATATGGGGCATCTGGTGGACTGAAACAGCCAGGTCTGATTCAAATTACACGGAGAGAGTCTGAACCTTCTGACTTCTAGGATTTCCAGTTAAATACCACAATGTATTTTTTTCCAATTTTTCACCCCACCCTTTAAATCGGGCCTCAGCGTTAAAAAGCTGAGTGTCTCTATACTTCTTTTGGGGAAGTATTTTTCATTTCCAGCTGTGCTCATGATGTGACCAGAAGCATTTCTTATCACAAGGCTTGCAGAACATTCTAGCTAGCAGCATACAAGCTGTATGTAAAGCACCAAGAACATCAGATTAATACAGATTTCCACAAAGAAGAACCCAACATACCTCGTATTACAGGAGAAATCCCAATGGAAGACATCCAGTTCTCCACACACCCAACTCCTGGATGGCTCCTTCTGGTATTTCTTCCGGCAGAGTTCTATTACCAGGTCTTCTGCAGCAAGAAGCTCCAGATGGCTCTCAGTGCCTAGAGCTCAGAGAAAATCCACGTCAGGAGAACAAGTCAGTGACTATTCTGCTGAGCTCAGTTCTCACTCACTCCCTGTTCACTGCCCAGCCTCGCACCGGAGCGTCAACACTCTTGTAAACCTTCCCAAGTTATTCCAACAGCGGTTTCAATAAAACCTGGCTTCCTAGCAAAGCAGGTCCCATACTCTCAGCATTTCAGTCCTTTAAAGAAGTTGAGTAAGACTGGGCCAAGTACTGACCCCTGGGGAACACCACTGGTTACGGGCCTCCAACCAGACTCAGCGCCGCTGATGTCACCCTCTGAGCTCTGCCATTCAGCCAGTTCTCAATCCACCTCTCTGTCTGCTCCTCCAGCCCACCCTTCCTGAGCTTCCCTACGAGGATGTTATGGGAGACAGTGTCCAAAGCCTTGCTGAAGTCGACCTAGGCAACACCACAGCTCTCTCCTCATCTACCCAGCCAACCATGCCATCACAGAAAGCTATGATCTTGCTCAAGCATGATTTCCCCTTGGTCAATCCACGCTGACTACTCCTGATAACCTTCTTTTCCTCCACTTGCTTGATGATGACAGCCAGAATGAGCTGCTCCATCACCCTTCCAGGGATGGAGGCCAGACTGACCGGCCTGTAGTTCCCCGGGTCCTCCTTCTCGCCCTTTTTGAAGACTGGAGTGACACTGGCCTTCCTCCAGTCCTCGGGCACCTCTCCTGTCCTCCAGGACCTCTCAAAGACCATGGAGAGGGGCTCAGCAATGACATCTGCCAGCTCCCTCAGCACTCGTGGGTGCACTCCATCGAGGCTCATGGATTTGTGGCTGTCCAGTTTGCTTCAACCATCTCTAACCCAATCCTCCTCGACACAGGCAAGGTCTGCCTTTCTCCAGGCCTTCTGTCTTACCTCCAGGGCCTGGGATTCCTAAGGGCCAGCCTTAGCAGTAAAGACTGAAGCAAAGAAGGCATGCAGTAACTCTGCCTTCTCCATGCCCTCCGTCACCAGGGCACCCACCTCATACAGCAGCAGGCCCACATTGTCCCTAGTCATCTGTTTGCGCTACTGATGTACTCAAAGAAGCCCTTCTTCTTGTCTTTGACATCCCTTGCCAGATGTCATTCCAGATGGGCCTTAGCCCCCCCTTCTTGCCCACCTGCATGCTCTGACAACCTTCCTCTATTCCTCCCAAGTGCTCTCTCCCTCCTTCCACATTCCATAGACATTTCTTTTCCATCCAAATTTTTCTAGAAGCTCCTTGCTCATCCACACACGTCTCCTGCCTCCTTTGCTTCATTTCTTACCTATGGGGATGCATCCATCTTGAGCAGGGAGCAAGTGATGCTTGAATAGTGACCAACTCTCTTGGACCTCCCCCTGCCTTCCACAGCCCTAACCCATGTGTTTCCTCCAAGGTCCTTCAACAGGCCAAAGTCAGCTCTCCTCAAGTCCAAGGCTGTGATCCTACCCACTGCCCTGCTCCTTCCACACACGATCCTGAACTCGCACCACCTCATGACCACAGCAGCCAAGGCTGCCCCCAACCTTCACACCCTCAACCAGTCCTTCTCTGTCTGATCACGCTGTTTTACTGTCACCGATGGGGAGCAAAACAAGAGGGAGAAGCATGCAAAGTAGTTCTAGCTATCAGGACCAGCTTTTAGGAAACCTTTCAGACCCAAAGCTTTTCAGACAAATACAGCTGTCCATGACTACATAACCCCTCTCTCGGGGAAAAAAGAAAAGGCCAAAAATGATCCTTTTCTCACCTGTTACGCTAGCCATTCGATTGAGACACCACTTAATTCGGAATCTGTCACCAGACTAGAGGAAAGAAAATTTCAGTCACTTTGAAGAAGTACAGTATATAACTCTGACATCTGCAAGACTTCTGACCCAAAAAGTCACCTCCAAAACAAAGGCCAACGTTTGTGGGATTCAATGGACGCTCTTGATGACAATTATCTTGAAGAGGAACCAAATGCCACGGAGCCTCTCCAACCAAACTCCAGGCGAAATACTGGACTCGTGTTTGGGGGCAGTTTAAGGGCTAACCCATGCTACTGGCATTGAGCTCTGGATCGCTTTCACCTGTATTTCTTCAGAGCCCTATATTTATGGATGGAGACCAACATCTTCACCCTCCCTGCCTTTTGAAGAACATTAGGCTCCAATGGAATCAAAACCTAATATAGCTGTCATGAAGCTTAAACGCCTCTGAAGCCCAACATTTTGTTTTGCTCATTGGCAAATGAAACTTGAGCAAAAATTAAGATGTACAGTGTTCTCACGGGGAAAATGCCAGAAAAACATCCCTTAGAAAAGCAGAACTGTGCAACTATTATTCAGCACAATCAATTTCAGTCAATCTTCAAAGCTCTGAACCTAAGTTAAAACAAAGTCAGAGACCAAGTGAAATGTTCACCAGCAGACTACAGCCAGAAGTGCAGGCTGAAACTAAGGCGGCAGAAAATTAGGTCTCTGCTTTATAAAAAGGCTGGCTTCTAGGAGCCACTTCTTCCTGCACGGAACTGGGATACCTTAGCAAACAGCGCCTTTGCCCACTCCTTTGCCCACCAATTAGGTTTGAGAGTGAAGCATCTCCTTTGTCATCCAACAGAAGTGAAACGAAAGGTTTTGATTGAGAGCATCTTACTTTGACCTGGACCATACCCTGCAGTAGAAGTGAGGCGAAACACCCCTGGCTGGCTGGACAAACTCCAGAAGCTCCCGCAAGACAACGGCGTAAGAAGTACGGGAAAGACCAAATCCAGACAGAGGGATCTTATGAGCGGCATCACCTAATGGGGGGGTGTCAGAAAAAAACCAAAACACCAAGTTATAAGAAGTCCTGTTTCCTTGAACGATACAGTTCCCCCCTCCTTTGTATCTTTTTATATCCATATACGTACACACACCCCTCCTCTTCTTCTCTACAGGCACTGTGTCTGTGCTTAAGCCATCAAAACCCTGCTTTTGTCAGCAGCAGACTGGCAGGGCTGGGCTGCGAGCACACACACACACCACTTTTACAAGGCAATTATCTAAGTATTTGACCTAGGAAACATTGGCCAAGTTTGTTCCCTCTGTACACAAGGGGAGGAAGTGTCCTAATAGAAACCAACTGGAATCTACAAACACTACTGAAGAGTCACAAAGGGAGTACGGCAGGCCAAGCCAGGCACAACAACAGCAGAAATACTTTAACTTTGGTGACAGATGTGAAGCTGCCAAGCACAACTTTGAAACACAAACTAGTACCTTTGAGCTACCCTATCATGAGTTAGCAGTTCATGCTGAAGATACACTCCAGGACTATCAAGGGAACGGCACTTGGCTCAGGTGGGCTTGAAAGCATTTAAAGCCAAACAAAGTTGTCCCATTTAAGAAAAACGTACTGCAGTTATTATGGAATTAAAATAGGAAGATGGAACACAAATAATTCTCCCACTGACAAAACCACTTTGGGTCAAGTGCTCTGCCATTTGTGGGTACAAGAAACATACAACAGGCGACTGCACCAAGCTGCTCTGTCACTCCTTTTTCTTCAAAACTCGACCAGTTCCCAGAAGCAGAAACTGCAGACTTCCAAAACGTTCTGACACAAATCAGATAAGCTGAGTCTAAAACCACACACCTCTGCACACCCCTCCTCTTCTCCACTGATACTCACTAGCAGTCTGGCAGTGGTACCGAAAACCAAGTGGTGGTGCTTCTGCAGAAGAGCAGGGGAGACGGGAGAAAAAGAACAATCATTACCCACCATCCACAATGACAGATCCTTAACTCTCAGCCATACACCAGTCTCGCGTACAGAAAGGAACAGCTTCATCTTCCACTGGGGCAAGTACAACTGCCACAACTACTTTCGAAAAAGTTCTTTTCAGTTATACGCATTTTAAAAAACAAAAAGTCTATGATACAGCGTGTGTGTGTGTGTGTGTACATGTGTGTTTAGGTCCAACCAAGACAAACATTCATTGGCATGAACTACAAAGCACAAACATCTGAAGGTCCTTCTGCATTTGTTCTACCCTCTTTAAAGCGTCATGCAGTTCCCACGCTTAAGTCCATCTCTCCAGAAACAACCAGCACTGCTCCAATATTTTAAGAAGGCCAGCCACTTACAGTCAAAGAAATAAACCTATCTTCATCTCATCTGGGCAGCAGTAAGTAACAGCAGAACGCCTCCCTCTCACCCCAAGGCAGGATGAACTACTTCTCCTCTCCCTTCCTTGGAACTCACCTGCATCGATGAAATGATGCAAATCGGCTATTACGCCGTCCTTTAGGGAGTACTTCACACACCCGATCTCACAAGGAAGGAAGCGCTGTTCACAGCTGGATGGCAGCTTGCCATGGCTGTAAATGTCCAGGAAGTAGAAGATGTCTGAAACCACGGCTGAAAGGAAACAAAAACCACAAACATTTTCAGAAGAGCCAACAGAGGTTACCTCTAGCCATCCTGGCCTCATCTCATCCAGCGTAAGCTTCAGTGCGCTTTATCATATGAGTGACGTAGGGTAATGACCAAGTAAAACACAGCTCTCTCTGTATCACAGATGACCAGGTAGTTAATACTTCTGCAAGAGTCAGGCATATTAGTGATCCCAGTACAT
Source organism: Opisthocomus hoazin (assembly GCF_030867145.1). Classification (NCBI taxonomy): domain Eukaryota; kingdom Metazoa; phylum Chordata; class Aves; order Opisthocomiformes; family Opisthocomidae; genus Opisthocomus; species Opisthocomus hoazin. Next base: position 760,182 of record NW_027448988.1, read on the forward strand.
CTCCCATAGCTGCTACTGTGTGTAGAGATCAGGGCAAAAAGAGGGAAGAAAAAAATACATCAACCCCCAAACCCACACAAATGTTAAGAGGCCTGGAATCAACAACAGGACCTACTATTCCTTTTTACGATAGGTCTCTTCACCCTCTAGGAAAAAAAGGTTAGAAAAAACGTCAGTCTGAAGCAGCAAAGCAGCCTCACCAGCTCAATCCAGTGACTCACACAAGTTACAGGAGCTAAATAACCTTCTGCAGCAAGAGGAGGCAACAAGTCTGCTCGTTAAAAGGATTGCTTCTCCACTGCTCTATGAGCTCCCAAAGAAGTCAGCAAGCACACCCAAAGCAAATGTGAAGAAATAAATTTACCATTTACTAATTTTAAAAGTACCCAACTACGAAAAGTGTTTCAGAGTACACCTTAATCCTTCTCTTCATAAATGTCACCTAACATTCTCACTGAAGCTTTAGGTACCTATTTCATCTGTACCCTTAGGTTACGCCCCTCATCAAAAAAGTCCTACTTGTTCTCCTAAACAATGGAGCTGTAGAACTGCTTTTGCAGACAAATACTGCTCTAGGCCAAATTTTAAGGCATTTAACACCACTTGTCCGAAGCTTGAATGCTGGTGCTCTCTTACATTGGGTATCAACCTCTACAAGCTGCGGAGTCAGGAAAGACACCTCTGACCCGCTTTCCTTACCAAAAAAATGGATATAGCTACAGGGAACCGTGCAGCACTTTGACCGAGAAAGAAAGGAGCAGCAGCATCAAATGCGTCTCAGTTATCCCTCATCATTACCCCCTCCTTCAGTTTAAAGATAAATTGTGCCAGCTCAAGCCACCACCACCAACCCCATCAAATTTGCATCACGGTGACAGGGGAGCACAACCTCTGCCAGGGAGGACACTAAGATGTATCACGCTTTTTATGGAGCTGCTCTTTCCTGCCCCTCCATGACCATGGCAACAGGAAAAGACTTCAGGAGACCTGTTACGCAAAAGGCTTCAGCTGAAACTTAGCCACACAGCAGATGCAGCTTACATCAGCTGGCTGCGTGACTTCTCTTGTAAGCACTACCACTTCTCATTTTTCAGAATAACGTCATATTCATGGGGAAATGATTACAGATGTGTTCACTACTCGATTCCAATCAAAACATCCATTTGAAGAAGGGGGCACCGATAAAACAGGTTTCGTTTTTCCAAGAGTTTTCACCAAGGAAGCAAGCCAGGATGTTACAAAAGCACTGACAAAGCACATATCCCCTCTTTTATTCTCCCAAGGAGGCCAGGTCACTGTTTTCTTTAACACCTCTACCACACCTCATTTTTGAACTTTGATATCTAACAACTCTTCACCCTTTCACATTAGTACAAGCATTATTTTATGCTGAACTTGGGTTAGACCTTGTAAACCACAAATCGTAGGAGTTCCACACTTTCCTTTTTCTTCAAAGCCTTGAAATAATTGTAAAGAAACCATTAGTGGCTACATTTCCCTCCAGCTAAAGAACAGAGGACAATGATTTTGGGGGAGGGGGGGGTAGGGAAGGGGGCATGGCAGCACAACACACATCTGCACTGACTTCCCGCTGTACTACAGAAGACCTTTTCCCAGCAGCAGACCCTTAGTTTAACACAAAGAAACAGCTGACACAGACGGCCATTAGCAAAATGGAATCAGCCTTTGTACAGGTACCCTTGAGAATATCTACACAGGGCAAGCTTCTGTCTACCAGGATCAACTGCTGTAAGATTACCCTACCCTGATCGTTCTCCCAGGACATAGCAGAGGCCTTTGGAAGAGAAGTGACACCGGGCATCTTTGTGGTCAGACAAGCAGGAACCGGATGAGCCACATTAGACGTCTGGAAGAGAAGAGAAGAGAAAGTTAAAAAAAAAAATCAAAACAGTCTACTAACCCCCAATAAAGTCCTTCACCTCCTCCTCTCAGAGGAACACAGGATTGGCCACTAACAGTGATGGTCAGGCGGAACAAGGCTGCAGTTTCTACACATGTGCCCATGGACTTGCAGACCCGAAAGGCAGGATTTCTCTTCTAACAAAAACAGAGCTGGGTATCTTAGCACCCCGCTCAACTCACTGCAACTACAAAGAGCTATAGCTAAAAATCACAACATGCAATTCAAAAAAAAAATTGTTTTCGGGAACTTTCCAAATTGGAATTTCCAATTTTTTTCCATAAACTTTATGGAAAAGTTTGGCACATGCGTTAGTTGCCTTGGACTAGGAAGGAAAGTGATGAAAAGCTGACAAAGCCTCAGGGAAGCCATCAGACTGCTCTGGCACAGAGCAAGTAAGAAAGGCACCGGCGTCCATTCAGCGCTGCAAATTCACACAGGAGCAGGAAGCTTTTCAGAGGACAGGAAGAGAAACCCGGCAGGCTTACAGAACTCAATCATTCAGGACCCAAACTGGGAATAACACCCACATCTAGGTACACTCATTCCAGATGACCATCTTAGCCAAAGTTTGTGGATTATCAGTTTCAACTACTTCAAATAAACCGAGGAATCGGTCCCATTCACCTAAGCTTCAGTCATCTCGAAAAGATGACCAAGACCTTTCACTACACAAAGTCAGCGTGGTTGTCTGTGTGATTAATCAATGCAGATCACACATAACCTCACACATACACACTTCCCTATTTCCACTGACAGCCAAGAAGGATGATGATCTTTATTTTGCTAAAGCAATTATTGCTTTCCCTGATTACAGCTTTCTAAAATGCCACCACTCCTGGAAGGAAATACACAAGCCTCTGCTTCTGACTTTGCTGTCATTTCAGGTAGCTCTCCATTACACGTGAAAACGGAGCTCCACTAATTACATACCCCTAGCCTGCTAAATAACACAATGATGATCAGATTTTAAACAGCTCTTTTCCATATAAGCAAGCCCCCAAAACCAGAAAACATTGCCTAATATCTCCCTACTAGTCTGGACTGACTAAATTAACTGCTCCAGCTTTACCAGTTACTCCACACTATGATCATCCTGTCATTCCCTCTGGAAGTGTTTCAAAGTCCTCAGTTTTACCCTCACCAGTAATTCATAGTTCATACTCAGTATCTAGTCACACGGGATGAAGAAATAAATGTGGTATTATCCATTCGCTCGACCAGGCTCTCTGCTGTGACACACAAGTTTTCACGCTGCCAACCAAGACTGCAATAAAATAAGCTTTCCCACACCTCGCACAAGTCAAACTCTGAAGCAAACTATGCTTCAGGGAACTGCTGGGAGAGGGAGACAGACATAAGGGACAAAAAAAAAAAGGGGGGTGGCAGGGACAGACACATGAGACACACACCTTTTCAAGACAGTAAATAGTACAAGGGATCCCGCTAGCACTATTTTTGACTACAACCACATTCAGCTTCACCTAACTGCTTACTTTTACATTGAGGGACTTTGTCCTCCACCAGAGCATTACTATTCTCTCCATAACCAAACCAATCTACAAACAACGGCAAGGTACAATTCTTCTTTCTGTGCACAGGTTCCAACATTTCACTGACCTGCTCCACCACACAGCCGCTCAAGAATGCCCCAGCAGCTGTGTTTAAGATGTGGCTTCAGGCCATCCGCCAAGAACCAGCTAAATTAAGGACACCCACAAAGCAAGAGCAACATGAACCTAGCACCAGAAGCCACACCAATTTACAATATTACAAAGAAAAAAAAAATGGCAAAGCCAGTCACTGCAAAATGTTGTTAAACATAAAACTAAGTTGTTAGAGAACGACATTTTACTTGGGAAAAGAGCCCAAAGGAACAAGCTGCGCTGGTTTAAAACAGGATAGACTATTTTCACCTTTAATTCAAACCAGAACAATTTCCCGCTTAACCTTCGTAACGGTACGGACTGCCCCAGCAGCCGTAACCTCCACAGGCTGGAGGCTCTGGAGAGCAGGTCCTCCTCCATGGCACCATAGCTGACCAAACCCAACACCACTCCCTCCGCCTCTGGTTCAGCTACTCTGGAAGGTCTTCCTTTCTTAGCATGTACCTCTTGCACCATCTTCTCCGAGCGTTTCTTTTCATTCCACTTACGAGCCTTCTCTGCATATACCATCTTTTCTTCCTTACTCAGCAACTAAAGGAAAGGGAATTGGTAAAAAAAAAGTTTTACTGCTTCCTCCTAGCAGCCCCACAAAGCAAGAAACTCCATGTAAGAAATTAATTGTGCATTTCCAAAGGACGTTCTCAATGCTTGCCAAGAGCTGCCAACTGCTAGCACTGACTCCAAACATTTCCTGCAGCCTTCTCCCTAACGGACCCACAACCTTTGATTCCAAACGCCTGGCGAGCACACGCTTCTGAAGCATCTTTGGGCGAGAGCAAACTAGCACTGCCCCACCACAAACCAGAGGTCTTCTGAAATCACTCGGGCCAGCTGGGGATGCCACTACCCATAGAATCATAGTTTGGGTTGGAAGGGAGGTTCTCCTTCCCCTCTGCACTGCCCTAGTGAGGCCCCATCTGGAGTACTGGGTCCAGTTCTGGGCTCCCCAGTTCAAGAAAGATGAGGAGCTACTGAAGAGAGTCCAGCGGAGGGCTACGAGGATGAGGAGCTACCGGAGCATCTCTCCTACGAGGAGCGGCTGAGGGAGCTGGGCTTGTTCAGCCTGGAGAAGAGCAGGCTGAGAGGGGACCTTAGAAATGTCGATCAGTATCTGCGGGGGGGGGGTGGGTGTGTGTGTGTGTGTGTGTGTGTGTCAGGAGGACGGGGCCAGACTCTTTCCAGTGGTGCCCAGCAGTAGGACAAGGGGCAATGGGCACAAACTGGAGCAGAGGAAGCTCCAGCTGAACACGAGGAAGAACTTCTTCCCTCTGAGGGTGACGGAGCCCTGGCCCAGGATGCCCAGGGAGGCTGTGGAGTCTCCTTCTCTGGAGATACTCCAGCCCCGCCCGGACAAGTTCCTGTGCTCTGGGTGACCCTGCTTGGGCAGAGAGTTGGACTGGGTGACCCACAGAGGTCCCTTCCAATCCCCACCATGCTGAGATTCTGGGATTAAAGGTCATTGAGTTGAACGCCCCTGTCATGAGCAGGGACATCTTCAACTGGATCAGGCTGCTCAGAGCCCCCTCCAACCTGACTTTGAATGTTTCCAGGGAGGGGGCAGCCACAGCTTCTCTGAGCAGCCTGGGCCAGTGTTTCACCGCCCTCAAGGGGAAGAATTTCTTCCTTCTATCTAGCCTGAATCGACCCACCTTTTGTTTACAACCACTGCCCCTCGCCCCCCTAACATGGCTGTCCCAACAGCCCGCCACCCAGAGGGGAGGGGGGCACGGCCTGTGCTTCTCAGCCAGACCCGCACGGGGCCACCCGCACCGCCCAGCCCCCGCTTCGCCGCTCAGGCAAGGCCACGCTGACACCCCCCACCCCAGCCCCCGCTTCCCCCTCACGCAAGCCCACGCTGACACCCCCCACCCCAGCCCCCGCTTCCCCCTCACGCAAGCCCACGCTGACTCCCCACACCCCCCCATCCCCACCCCAGACCCACGCGGCGGGGCCCGGCTCCCCCCGCCGACCCGCGGCCGCTCCCCGGCCCCGGGCCCTCCCCTCACCGCCCAGGCCCCGCAGCAGTGCGGGATGGCGTCGGCCACGCGCGCCACGGGCAGCCCGCGCCGCTGCAGCTCGGGCAGCCGCTGGCGCACGAAGCAGCAGAAGGGTCTGCGCGCACCCCGCCGCTGCGCCATGCCGCATGCGCTCCCTCGGCCCCGGGGACGGGTCGGGAGGGGCGGGGCCGGGCACGCGCGCGGCCGCCCTCGGCTCTTGGCGCCAAAGGGGAGGGCTCGCGCCTGAGGGCCGGCCGCGCCCCCTCCCCTCGCGGGCTGCGGCCGTCACCTCAGGAGAGGCGCGGGGGGAGCCGGGCCGGGAGGGGAGCCCGGCAGCGCTGCGCGGGGGGGGCGGGGGGTTTTTTCTCTCCGTTTTTTGGGTGTTGAAGGGTGAGCGCTGCGGAGAGGGACTGGGAGTGCTGGGGGACCACGGGGTGACCCTGAGCCAGCAGCGCGCCCTGGGTGCCAAGGAGGGCAACGGGATCCTGGGGTGCATCGAGAGGAGCGTGGGCAGCAGGGCGAGGGACGGGGGGGACAGGGGGGGACAGAGGGGGAAAAGGTGGGACGGGGGGGATGGAGGGGACGGGGGGGGACACAAGGGACGGGGGGGACAGGGGTGTCAGTGGGGGACAGGGGGGGACAGAGGGAGGAAGGATGGGACGGGGGGGATGGAGGGGACAGGGGGGGACAGAAGGGACCGGGGGGACGGGGGGTCAGGGGAGGACAGGGGGGTCAGAGGGGGACAGAGGGGATGGGGGGGACAGAGGGGGGGACACAAGGGACAAAGGGGGGACACAAGGGACAGAGGGGGACAGAGAGGGGACGGGGGGAGAGGGGGAGACATAAGGGACAGAGAGGGGACAGAGGGGGACGGTGGGGACACGTGGGCGCTTGGGGACACCATTGGGGGGGGACGGGGACATCGTGGGTGTCCTCGCACCCTGGGTGCCCCCCTCTTACCCTGTGCTCAGACCCCCCCCGCCCCACATAACCTCCTCACCGTTGGAGAGGAGGGGTCCCTTTTCCGGGGGGGGGGGTGTCCCCATTTCGGGGGGGTATCCCCGTTTCTCGTGGAGTCCCTGGAGCAGGGGGGGTCCCCATTCCCGGGAGGCCCCATCACAGGGAGGGGGATGTCCCCCTTGCAGGGGGGGTCCCCATCCGCAGGGGGGTCCCCATTCCTGGGGGTGGCATCCCCATTTCAGAGGGATCCCCATTCCGGGGGAGTTCCCCGTTCCCGGGAGTTCCCCATCACCGGGGTGGCGTCCCCATTCCGGGGGAGTTCCCCGTTCCCCGGGGGTCCCCATCACCGGGGCGTGTCCCCATTGCAGGGGGGGTCCCCATTCCCGGGGAGGAGTCCCCATTCCCGGGGGGGATCCCAACTTCAGGGGGGGGGTCCCTGTCTCTCGGGGGTTCCCCGTTCCCAGGGGGTCCCCATCACCTCGGGGGTGTCCCCTGATGCTGTGAGAAGCCGGAGCTGCAGACTCCCCAGCCGGCAGAGTGTTCAGCAGGGATTCTGTATTGCGGCGCCGGGCACACGGGGGTCTCTCCTCCCAGCGTGTGCCCCGAAGAGACACCGTGCCCAGGTGTTTATGCTATGGTAACGTACATGTTCATTGCATTTCCAAGCAATGCTGAGCACAGCAATGGTTTTGCCGAGAACTCATCAGTACCTGGTCATGTCCGTCGCACGTCTGTCTGGCGTCTCTGGGTGATCGCGGGCTCTTCAGGTTCTCCTGCAGCCTCCTCATCTCTGCAGTTCGCACCCCTGCTCTCGCCAGGCCCAGGCGCCTCCAGGGATCGTTCAGGAGTCCCTGGTCTTGCGCCCGTCCCCACTGTTCCCAAAGAACCGAGACTTGTTTGGGCTGTGCCAAGATTCTGACCCCCTGCCCTGAGAACATCCCCTGCAGGATACATTGGTGACACTCACAGTTATCACCCTGTTGCAGGGGGGGGTCCCCATTCCCGGGGGTTCCCCGTTCCCGGGGAGTCCCCATCGCGGGGGGGGGGGGGGGGGGTGTCCCCGTTGCACGAGGGGTCCCCACCGGCGGGGGGCTCCCCGGAGCAGGAGGGATTCTTCTCGCTGCTGAGCTCAGTGCAGGGTGCCTGCATGGACGAGCAGCGTCCAGGACTGGGAGGGGGTTTGGGGGCACTGGGAGGCACTGGGAGGCACTGGAGGGTTGTGGGAGGGGGGTGGGAGGGGGTTTCGGGGCACTGGGAAAGACTGGGAGGTGATTCAGGGGCACTGGGTCTGGGAGCAACTGGGAGGGGGGGTTGGGGGCACTGGGAGGGACTGGGGAGGGTATCTGGGCACTGGGAGGTTGTTTTTGGGCACTGGGAGGGGACTGGGATGTACTGGGAGAGACTGGGAGGGGGTTTGGGAGCACTGGGAGGGACTGGGAGGGGTTCTGGGGGCATTGAGAGGGACTGGGGGGGGTTGGGGGCACTGGGTTGGGACTGGGATGTACTGGGGGATACCGGGCGGGACTGGGGGGGGGTTGGGGGCACCGGGAGAGACTGGGAGGGGATTTGGGGGTACTGTGATGGGACTGGGGGGGACTGAGAGGGGGTTTGGGGCCACTGGGAGGGGACTGGGATGCAGATTGGGGGTGTAAACAAGGTGATGGAATCAGTTGCCATAAACACGAACAATGCTGCTGTGTCCCTGGTACAGCCCTGCCCACCTGGACATTAGGGCTGGGGACAGAGGGTCTCGTCTCTAGGTAACCATTAATGTTAAACAATAGAGGGGAGGGGGATTTTTAATAGAAACAGCGTTACCTAATGGCTGCAGGTGCATTTGTGGTGTCTCTCTATTGTGTAAGTGAACTGAAGCAGAGAGTCATACATCTCCCCCCAAAGAAGTCAGTTTTAATTAAAACCAGGAGTTGCCTAGAACCGGTCAAGACGACCTGGCCGCAGGGACAAGAGCCAGAAGAGGGCTGAGTTTGCGCAGAAACAAAGGTCAACCAGCGAATGCTGTGATGAAGAGGATGAGCCTTCATCTTGGGACCCCCGACGACCACCACTAGGAGGCACTGCGCAAGCGCGGCTGGGAGGAGTCTATGGAAATGACTTCTTGGAACTGATTTTAATATGAAAGGGATGAGTTATGTAACCTAATGTATACGCATATTTTTCATCTGTATAAACTACCTGGAAAAGGTATGAGGTATGCACGTTGGGTCGTGCATCCAGCGCTGCCATAAAGAATGCTGCCTGTTAACACCACAGTGCTGTGACGAGGTTTTATTCCCGGATTTTCGGTGACACCATCCCACTTCATTCCAGTCCGTCCCAGTGCCCCCCAGTCCCCTCCTAGTCCCTCCCACTGTCCCCCAGTACATCCCATTCCTCTCCCAGTGCCCCCAGATGCCCTCGCAGTGTCCCCCAGTACCTCCCAGTTCATCCCAGTACATCCCGGTGCCCCCAGATGCCCTCGCAGTGTCCCCCAGTCCCTCCCACTGCCCCCAATCCCCCTCCCAGTCCCCTCCCAGTGTATCCCACTGCCCCTAAACCCCCTCCAACAACACCCCAGTCTCTCCCAGTGCCCCCAAACCCCCTCCCAGTCCCTCCCAGTACATCCCAGTCCCTTCCCAGTGCCCCCAATCCGCATCCCAGTCACCTCCTAGTGCCCCCAAACCCCCTCCCAGTCCGCCCCAGTCCCATCACAGTACCCCCAAATCCCTCCCAGTCTCTCCCAGTCCCAACCCAGTGCCCCCAACTCCCCTCAGTCCCTCTCAATGTCCCCAGAACCCCTCCCAGTCCCTCCCTGTGCCTCCAAACTCCCTCCCAGTCCCTCCCAGTGTCCCCAAATCCCCCCCAGCTTCTGACCAGTGACAAAGACACCAATTACTTGTTCAGTATTAGAAAAGCCTGATGTCAAAGTACCTTCTGTTATCCTAGAAGCCTAGGCCAACTGCAGCTTTTCAGTACACAAAGAAAGCACTATATATTTTCTTATCAATAAGAAATAATATTTCTTACCATTCTGGTAAGAATAAATATTGCAAGGTGAAAAAAAAATGTATACTTCCATCACTCACGCACAGCGAAAAACACCCAGCTTTTGTCTGTCAGAATTTTCATACAGGACTAATTTACACTCAGGCTTTGAGGTCCCAAGTAAGGTCATAAAATTACTACCTTCTCCCCAGACTAGCCAGGGTGACAAATCACCGTAAGGGCTACTGCCGTACACCCACTTCCACCAATTAAACTGACGTGGAAATCGTCTGACCCAGTGTGGGTCGAGCAGTGGCCCCTGTCGAAGCCTCGAATGGATGCCCTTCTCGAGCTAGTTGACCGCGAGTTACAACGAGGTCACATAGAGCCTTCCACTAGCCCATGGAACACCCTAGTTTTTGTAATACCCAAATGAACCGGGGAGGGGCTTCACCTCCTCCATGACCTACGTGAGGTAAACAAAAAAATCCAACCAATGGGTCCTGTTCAAACATTTTTACCCATGAACTCTATGATGCCGGAAGGACAACCCTGTGCTGTCCTTGATATTAAAGACTGTTTTTTCTCAATACCTCTGCATGAGGAAGACAAGGAGCGGTTTGCTTTCTCTGTTGTGTTTCCAAACAGCCAACGCCCCAACTTACGTTTCCAGTGGAAAGTGCTGCCTCAAGGAATGATCAACTCACCTACCATCTGCCAGATTGCGGTGGACCGGGCGTTAACACCAGTCCGACATAGCAATCCGACCGCGACCATCATTCAGTATATGGACGATATCTTAATCGCCGCGCCGTCGGGAAGTCAGGTGGACCAGCTAGTGTTAACAGTCTCGGAAACTCTGAAAACAAACGGGTTCGAAATCGCGAGCACAAAGATTAAAAGAGGACCATGTGTGAGCTTTTTAGGAGTGGGGATCACGAGTTCTTGCGTGACCCCCCCTCAAATAAAAATCCACCGTCACATTAAAACGCTCTATGATATGCAGCAGTTAGTGGGGTCCTTACAATGGCTCCGCAACATTGTCTTGATCCCTCCTGAAATCATGGCTCCCCTGTATGATCTCTTAAAAGGAAAGAACCCATGGGAACAAAAAACTCTGACAACAGAAGCAGCAAACTCTCTCGACTTTATCAAGCAACAGGTATCGTCAAGCACACTTGCCAGATGGAATCCAAATCTGCCACTTGATCTGTATGTACACTTCACAAAAGGGGGGGGAGTGGGAGCACTAGCACAGGGCCCCCCTGAAAAAGCTTAACCAATACAATGGGTAGTTCAGGGAAAACCATCACGCGCATTCTCTCCAGGAGTCGAATGCCTTGGTAATCTCATCATGAAAGGCAGAAAACTCGCCCTCAGACACCTAGGCATCGAACCCGCCAGGATATACCTACCCTTCTGCAAACAACTCCCTGCGCAGTCAGTGGCAACATCAGAGTATCTGGCCATAGCTCTCGTCGGATTCGGCGGCGAAGTTCGTTACGCTGCAAAGCCTCCCTGGACTCAAATGATGGCAGTTGTCAACATCGACCTCCCACAAAAAATCATAGACCGGCCCCAACAAGGACCAACGGTCTTCACAGATGCATCCTCAGCGACCTCAACAGCGGCGGCGGTATGGCAATCGGGAGAAGAATGGCACTGTGTCAAAATGACCGATCGTGCGCTTTCAGTCCAACAATTAGAAGCGACGGCCGTAGTGCTAGCGTGCGGCCTGTTCCCAACAGAGCATCTCAACATAGTGACTGACTCAATGTTCGTGGCCAAGCTTTGTTTAGCTATGTCAGGGCCCGGCGTGTCAACATCCACAACACCTCTAATGCTGGAAGAAGCACTTTTCTCCCGAAAGGGCACCATATCAGTCATTCACGTTAACAGCCACAACCCAATTAAAGGGTTTTTCCAAATCGGTAATGACAAGGCAGATGCCGCTGCAAAAGGGGTGTGGACGCTAAGAGATGCCCGTCATCTGCACGAGTCTCTCCACATCGGAGCTAAAGCACTAGCAAAAAAATGCGGGATCTCAGTCACCGACGGGAAACACATAGTAGCCACGTGTCCTCACTGTCAGAAAACACCACTGTGGTCCAGTGGAGTCAACCCCAGAGGTCTCAAGGCCTCCGAAGTGTGGCAAACAGATTTTACGCTCTGTCAGTTGCTGAAACCTCGAGCGTGGCTAGCGGTAACCGTAGATACATATAGCGGAATAATTGTAGCCACACAACACCTTAAGACCGACTCCAAAGCAACCATTCAGCATTGGTTGACAGCCATGGCATGGCTCGGTATCCCTAATCAGATCAAAACAGACAACGGTCCAAATTTCATCTCTAAATCAGTCCAAATATTTACTTTGAAGTGGGGTATCACCCTAACACATGGTATTCCGTATAACAGCACAGGTCAAGCTATAGTCGAACAAGCAAATCAGACTTTAAAATCTAAATTAGAAGTGTTAGCGAAAACAGAGGGTTTTGCTAACGCCATTCCCCCGGGAGACCAAACACGCCTGTTAGCTACCGCTCTTTTAGCACTAAATCAATTCCCCAGGGGGGAAGAGGTAAACAGCCCCACCCAGAAACACTGGGCCACCCGAGCACTAGAAGAAGGCCCGTTAGTCATAATCAGAAATGAGCTGGGAGAGTGGGAAAAAGGGTGGAGGTTAGTCCTTACAGGGCGAGGGTATGCCGCTGTCAAAAAAGATGGTAAAGTTAAGTGGTGTCTGCTTAAGCCCATTAAACCAGACCTCCAGAATAAAACTAATGAAAACTGTGAGTTTTTGTTCACAGGACTGGATCATCGGACACCCCCGTAACCCGTACACCCTGGTGACCAGAAAAGATGACAAGTCAGCAAGCATCCTGTCCGAGCCTGAGAGTTCCGCACCGGCAGAACCCAAACAACGGCAGAATAGCCTCCGCAAAAGGGGGCTGCGATGCCTTTGTGTGATCTTGATTTTCGAACTTCTCACTATAGGACAAACAGAAATGGTTACCATCGACCCACCAGTTCTCCTAAAACAGGTACTAATACTTTGGATATGCCGCCCCTTAATAGTCTCAACAAATGAAGACCACCAGCCCTTTAAGTGGACTTTAAGTCGATTCGAAAACCAAGAGATTATCGCAACCCAAATAACGTCAGGGGAACCAAGCTTTACTTCCACTCTATGTCAGCTAGCCCCAAGGCCCCGATGCTGGGAATACATGGGATTTTATATGTGCCCTAGCTCAAATCCTGGAAAGGGGTACTGTAACTACCCTAATCAATACTACTGCAGTCACTGGGGTTGTCAGACCATAGCCCCTGGATGGATACCGGGCAGCGGCACAGATAAATACCTAAAGGTCCAGTGGGGTCCATACGGGTGCATCCCACCGCGAGGGTGGCAAGGGCGTGGAAACTGGAAATACCTCTTTTTAAATGTTACCCAACCCACGGACCAAGGCCGGATATCCGGAAGAATGTGGGGGATAAGATACTTGGAGCCTGGGACCGATAAAAGAGGATTAATTTTCATAAAAAAGGAAGAAATAAAAAAATCCTCCTCAGGGAGTTGGCCCCAGTCTAATCATTAGTGGACCGGAGATAACTACCAGCCCCATAGAAACCACCAAAATTACTGTAACACCCTCCCTAAACAAGATGGGAGAAACCCCCCTGTGGAGAGTAAATGAAACTCCTCTGTGGAAAGTAAATGAACCCCCCCTGTGGAAAATAATGCAAGCTACTTATCACACCTTGAACCAAACTAACCCAGACCTAACCACACACTGTTGGCTGTGCTATGATGTAAGACCCCCTTTCTATGAGGCCATAGGGGTAAATACAACATACAGCTTAGACACCCGAACCGTACCACCTCAGTGTTCTTGGAAAGATAAGAAAAAAGGGGTAACCATGCAATATGTTTCTGGATCTGGGGTCTGTATAGGCAAAGTGTGGGGACAAAAGCGGAAGCTCTGTAGTTCTGTCTCGTCCACAGTGGGAAAAACCAATGCAAAATAGGTTATTCCTTCTGAAGGAGCTCAATGGATCTGTTCCAAAACAGGCCTTACTCCATGCATATCTCTGGCTGTGTTTAATGCTTCTAATGAATATTGCATTCAAGTCATTATTATTCCAAGAATCCTATACCACGAAGAAAAAATAATCTATGACTATTGGGATGCAGAAAAACACCACATTACAAAAAGGGAACCCATCACTGCTATCACAATAGCCACCTTGTTAGGTATTGGAGTAGTAGGGGCCGGAACAGGAATAACATCTCTTATACAACAACAGCAAGGTTTCAGCTCCTTAAGAGCCGCAGTAGACGAAGACCTGGAACGAATAGAAAAATCAATCACGGCATTAGAAAAATCCCTAACTTCACTATCAGAAGTTGTGTTACAAAATAGGAGGGGAATGGATATTCTTTTCTTGCGACAGGGAGGCCTCTGCGCTGCATTAGGGGAAGAGTGCTGTTTTTATGCTGATCACACCGGAGTAGTCAGAGATACCATGGCCAAACTTAGAGAAGGTCTAGAAAAAAGAAAAAGAGACAAAGAAGCCCAACAAGGATGGTTTGAATCGTGGTTTAACCATTCGCCATGGTTAACCACCCTGATATCCACCTTGATAGGGCCGATCGCGATGATCGTAATGACACTAATTTTTGGACCCTGTATACTGAACAAGATCGTGTCATTCGTCAAGAATCGGCTAGAGAAAGTTAACATCATGTTCGTAGAACACCAACAACTGCTTTAAAAATGTACCTACCCAGTGTTATCGTCAATCGTCCCTAAAAGTTACCTCAACTTCTACCCATTTACTGTGCCTTATGTTTTTTATTCAAGTTTATAGCATATACTTTTTAACACTACTGTACAATATAGAGTAAGAATAACAATAACAATAGAATTTTTAAGATCATATTTTAGCTAATTTACAAATGCATTTGTTTAAGGTACCTTATCTTTGTAATCGTAAGATTTTAATATTTACATTTTTTAAATTGTAGTTAAGGTTAAGTAAGGTTAAGTCTGGCCAGATATTAAGTCTTAAGGTTCAGTATTAACACTTTTATATTTTATATTAACCTATTTAGTTAAGCATAAGGAGGGGGGAAATGTGGATAGTTAGGGCCTGGCGGTCGGAAGATGTCGCGCTGTACGGAAAGGTAGGCCCCCCCCTCCTCTCCTGATAACCAGTAGTGTCTAGCCCATGGTGTAAGCAGACGGAAGTGACGCTGTAAACCTAAGCTATATAATACTGTGCTACTCGTCAATAAATGCCATTTGCTGTCCACCACGTTGGTGTCTGTGAGCTGATGGCCCGAGCAGCCGGGGGGTAGGTCGCCGTGCCGTTCCTGAACCAGGTCGCCACGCCAACAAAGGCAACACGTGGGTTGAGACAAAGACACGTTAATACGACAACACTGGAAACACTCGTACCAATACTACTGCTGCTAACAACCAACATGCCAAACAAACGCTACACAAGACCGTTTTCTCACTGCCCGATGACTGACTCGCAGCCAGTTCCTGAGCAGCGACAGCGGAACCCGCGGGCTTCCCTGAGCTCATGAATTTCACCCATTTCCCCAAACTCACAAAATCCATAGAGTTTGCCAAACTCTGGGAAAAAGACCAACCTCTCGGAAAAGTTCGAACCCCCACAAGAGAGAGACAAGAGAATTTGAAAAATAAAGGGTTCCTGACCCCCACAAAACCTGCCTTTACCACCCGAGCATGACATCCATGGTACAGACTCTTTCCATGGGCCACCTTGGCCTCGCTGCCTGGCTCTGCTCCCTCCCAGCTCCAGCACACCCGCTCAGCAGCCAGCACGGGAGGCTGCAGAAAGCCCTGCATTTCTCAGCAACAACTACAACCACCACTCTGATCAACACTCTTCTCATACGCAACCCAAAACACAGCAGCTGCGGGGAGGAAAACTAGCTCTAGCCCAGCCGAAACCAGGACACCATCTTTGGGGTCCTGGCCACACGGCGCAGATGCATTTCCCACGCTCTTTGATAGCAAAAACACGAGGAAGCACTTCTTTACTTTGAGGGTGGCACAGCACCCCAACAGCCTGCCCGGACGCGTTGTGGACTGTCCTTCTCCGGAGATCTTCACAACCCGCTTGGACGCCGTCCTCTGCAGCCTGCTCTGGGGGAACCTGCTTTGCCAGGGGGGTTGGAGCAGATGATCCCCAGGGGCCCTTCCAACCCCTGCCACTCGCTCATTCTGAAAACAGAAACCTCTGCTCCTTGGCAGTAAAGGACCAAGTCGTTTCTCCAGTGTTGTTGGCCACACTGGTGTGGAGAATGCCTGCGTGTTTGCTCAACAAACTTGTGGTCCTAAAGCCGGAACACGCGTTGGGGAGGGGGAACTGGTGAAATACACTGATACAGAAATGCAAAGCACAAGAGCAGCTCCACCGCTGCTCACAGCGTGGAACTGGTATCCCCCAGCACAGCTGACCTGGACCAGCTACTGCAGGCTGTTCCTCCAGCCAGGCCTTGCTCTTGCCCAAAGCAGGCAGGTGCCCAGCACAGCACATCAGGAGCGAAGCTCAAATCCCTGCTGCTAGAGCAAGAAGCGCAGGCTTTCTTCCCCACGGGCCAGAGCCCTGACAGCAGGGGAACTCCCAGGCCACTCCAAACGGCACAGTGCCCATGCTCAGCTCCCACTGGCACTTGCTGGCATCCTTCCTCTTCCTCCTCAGAAGGAAAAGACAATTCCCAGCAGCACTGCTGAGAAGCAAAGGTGCCAGGTACTGCGTGACACCACCACGGCCACGGACAGGCATTTCAACTGCTTTGTTCTGGACACCAGAAAACTCAAGTTTACTCGCACTGCCTGGGCTGAACCGTGCTCCTGCTCCAGGGAGAGACAGTCTGCCTGCGAGGCTTTTCCTGCAGACAGCAGAGGCAGAAAACAACGTGAACCAGAAGCCGTCGGTGACCGCACGACGTCCATACTCATCCCTCGGCAATGAGGTCGGTTCGGAAGCCAGTTGTCCTCGGAAGGGTTTCTCACAATGCATTTTCCTGAACACACGATCACCTCTACTCCCAGCCCCTTGTACCAAGCTTCTGCAGACCAATGTTCTAACTCTCGGCCATGACCCCAGCCCTCGCAGACCACACTTACTGGCCCCCCGGCTTCCCTTCCAGAAAGGTCTCCCGGGAGGCTCCGCTGCTCCTCACACAGCTTCAGCCACAGCCCAGCACTCGGTGGCCACAGCTGCCCCAGCCGCCCTCCCTGCCTGGACACCGGCTGCAGCACGCTCGGGGCACGGGGCAGAGCCCAGCTCTGCACCTCCAGCGCTGTGCCGGGACGCGGCAGAGCACACACAGCCCCAGCACCTCCTCAGCCGACGCTGCGCACAATCCACTCCGGTGCTGGGAGCACGCAGCGGCGGGTGCCGTCTCCTCCTGGCTGCCGCGCACACGGGGAAAGCGCGGCCCCTCCAAGGGCGACCCGAAGCTGTGTGCCCACCAGGAGACCAAAAGACCCGGCAGCAGCACTCGACCGAGCACTGGGGAAGAGCAGGCCACTGATAGAGGGGATTGTAAGAAATGTGAAACTATAACAAAAAGCCTTAATATTTTCTACTTTTTAGTAGTCTTTAGTACTGTAACTTGTATTCTTGCATGCACAGTGATCTAACGATGTAACTGTTACACTAATCCCTGCTTTCTCATTAAGGAATGTAGTGGAAGGACATGGGCACAAGCTATCACTTAGTCGTTAGACAAAATAATTAAGTGAAACAAAAGTGGTCTTGGTTCTCAGCAAATAATTGGGATAATTGTGGGATAAAAGAGACTCCTAAATAACTCTACTCCAGACAGCTCAGCCTTGGGAGGGCAAATGTGCCAAGCTACAGAGATCAGGAGGCACCAAGAGGGCAACAAGACCGGAGCCAAACCACCTGAAGCACACGATATACGTGATCCTGGAACGGAGTTTGCGCAGAGACAAATGTCAATCAGTGAACAGCGTGATGAAGAGGATGGGCCTTCATCTTGGGACCCCCAAAGACCACCCAAAGATGCTAACAGACATGCGTGAAAGATATTTACATATGCTAATTAGTTCCTAGAAATATAATGAGTATTTACATGTGTGATTGTATTTAACCTGAAGCAACAGGGTGTCTGGTGCGCACGTTTGGAGGAGAAATCCCCGGTGTGCCCAGTGCCGCAATAAAGAATCCCTGCTGAGCAGTGTACATTGTGCTGTTAGGTTTTCCTACCGGATCTTCGAATCAGTTTGGCACCCCAGATGGGACCCATTCTGTTCGGCTGCGGGACCCGGTAAGAAGAGGACCCCCTTGGGCCCTCGGGAGCCTTTTCCCAAAGGGGCTCCTCGCCTTATCTGGATCACCGCGGGAACAGACAAGGACCATCTGTGAGTAAAGGTATTCTTTTACTACTCTTTACTACCGACGGGGTTCGAGTCCCCTAAGTCGTAATTTAATTACGCAGGGAGAGTATACTGGGCTGCCAGCGCCTTAGAGGTATACAGGGGTTCAAGTCCCCACTGTAGGGGTTCAAGTCCCCACTGGATGCGGTCTTGACTGATATATGGATCATTATTCTGGAAATTGCCTACGATTCTGGCAATCGGTTTGGATTGCAGTAACTCCGGGTTAAAATTGTGTGACTGTGTGTGAGGCCTCTGTGTGAATGAGACTTATAAACAAGGGTGAGCGTGGAGTTTTGACCTGCGGTTCTGTTCTCCCGCGAGGGAAGCAGCCGGTGAAAAACAAAGTGTAAGAAAACAGTGAATGTTTATTTTAAAGTAATTATCCTGTGTTGTTATTATACTACTAGTGATAATCATAATAGTATGTTGTATTTGTTATAAGTGTCATACAACATTCCGGTGTAAAATTGCGGTTCAGTAACTATTTCTCGTAGCTTAAAGTATAGAATTTGGTTAAGTAATTAGAGCTATCGGCATCAGAAGGATTGGTTTAGGCTTGTTTGTTAGGGTTTGCTGTACATTGATTGGGGAACAAAGAGGTGGACGTGCTGCATAATGGGAACTTCACAGAGCAAAGAGATTCTGAAGAAGAGCCCCTTGGGCTGTATTTTGCATCATTGGAAGGAGATAGGGGGACCCCCGGGAGGTAGTGTGAATAAAAGGACGTTAGTTAAGTATTGTAATCAATGGTGGCCTTGTACAAGTTAGATGATGAGGCAAAGTGGCCTGAGAATGGCACCCTGGATTATAATACTTTGCTACAGCTAACGTTGTTCTTGAGAAGAGAAGGAAAATGGGATGAGGTCTCCTATGCCAAAATGTTTTTCACTTTGCGAAATCACCCCGAGTGGCAAAAAGAAAGTGGTATAAATCTAGCCCCGCAGACTGGCATTAGAAAGGGATAGAAAGAAAGAGCTGGGAAAACTTAAGCGGTGTTGTTCTGCGTGCAGCATAGGGCAAAGGTGTCTGAAAACAAAAGGGAATCAGAAGAAAGTGGAGGAGCGCAGGGAGGATTTTGTGTCACCCCCCCCTCTCCCTGATGCTGGGTCGGCTGCGGGAACCCCCGCCCGCGCAGACGGGGACGAGGCCTCTGATGAGGGCGGAGCGCCACCTAGCGGTCAAGTCCCGTCACTGCTCGGACTCGTAGTGAGGTGGGACCCATCATCCAAGCCCCTTTAAGAAGGGCGATGGGGCCGGGGGGGCCGACCCTGATAAGAACACCCTTCCAAATGGAAGATACAGACAAATGGAGAGAAACTGTAAAGGAATCCAGGGAAGATCCTAGCGGGGTAGCCAAGAAATTTGAACGGATAGTTAAGAATTTGGATCCGGATTGGAAAGATGTGGATTTGATGGTCGAGGCAATGACAGAGACTGAGAAAGGAATTGTGTTAAAAACAGCCGGGGATCATGTGAGGGCACAAATTACTGCAGGTACCTTACAAGGGACCGAGGAGCAACATGTTCCACTCAGAGACCCGGGGTGGGGCCCTAATGATCACACGCAGTATCGACTGTTACAGCAATACCGTATTTGGGTTCAGTGTGGGCTGGAACACGGGATCCCGAAAGCAGTAAACTGGTCAGCCTTGTATGAAGTAAAACAAGGTCCGACAGAGACCCCGAGAGAATTCCTGGATAGATTACGAACAGCAGTGCGGAAACACACAACCATAGATCCGACATCAGATGCAGCTAGACAGCAGCTGGTATCTCTGTTTATAGGACAGGCTGCTAATGATATTAGAAAGAAGCTGCAGAAGCTTAAAGAACCAGATGTAAGGAATTTAGAGACGCTAGTGGAAGAGGCGTGGCGAGTGTATCGTAACAGGGATGAGAACAGTAAGAGGAATTACAATAAAAGGAGACTAAAAAGCAATGAGTGCGCTCGTTGTAAGGGATTCGGACATTGGCAGAGGGAATGTCCACAGCAGAGAAAGGCACCCTGCCCCACAATAGCTGCTGACCTACAGGACACTGAATGACGGGGACCTGGGGAATCCACCCTAGCGGATCCACTGGTTAATATCAAGCTAGGGAAACGCAGTGTGGAATTTTTGGTAGACACTGGTGCATCGTTTTCTGTTTTAAATCAACAACTGATGCCTTTGGGTAAGGATTTTATAACCGTTGTGGGCGCTACAGGCCAATCGGAAAAGGCATATTTTCTAAAACCATTAAAGTACAAATTAGGTAAGCAAATTGGAATACACAGATTTTTGTACCTGCCTGGGGCCCCTAAGTCCCTTCTAGGACGAGACATGTTGGAACAACTGAATGCCACAATCATTTTCAGAAAGGCACAAATAGAATTTAAAATTGAGGATACTAAATTAACCAAAATTCTGAGCCTGGCATTGATTCAAATTTTAGAAAAAGGAGAAATACCTCAGGATATACTGGACCAAGCGTATCCAGGGGTATGGGCTTCGGGAACCCCAGGCAGAGCCAAAAATGCAGACCCAATAGAGATGAAATTGAAGCCTGGAGCTCGACCAGTTAAGATCAAACAATACCCCCTTAAGCTAGAGGACTGAAGAGGAATTAAGAAAATAATTGATAGTTTTATAAATTTTGGATTGTTAGTGTAATGTGAATCTGAATACAACACCCCCATTTTGCCAGTGAAGAAGTCGGATGGGAAAAGTTACAGGTTAGTACAAGATTTGAGGGCAATTAATAAAATCGTGGAAGATCTCTACCCAGTAGTAGCTAATCCCTATACCTTGTTGAATAAACTGGAAGATAGCCAGGGATGGTTTACCGTACTGGATTTAAAAGATGCCTTTTTCTCTTTACCTCTGGCCTCAAACAGCCAGAACCTATTCGCTTCTGAATGGGAAAATCCAGATTCTGGACGAAAAACCCAGTTAACCTGGACAGTGTTACCCCAAGGTTTCAAAAATAGCCCTACCATCTTTGGAAATCAGCTAGCTCGGGATCTCGAAAAGTGGAATCCTCTGACACAAAAGGGGACTTGGTTACAATCTGTCGATGATCTCCTCATCGCTGCAGAAACAGAGCGGGATTGCAAAAAATGGACAGTGAGTCTTCTTAATTTCCTGGGACTGAATGGTTATCGAGTTTCTCAACAGAAAGCTCAGATGATTCAACAACAAGTGACTCACCTCGGACTCAAAATCTCAAGAGGACAACGAGAACTGGGAAGAGAGAGGAAAGAAGCAATCTGCCGGACTCCAGAACCACAAACGGTAAAAGAATTAAGAGCCTTTTTAGGAATGACAGGATGGTGTAGACTATGGATATATAATTATGGGCTAATGGTAAAACCCTTGTATGAACTGTTGAAAAATAATGCCAGATACCTGATTTGGACCGGAGATGCAAAAAGGGCTTTTGAACAATTAAAAAGGGAACTTATGAGAGCCCCGGCTCTTGGACTTCCAAATGTTCTAAAACCCTTTTGGCTACTTTCTCACGAGAGACAAGGCGTTGCCCTGGGAGTGCTCGCTCAACAGCTGGGGCTGCACAAGGGAGCAGTGGCATATTTCTCCAAGCAATTGGATGAGGTAGGCAAAGGATGGCCTGGGTGTCTGCGAGCTGTTGCAGCAGTTGTCCTTAACATTCCAGAAGCTCCTAAGTTCACTATGGGCCAGAAAACGACAGTCGTAGTCTCACACACAGTTTCTGCAGTATTGGAACAAAAGGGGGGCCATTGGCTCTCACCATCCCGATTCCTGAAGGACCAGGCTGTTTTGGTGGAACAAGATGATGTTAATATTGTGACAGCTAACATCGTAAATCCAGCATCTTTTCTTAGTAAAGATTCCGCCACTATGGAACCTCTAACGCACGACTGCTTGGAGACTATTGAAACAGTCTGTTCCAGCAGACCTGATTTAAAGGAGGAACCGTTGGAAAGCGCAGAGGACTCCTGGTTCACCGATGGCAGCAGCTTCATAAAAGACGGAGCTCGTAAAGCAGGGTATGCAGTAACCACCGCACACAAGGTAATCAAGGCAGAACCTTTACCTGCAGGTACGTCTGCTCAAAAGGCAGAGATAATCGCTTTAACCAGAGCCTTAGAATTGGCGAAAGGAAAGAAAATAAATATTTGGACAGACTCCAAATACGCCTTCGGGGTCGTCCATGCTCATGGAGCATTGTGGAAAGAACGAGGACTGCCCACAGCTCAGGGTAAACAGATCAAGCATGCAAAAGAAATCTTGCAGCTTTTGGAAGCTATAAATCTACCAGAACAAGTGGCAATAATGCATTGCAGAGGGCATCAAAAAGGTAACACTGAACAGGAACTGGGAAATAAACTAGCAGGTCAAGAGGCTAAAAGTGCAGCAGAAAGAAATTCTGTAAAAACCTTGGCACTGGTACCAGGCGGTAAGCTCGTAGATACAGAAATGGAATTTAAATATTCAAAAGAAGATATGAAATTAGTAAAGGATTTGGGAGCCAGTGAGCAAGGTAAGATGTATTTAACACCAGATAATCGTATAGTTATACCTTCAAACCTATTATGGGAAGTAGTCAGAACAGAACACAACAAAACTCACTGGGGAGCAGATGCATTGTATAAAGATTGAACAAGAGAACAGTAGGCAGAAACCTGTACACTACTGTAAAACAAGCAACCCAAATGTGTGAAATTTGTCTGAGAAATAATCCAAATACAACATGCAAAGTACACTTTGGGAAAACTGGAAAGGGGAACATAGCAGGACAACACTGGCAAATAGATTTTTCAGAACTTCCAAGAAAAGGGGGGTATCGATACTTACTGGTTATAACAGACACGTTTGCCGGATGGCCTGAAGCGTTTCCCTGTAGAACAAATAAGGCTCGGGAAGTGGTACGAATTCTGTTAAATGAAATCATACCACGGTTTGAGGT
Organism: Opisthocomus hoazin; assembly: GCF_030867145.1. Lineage (NCBI taxonomy): Eukaryota > Metazoa > Chordata > Aves > Opisthocomiformes > Opisthocomidae > Opisthocomus > Opisthocomus hoazin. Next base: position 783,085 of record NW_027448988.1, read on the forward strand.
GCCAGCAATCATATCCTCGGATAGAGGGTCACATTTTTGCGCACTAGTAGTACAGCACATCAGTAAAATTCTGGGTATTGATTGGCAGCTACACACCCCCTACAGACCGCAGGCAAGTGGCCAAGTAGAAAAAATGAATCATTGGATCAAACAACTGGCAAAAATCGGTCAGGAGGCAAATTTGTCTTGGGACAAAGCTCTACCCTTAGCTTTACTGAGAATCAGAGTAAAACCCAGGAGCAAAGAGGGCATTAGTCCATTTGAAATTTTGTTTGGAAGGCCTTATCAATTGTCATATCAAGCGGGGGACATGGTGCAAATTGGGGAGGGGTACTTACAAGAGTATCTGTTAGCTTTGGGAAAGCAGATAAATAATGTTCAAAAATGAGAAGCACGGGGTAGGAGCCTAGACCAACCAATACACTTAATCAAACCTGGAGACTGGGTTTTTGTTAAGACTCTTTCAGGTGATCCCCTTGGAGAGAAGTGGAACGGACCTTATCAAGAGCTGCTAACCGCTTGTACTGCAATCAAAATCCGAGAACAACCAGCTCGGATTCATTATTCAAGGGTCAAGAAAGCCTCTGTTCCCTGGACTGTACAACAACAGTCGCATCTCAAGATAAAAATAACAAGACGACCACGACGGGTCTAACTCCGTGGGTAATGATGGTAGCCATGAGTCCAGCTATTTGATAAACTCACCTCATGGCTACCAAATTTATCCTGGTTAAAGAACCTGTTTCTCCTAGCTCTTGTGATAGGAGGTGTATGTGTTTTGGCCTGCATAATGATTCAATGCTGCAAGTGCTGTGATCGATTATGTTGGGAATGTAAGAATGGACTGATCTGATGATTACTAAGACTTTTTGATCTAAAAGAAACAAAAGTCTTAAAGAGAAGGGGGGAATGATAGAGGGGATTGTAAGAAATGTGAAACTATAACAAAAAGCCTTAATATTTTCTAGTTTTTAGTAGTCTTTAGTACTGTAACTTGTATTCCTGCATGCACAGTGATCTAACGATGTAACTGTTACACTAATCCCTGCTTTCTCATTAAGGAATGTAGTGGAAGGACATGGGCACAAGCTATCACTTAGTTGTTAGACAAAATAATTAAGTGAAGTGCATCAAGAAGAGTGTGGCCAGCAGGACGAAGGAGGTTCTCCTTCCCCTCTACACTGCCCTAGTGAGGCCTCATCTAGAGTACTGTGTCCAGTTCTGGGATCCCCAGTTCAAGAAAAATGAAGAGCTACTGGAGAGAGTCCAGCGGAGGGCTACGAGGATGATGAGGGGACTGGAACATCTCCCCTACGAGGAAAGGTTGAGGGAACTGGGCTTGTTCAGCCTGAAGAAGAGAAGGCTGTGAGGGGACCTTATAAATGCTTACAAATATCTGCAGGGTGGGTGTCAGGAGGATGGGGCCAAGCTCTTTTCAGTGGTGCCCAGTGACAGGACAAGGGGCAATGGGCACAAAGTGAGGCACAGGAAGTTCCGTCTGAACATGAGGAAGAACTTCTTCCCTCTGAGGGTGACGGAGCCCTGGCCCAGGCTGCCCAGGGAGGCTGTGGAGTCTCCTTCTCTGGAGATATTCAAGACCCGCCTGGACAAGGTCCTGTGCAGCCTGCTCTGGGTGACCCTGCTTCAGCAGGAGGTTTGGACTAGATGACCCACAGAGGTCCCTTCCAACCCCTACTATTCTGTGATTCTGTGATTCTGTGAAACAAAAGTGGTCTTGGTTCTCAGCAAATAATTGGGATAATTGTGGGATAAAAGAGACTCCTAAATAACTCTACTCCAGACAGCTCGGCCTTGGGAGGGCAAATGCGCCAAGCTACAGAGATGAGGAGGCACCAAGAGGGCAACAAGACCGGAGCCAAACCACCTGAAGGACACGATATACGTGATCCTGGAACTGAGTTTGCTCAGAGACAAATGTCAATCAGTGAACAGCGTGATGAAGAGGATGGGCCTTCATCTTGGGACCCCCAAAGACCACCCAAAGATGCTAACAGACATGCGTGAAAGATATTTACATATGCTAATTAGTTCCTAGAAATATAATGAGTATTTACATGTGTGATTGTATTTAACCTGAAGCAACAGGGTGTCTGGTGCGCACGTTTGGAGGAGAAATCCCCGGTGTGCCCGGCGCCGCAATAAAGAATCCCTGCTGAGCAGTGTACATTGTGCTGTTAGGTTTTCCTACCAGATCTTCGAATCACCACCTTCCCTCGCGCCCTCGAGGCCCTTGTTCCTGCCTCTGCCTCGCTCCACGCAGCGCAGCACGCAGCAGCACACGCAGCCGTCACAAATGCATCTGCCGGGTGGCACAAGGGGGCTGCGGATGCAGCTTGGGCCGCACGCGGCTCGGCTGAATCCACTTCTTCTTCTTCCCCCGCAAAAATCCTCTTTAAACACAACAGCACTTGCACCCACCGCCCCCGAGAGCCGCCGGGAGGGGCCAGGGACACCCCAGCCCCCTTCACCCTCTCCTCCCCACCATGCCCTGGGGAGCCTGCTGGGGCGGGACGGAACACGGGAGCCCCCACATTCCTTCCTGGAGACGCCACAGAGTCCCCAGCACCCAACGGCCACCACAGAACATGGCGCGGCCACCGCTGTGGCTCCCACCCCGCGGCCCCCGCGCCCCGGACCCTGCACACTTTTCTGCTCCCCGAAACCTTCTGCCCCCCAGGTAGGCACCCACCCCGACCCCTGCAGCCCGCGGACGCTCTCGGGGACAAGAGCGGAGGTGACCGCCGGCCATCGCTCCCCTCTGTCCTGCAGCCTCAGCCAACCTCTGCCAACCGCCCGCGCAGCAGCAGCCCTTCCCCGCAGCCTGGGCACCCCCGCTCTGGGGGGCTCCCCCAGCACGGGGGGCACCCCCGGCCTCCCAGCCACCACCACCACCACCTACGGCAGCCCTGCCTGCTCTGCCACCCCGACACCTTCGCCAGCCCCACCAGCCCCAGACCCCGGGCACCCTCAGCACCCCCAGACCCCGGGCACTCCCACCACCCCACCACCCCCATCCCCACCGCACTTTTCGCACGGGGCTGCAGCAAGACCGGCCGAGCGGCCCTGCCCTCGCCTGCCTGATGCGCACCCGGGAAATCCCATTCCCAGACCATTCCCCAAGCACTTGGGGCCATCTCTCCCGGTTCACCTCCCAGCAGCGACTCTCCTCCCCGATTCCCAGCCCCGTCCCACCAGCACAGCAGCTCGTCCCACGGGGACCACCCTGCCCACCACCTCCCCATGCGCCTGGCGCAGAGCCGGGGGACGTCGGCAATGGGGGACGGCTCGGCGGGTGCCCCTCGAGGGTCCCCCCGGCCCACCGCCGCTCCCTCTCGCCGACCCAGGGCTGCAGATGGCTCCGTGCAGCTGCTGCTTCGACCCCCGCCTCTTCCACATCCTGTGGACCAGCTCCCACCTGCCTCCACCGGCCCACACTGCGCTGGACCCCAGCACCGTTCCTCTGCCGGCTGCTGCCCTGGGGGGCCCCGGGGTTCCTCCATCCTGGGCAGCCCCTGGGACCCCTCAGGGCCGCCCACACCACCGGGCACCCGGCAGAAATCAGAGCGCAGTGGTGGCCCCAGCCCCCCTGCTGCAGTCAATGTCCGTCCCCGGTGACCAGGACATCGTGGGGCAGCCGGCACAGAACACCATTGCCGGCACGGCCACCACCGTGGGGGCACAGCCGGGCAGGGACATCACCCCAGACAGCGACGTCACCCCCAGCCCCTCTGCTTGACCCCCAAAGCCTTGGCGACCTGGCAGATGACGTGGAGGTGTACGAGGAGGAACTTCTTCGAGAGGCCCTAAGGCCCTTCGGTTCCTCCTCGGACACCCTGGGGGTCAGCCAGGAGGGGCCCGGCAGCGTCCCCCTGCCTTGGGACCCTGCGAGCACCGGCAGGGAGGGGGGAGCGGTGGCCCCAGCACCACTGGAGAAGCCAGCGTCCATCCCTGGCTACCTGGACGTCGAGGGGCAACCGGCAGACACCACCACTGCCGGCACAGCCACCCCCGCAGGGGCATCCCCGCGCAGCGACGTCCCCCCCAGCCCCTCTCCTGCGCCCCAGAACCAACACCCTGGGGACCCGGCTGACCACCTTGAGGTGTCCAAGGAGGAACTTCTTCAAGAGGCCCGAAGGCTCTTCCGTTCCTCCTCGGACTCCCTTGGGCTCAGCCGGGACGGTGCCAGCAGCGTCTCCGTGCCTGGGGACCCTGCGGGCACCGGCACAGCCATCCCCCCCGCGCCTTCCCCTCGCTGTCGCTGCCCCAGGACCTGCTCAGCCCCAACTCCAGCCCCCTCGGCTCTGGCAGGCAGCACGGGGGTCCCAGGGGGGGATTAGACCCAGAGAAGGGAAGAGAGGGAGGAGGGGGGAGGAGTGGGGGGGAAGCGGGGGAGGACGGGAGGTGTATTTTTGGGGGGGAGGGCGGTTAGAGAAGCTTTAGAGGGGGGTGTCTTTTGGGAGGGAGGGGGGTTAGAATAGCCCTATGGGGCCTTTTCCCTTGATTTCTCGTTTTTCCATTAAAAGTTGTTTCTCCACAACAGCTCCGTGATTGTGTGGGAGGGGGAGGGAGTGCAGGGGGCACCGGGAAACAGCACCCAGGAGGTGCAAAAGCCTCACTGAGCCCCAGATCGCAGCTGCCGAGCCCCAAAGGGCAGCCGGCCGGCCCCAGGCCCCAGCACCCCCAGCGGGGCAGGCAGTGCCGGGGGGCACTCCCCTGTCCCCCTCCCCAGGGGAAGCAGCCCTGCAGCGGGGCAGCCAGCACGCACGCGTCCTCGCGGGACTCACCGACACGGCCCCACGCACCAAGCAGCACGCGGCCCTGGGACAAGGACAGACCCTGGGGGCCAGCACGGGGACGGACACACGACAACAAGGGCTCCAACACCTTCGTCTGCAGCACAACCAGTGTCCCCTCTGGCTGGGACCGGGCTCGCTGCAAAGCCCTGCAAAGTGATACCCGTAAATGTAAAATTTCCACTTCCCAGAGCGACTGGCATTAAACTAAACGAGATCCTTGCTGTTTTGAGAAGACAGGAAAGCTCTAAGACAGAGAGTCTCCTCAATAATTCTACCCCAGACAGCTCAGCCTTGGGAGGGCAGATGCACCAAGCTACAGAGAGAAAGAGGCACCAGGAGGGCAACAAGACCGGAGCAAAACAACCTGGAAGGACACGGGATACGTGATCTTAGAACGGAGTCTGTGCAGAAACAAAGGTCGGCCAGCGGACACTGTAACAGACTGGAAGATGATTCCTGTCAAGTGCACATATTGTGCACCTGTGGAAACCAGCATCCTGTGAAATAACAAAACCACCTAAGGCATGGAACAACAGACAGCACAGCTGTGGGGTTGAGACCGGGCTAACTATATCGCTTGTGCAAGGAAAAAACCAAGTGTGCATGCGCTTACAGGAAAAGGACATTTAGAGGACACCGAGGAAGAAGAGACTCTTCATCCCGAAGACCGCCAGAAGAACTATAAAGACCACCAACATCATGAAATGCATGCGTCAATAAACGATGCCACGTAAGCACAGAGAATCAAAAGAAGGAGGAGACTTCGACCATTACATCGAGAAGGAGGAGACCAAGAGCCCCACCTCAGGCTCAGCAAAGCCGTCTTTGATGCAGAGCCTGGGAAAACCAGAGCCAGTGGATGAACTCGGAGCTTTCACAGGCGGCCTCAGCATCAGTGCTGAGAGCAGTTTCCACACGCCAAGCACAGGCATGGAGAAACAGCTTGTCACAAGCAGCCAGTCCTCTCTGAGGTCTCCAGACAGCTTTGCACCAGGGAGGGTTCTTTAAGCAAGCTCCTCGTCGGGGAGAGGGTCTAGGAGGAGGCTCTCCCACCATGGGCATTCTCAAGTCCAGCTCCTCAAGAACATGGCCTTGCTGCCCGCTCTCTTCCCCTACAGAGGCTGAACCAGCTGCCCAGTGGCTCGGGCCATCTCCGTTTCCAGCGGAGCCCAGCAGTCCGTAAGCATCCCAAGACGGCGCCTGTGTGGATCCTGCCCCTCTCGTACAGGCCCACGCTGGCCGGGCTGGTGTTTGAGGGCTCTGCACGGCACGCACACAGCGCCTACCAAAAAGCTCTGCTCAGCGCTACCAGATCATTTCTAGCTCAACTCAGCGGCACAAAGACAAACAGGGAGAGGCCACGGCCCCACGTGCAAAGGGAGCAGAACACACAGCAAAAGATGTCAGGGGCAACCCTGGAAGCAGCCACAGGCCGTCCACCACGACCTCCAGATCGGGGTCCCGCAGCTCAGCCCGCCACCCACACTGCTTTGAGAGCGCTGCGCCAGCGGCTCTTCCCATCTCCTGCGAGGGGAGAGAACAGGCACAGGCAGCAGAAATAACGGGGTCAAGAAAACTACAGATCACAGCCTTGCCTGCACCATCCTCACAAACACCTGGGGAGAGAAAGGGTCTCTTTTATCCCTACAAGAACATTGGTACAAAGACCAGAAGAGGCACCCCAGGGCACAGCCAGCGAGCCAGGGGCAGAGCAGAGGCACGGCAGGACAAAACGACGGTCACTCAGCTCCAGCGCAGGAGGCCGAAGTTCAGGTCCTGCCCAAGCCACAACAAAAGCTGTCATCGTTTTAGAATTGTGTATGGCGCACAAAATATTTCTGGCGGCTGTAACCCAGATAATCTAAGAGCAAACTTGTGAAGGCACAACTGCAACTCACAATTTTAATGCTGTTAGGGCATCCAGAAAGCTCTGAACACCTTCAGAGCAGGAGAGCTCAAACACACAGCACAAACTGAAGCAAACATTCATGCTGGCAGGCTGATGCGTCCCACCTTCCCAAGGCACCAGCTTTAGCAGCAAAGAAAGAAAGATCTCGCTAAACAACTGTTACCTTCAAGTAAGAGAAATCTGCATAAATTGCAGCTACACAGGGTTTCTTTTCGATTTTTTTTTCCTTTCCTCACAGTAGAAAGATACTGTAGATGGGTGAAGTGCTGCATGGAAAGGGCCCCTGGAGGTGTCTGTGCCACCACCCTCTCCCAGCCACTAATGCCATCTGCCCCCCAGGGCACCTCCCAGGGCTGCACCACCCTCCTGGGGAACAAGTTCTCCCCAACACCCACCCAGAGCACAGCGAAGCTGCACATTCTGCCTTTTGCCCCATCTTCTCCACTGTCTGCCACAACTGAGAGGAATCCGGCTCCATTGTCCTCGCAATGGCCCTTTAAGCACCTGCAAACCACCATCAGATCACTCCTCAGGCTCCACGAGCCCGGCCACCCCAACCTCTTGCCTTTACTTGTCCACAATAACAGGCATTGATTGGAAACAAATTCAGGGTAACAGTGCCCACAAATTAACAACAGCCCTTGGATTTCTACTTGTTTAAGGTAAATGCAGGTTAAGGGCTTTTCTGAGAAAATGCAGAAAAAGCTTCAATCCGCTTGCTGTTCTAAAACAGACAACACACAGCTGAAATGACAAATGAACTACACATCTCTCTTCACCTTCGCCACCTTCTTCTAACACGCAGACACTTTAGCATAGAGCGTACCTGTGAAGGAAGTATTCTGGCAATCGCCCCGCTACAGCTTCCACTCGACCCTCCTCAGGCACGGGCTCTCTCACCTGTTCTGTTTGCTGCCTTTTCGCTGCAGGATTTGTCTCTTCTGCCGATTTCCTCTTCAGAGGCAAGCGGTCTTCTGGAGAGACACTGTCTTTCTTCCCCTCACACCCGTGAAGGTTTCTCCAGGTGGAGAGAACATCCAGCCAATACCTTGGCTCCTCAGTGACAAGGCTTTGAACCTCATGCAGCATTTTCCCTGGAAGAAAAAGCAGCTTCAGGTTAAGTAGTTCAGGCTCAGCATTTGGTTTTCCTGCAGACCGAGAACAGCTGTTAGCAGAGACCATGTTCAGATTTCATTGATGTGTGAGCCCAGGAACCGCAGCAGCAGCCATCACAGGCACAGCTGAGCTCTCAGCGCCCACCTACCTATGTTTACAGCTGTCTGACCAAATTGATGAGCCTTGCAGTGCATCACTGCCACTTCCTTTGGTTTCTGCGCCTCTTCAAGGAGCTGAAGGATTTCTTCTTTATGTTTTATGGAGGAACCTTGGGCTGAGAGCAGTCCTCTTTCTTTCCAGATGGCTCCATGAGCATGAATCACACCAAATGCATATTTAGAGTCAGTCCATATATTTACCCTTTTTCCTTCTGCCATTCGCAAGGCTTGCCTCAATGCCACCAGTTCTGCTTTCTGTGCCGAGGTATTTGCAGGCAGCGTTCCTGACTCCAGTACCTCGGTCGTGGTGACAACAGCATATCCGGCCGTTCGTCTTCCTTCTTTCACAAAGCTGCTTCCATCCGTGAACAACTCCAGAGCAGGGTTCTCCAGAGGCTCATCCCTCAGGTCCGGTCTGCTAGAATAGACTTGTTCAACAGTTAGCAGGCAGTCATGTTCTAGATTTTCTGTTGGATTTTTCGTTGACAGAAACATTGCTGGATTTACGATGGTTGTGGTTTTCAGTTCCACATCATCCTGCTCTGGCAAGACAACCTGATATTTTAGCATTTTGCTGGGGGACAGCCAATGACCCCCCTTTTGTTCTAGAACAGTTACCACCATGTGTGGTACATACACCACCATCTTTTGGCCCATAGTCAATTTTCGAGCTTCCTGAATCAGCAATACCGTCGCTGCCACAGCGCGCAAACGTCCCGGCCATCCTTTACTCACGTTGTCAAGTTGTTTAGAGAAATATCCTACTGGCCGCTTCCAGGATCCCAGACATTGTGCCAGCACTCCAAGGGCCAGATGCTGCCTCTCATGGACAAACAGTTCAAAAGGTTTGGTTAATTAGGTAAAGCCAAAGCAGGGGCCATCATCAATGCTTTTTTAAGTTCTTTAAATGATTTTTGGCATTCAGGTGTCCATGTCAGATACAAGTCTTTGGATTCTCTTAAAGCGTTGTAGAGTGGCTTCACATATAGTCCATAGTTTGGAATCCAAAGCCGACACCATCCAATCATTCCCAAAAAGGTTCTCAGCTCCTTTGGACTGTTAGGTTCTGGGATTTGGCAAATGGCTTCCTTTCTTTCGTTGCTTAGTTGCCTTTGCCCTTGAGATATTTCAAATCCCAGATAAATCACTGCTTCTCTTCCTATCTGGGCCTTATTTCTGGAGACTCTATATCCTCCTTGGCCCAGAAAATTCAACAAACTGATAGTAATTTCAAAACATTCTTCTTTGCTTTCTGCTGCTATCAGAATATCATCCACATATTGTAACAATGTCCCCTTTTCCTGGTTTTGTCTCTTCCATATTTTTAATTCCTTTGCCAACTGGTTTCCAAATATTGTGGGGCTATTTTTAAATCCTTGTGGAAGTACAGTCCATGTCAGTTGCATCTTTCGTCCTGTTGCAGGGCTTTCCCATTCAAAAGCAAATATGCTTTGACTTTGTGCATCCAGAGGTATGCAAAAGAAGGCATCCTTTAAATCTAGTACAGTAATCCATTTATGCTCCTCTTTCAGGGATGTCAATAAAGTATAGGGATTGGCTACTACTGGGTGTATATCTTGAACTATTTGATTTATAGCTCTTAGATCCTGGACTAGTCGATATTCCCGTCCCCCAGGTTTCTTTACCGGTAATATAGGTGTGTTATATTCTGACTCTCATTCTACCAAAAGCCCATATTCCAAAAATTTCATGATTAACCCCTCTAATCCTTTTCGTGCCTCCCACTTAATAGGATATTATTTTTGTCTTACCGGTTTGGATCCAGGTTTTAAGGTCACTTTTACCAGTTCTGCCAATTTGGACTGTCCCGGAACTTCATTTGCCTAAACCAAGCGGGATTACTGCATTTTCCACCTCTTCTGGAATTTGTTCCTCCTTAAAAGAATCCTGTAACACAAACACCCTTGCCTCTACGGCTTTTGATTCTGGTATCAATAATTCAATTTCTTCATTTTTTTTTTTTTTTAAAGTTATTTGTGCCTCTAATTTGCTTAATAAATCTTGTCTTAACAAAGGCAACGGACATTCAGGCATATATAGAAACTGGTGAGTTACCCACTGTTTCCTCAATCTAAATTTCAACAGCTCTAAGAAAGGTTAATTTTCTTTTTACCCTGTCGCACCAACAACATCTACAGATTTATGACTACATTTCCCTTTACATGTGTTTAATACCAAATAAGTGGTCCTTGTATTTATTAAAAATTTTACTTCCTCATTCCCTATCTTCTCAGAGAGGGGCTTGGAGGGGAGAAGCCGATTCTGCTACCCCCCCCCATAGGAGAAACAGAAGGACTGTCTGTCTCAGATTTTCGGTCCTCCTCATCACCTCCCCATCTCCGACAAGGTGCAACCATTAATTCAACATCATCCTCCTCAGGCTCATATTTCAAACACTCTTTGCCAACACTACAAGCGACGCAACATTTCTTTGAACCCTTTTCGCAGTTTCCTTTTTTTAAAGCCATTACCATAGAACCGAGCGGATGTATCCCACACTGCCTTTGCCATTCCGGATGATTTCTCAACGAGAAAAACAAATCTACATATGTCATTTCTTCCTATTTACTTTCCCTTTTACAAAACAACATCAATTGCAAAGTGGTATTATAACACAGTGTCCCGTCCTCCGGCCACTTCTCCCCGTCATCCAGAGTATATAACGGCCACCAAGGATTACAATATTCAATTAACTGTTTCCGAGTTAAAGGGTCCCCCCCCAGCTCTTTCCAGTGTTTTAAAATACATCCCAAAGGCGTGCCCCTTGGGATGGGTCTTTTACTCGGAAAGGTGCCCATCCTTCAAATGACCAGTGGCAGTGATTGTGCACTATATCACAAACACTAATCAGAGGGACCCCAACCCTTGTTGGAGCTCCCTTTTGGGATCCCAGACCCCTGCTGAGATCCTGGAGACTTCAACCCCCTGTTGAAGACCTCCCCCTTGGGCCCCGCTCCACCGGCTTTCACCGAGCAGAGACTTTCCACAAAGGTACCTTTCAGCCCAACTCTACGAGGTTTTTACCGCGATTTACGAGCAGGCGTGTATTACACTTAAAGAATGCCTTAATTAAATTCCAGGGGACTTACTTGGAATCCTTCGGTCCAGGCATCAGAGGTTCTCCTCGAGAATCCCTCGATGCCGGCTGGAGGTCCCGTGATCCCACGGATCCGTCGGTTTTCACAAGCAGGGTCCCACCTGGGTCGCCAGAAACTGTCACCGAAAATCCGGGAATAAACCTCATAACACCAATGTAGTGTTAAAAGGCAGCATTCTTTATTGCAGCGCTGGATGCACGGGGGATAATTCCGCCGAACGTGCATACCCCATACCCTTTCCGTGCAGTTTATATAGATCAAAAGATACATATTCATCTGATTACATAAGCCCTTTCTTTCATAGTCAAATCAGTCCATTTTCATACACTCCTCCCACCCGCGCTTGCGCAGTGCCTCCTAGTGGTGGTCGTCGGGGGTCCCAAGATGAAGGCTTATCCTCTTCATCAGTTTCTGCGCAAACTCAGTCCTCTTCTGGCTCTTGTCTCTGCGGCACGGGTCATCTTGACCAGTTCTAGGCACCTGCTGGTTTTAATTAAAACTAACTTCTTTGGGGAGAGATGTATGACTTTTTGCTTCAATTAATTCACACAATAGATAGGTACCACAAATACACCTGCAATCATTTGGTAACGCTATTTCTATTAAAAATCCCCCTTCACCATTACTGTTTAACATTAATGATTACCTAGGGACTAAACCCTCTGTTCCCAGACCTAATGTCCAGATGGGCAGGGCTGTACAAGGGACATAGCAGCATTGTTCGTGCTTTATGATTAACTAATTCCATCACCGTGGTTACACAGGGACGGAGGACCAGCCTAACGCACCATCCTCCCCGAAAGCCCTTGGTCCAGGATGAGAGATGTGGGGCACTTTCCAGGGCTGAAACACAGACATGAACGTGAATCACACTGATCCAGCCCAGAACAAAGGCCACAAGTTTAGGAAGGAAATCTCTCCTTGCTCTTCATCAGCCTGCCTTCAGCCCTGCAAGGTCTGCAACACGTGCCTAAACTTACACCCGTGAGTAGTCCTCTTGACCCAGCTGTGACAGGAGAGGCACGGGGAGCGCGTGGGAGAGGCACGGGGAGCGCGCGGGAGAGGCACGGGGAGCGCACAGGCCCATGCACTTAAAAACCTGGGAGCTGGTTAAGGGAGAAGTAAAAAAAAAGGTATTTCTAGTTCTCCTGTAGACTCCTAGTTCAATCTGATCCTCAAAGCTGCAGGCCATCCGTGATCTCCCAGATAAAATCCCACCAGCACGCACACATCAATCCGTCTGACCTGAAATTCTTATTCCAGCACCGACCAAGAAGGCGACCCGCTCAGCCGAGGTTTACACCATCCGTGCCCTGGGCAGTTCCGCGCCGGGAGAGGCTCCGGCCCCCCCCGCCGCCATCTCGGCCCCCCCGCCGGGACCGGGCCTTGACGGGCGGCAGCGGCCCCGGGGCGCGGAGGCGGTGTCCGCACCCAGGCGGCGGGGGAGGGCGATCCGCAGGCACCCCCACCCCCCCCCGGGAGCGGGTCAGCAGCCGCGGCCCGGGGGAAGCGCCGGGAGGGCGGGGGGGCCGTCAGCTGCCCCCCACGGGCGACCTTCTGCGGCCCCGCAGGCACCTGCGGGGGTTTGACCGGGGGCAGGCGGGGGCTGGAAACCCGACGGGACAGCCGCTGGGACAGAGAAGGGGGGGACGGGCCGGCGGGGCGAGCACCGGCACCGCCGGCAGCAGCAGCTGAGCCCCGCGAGCGGCAGCAGGAGCAGCCTCCTGTACGGGGGGGGGGCGGGGGGGAAGCCCCCATCCCTGGGGCCAAACCCCCTCCGGCTGCTGCGGCAGAGCGGCCGAGGAACAAACTCAGCTCCCTCGGCCAGCGGGGGAGATGGGGGGAGGCTGCGCGCTGGCTCGCTCCTCCTCTCCTGTCCTTAGTGCACAAATTTCACTCCCTTCCCTGCACCCAGTTCTGCCTGAACTTCACCAGAGCTCTGTCACAGCAATTCAGTATCTCGTTTTTGAGGCGGGAGGTGGTAATTTTTTTGTGCTGGGTTTTTTTTTTGACAGCCTTTCCCCCCCCCTTTTTTCCTCCTCTCTACTTCCAGTGACAGAACTTAACAGATGTAAATTCTGAACAAATGCCCGAAGGTATTTCTTAGTTTCCTCCCACGTTTTTTGTTTCTGAACTTTTGCACTGAGGCTCATTATTTAATAGCCACAAAACATACCGAGAAATTGAAAACCTAACCATTAAGTACAGGATTTTTACCATGATTTGTAACAGAAGTCAGTACTGAGCTTTGATCTACTGATAACACAAGCCAATGGTTCTCTAATCAAGCTAACAGATTCCCTTCTGAAAGTCACTCCTCAAATGCGACATCAGAAATGCTCCCTGGGCCCGCTGGCCTCTGACGGCACGCTTGATTAACCCAGCAGGCTTGTCCGTGCTGCCAAACACCCACCGGACTCACGGCAGCACTGGGCCAGAGGCTTCACCTCCATCCGAACACCACAAGCTTTGATTCAAGCTTCAGAACCCTCCACTCTTCAGTCTGCCAGCAAGAGACCCCGAGGGGGGGCAGAGTAACAGATACAGCGTTAGCACTGCAGAACAGACACCAATCTCAATACAAAAGTGCGGCAATTTCCAGGCACATTCACCTCATTGCTCACTCAAATCCCGCTGGAAGGTTACATTAGCATTTATTAAGCAAGTTTCATCGGGAGGGAAGGCCACGAGGCTCTGGGAGAACCCTGTACAATGTGAAAGCTGCGCAATCATACTACGTAAATATTCTACAAGTAAAAAGTCGGGGGGGGGGGTGTCCCCTCAAACCCACAATATCACATTTTTCTTACCACTATGAGCAGTCCACCATTTTGTTCCACTTCAGCTGTTTCCACAAGCAGTTCAATAGCTTTTCTCTTCCCAATTACTTTCACTACTCGGGCAATTAAATCTTTCTTTGGCTCACAAAGCCTGAGAGGAGGGGAAAAAAAAGATACACTTACTGTCAGCATAATTTCTTGAGTAAAACTGACCATGGAACTTCCATAATGAGTAGTTCATTCTGTGGGAGATAAAACTGTGCTAAAATGACAGAGTCCATACATTTCAATGTGTTTCAGTGGCTCCTTGAACCAGTTTTTTTTTCTAAAGCATGCATTTTAAAAATTTGTTTCAATTAAAATGCACTGAGTGATTATTATTTTCTATTGATGTGTGAAAGATTAAGCCAAATAAGAAACTCTAAACACCTGTATAAATCTCTGAAATTGAAGTATAGAAGTCTGCTGTGCATTTAGCAGTTAACAGTACAGCACCTTTTATAGTTAAATCTACACTTGCTGTTGTCTGTAGCTAGTTGTTGAAGTTCTCCTGTATCGTGTGCCATTCAGACAAACATACAGAATAAAAATTAAACCATTCTGTTGACTGATCTATGACAACCTACAAAATGCAAACAAGAACAAAACACTGCAATATGACTGAGTTAAATTGTGTTCTTTTGTTAGCAACAACGTCCTCGTACAAAAGTTCTCATCGTCAGTCTGCATGAAGGGAGAGGCTCTCACAGCATCAATTCACTGTGGCGAAGCACGTGCTCCCACTGGAAAACATCATCACCCCACACACCAACACCTCCTGTCCAGAGCAAGAGTTCAGATGCTAAAGTCTCATGTTCTCAGTGGCAAAGCTCCTCACTAAGCACAGTCCCGAGCACGACAGCTCAGTGGTTTTACACTTCAGGGACCAACAGGCCACCACCACCTCCTAAGTTTCTTGAAGACTGCTGTCTAGCCTCCTTGCTTCCGATGACATTACCATGCTCTACAGCTGCATACATTACAGTGACTGCATAACAGAAGGGATCTGACCGCAGATGTGAACAACCAGCCTAGCTTCAACCGTATGATTGAAGTTACCTGAAATTAAATGTTAAAACTCACTTTTTAGTGACAATTGTCCTCATCACAAAAGGGATTACCCAACCCGCTCAACTTTACACTTTGTGTTTAGTCTCACCGAGTTCAATGAATGATCAGGCACCAGCATGTACATGCTTTCTTAAATATTTATAGGATTGAGTTCTAAATTATGAATTATTGGAAGAGATGGAAGCATTTCTCAAAGATGGAGAGAACTTTAAGATAACCAGGAGTCCTCAGAGAGCTGGTGAAATAGACCTTCTGTTAGTAGCAGCAGCAGCTTAAACAGTCAAATCCCCACCCTGCGCTCATTCTGGCCCTGCGCAACCCTCCCGTACGCTGCTTTAAACAAGCAGCTGTGCACTGCAACAGGAAAACAAGAGAAAGGGCAAAACATTGCAACAGACAGTCAGAAAACCCCTTTGATTTCAGTTCACTGTGTGGGCCACCACAACAAAAGGTCAGGAATCCAGGCACAGACGGTGCAGCACAGATCAAGCAACAGTGCCGTGATGCCTATAAACACAATCCTACTGATGCTATTCAGTGCCACTACTGCTATAAACAATCAGAAAAAAAGAGCCTTCTGCCCTATTTTGATGAAGCTCAATACAACAAAGAAGAGTTTATTACAAGAGACATACTCAAACTTTCCAAATCCATAAAGGAGAAGCTACCGAGAACTGATACCAGCATCAATAATTCAATAATGGTCTAACTGCTGTATTTCAGCATCTGGCAATACTATGTATCCCATGTAAGAAATCAACAATGATCAATAAACCCAGTTTTTATCTAAACATCAAACTTATGGTCAGTAAATCCTGTAACTGCTTTTCCCCTGTTTAACATCATTTTCTTCCTCTGAACCACCGAAAAAGGATTGTGTGGCTGTTTAAGTCAATCTAAGGAAGAACGACTGCAGTCAGGTGCCCTCTCTCACACCACCAGTGCTGCCAGTGCCAGCTCTAAGGAAACTGTACAGCAAATTGGTTAAGGAAACAAATCTCTCTCCAAACTAACTCCTTAAAAAAAGCAACAGGCTTTTGGACAGTTCAGTTTTCTGACTCAGCTCAGTGTACAACAATTCAATAGCAGGACTGTGAAAAAGAATTGGAGCGCGGCAAGCGCGCACACGGCTGGAGCTTGGTAACCCCAACAGCGGCTTCCATGACCTAGCACAGAACTGCAGCTCAGTTTCTCAACAGAGCAGAGGCAAGGCTGGATTTCAGTTCTGCTGTCTCATCCTGGTGCAGCCCTTCATTACTACAGCAGCAAAACATTTTGTTCAGACAAGCAGGTTCCACGTAAACAACAGGGATTTCAGAAGCTGTGCTCTCCAAAACAGTACACAGGCCCAGTCACCTACAGTTCCAAAGGTTTATAACTTAGCCAGATTTTCATGGTGACCACTGCAGGTGTTCACTGGTGTCCAGCTCCAAACACACATCTTTACTCACGGGGTGTTTCCTAAAAATGTCACTACTAAATCTGTATCGTGACAAACAATGTTTTTCCTTGCCACTGTTCTCAAATAACAAACTATCTGGTGGATCTTTAAAAAAAAAAATTAGAACAGTACTATTGGATGCTTCTACAAGGTACCAGCCCTAATGCTGCATTTTAATCCCAGGATTTTGGAAATACACACAAGGCACTCACACTTTTTGTAATCTGGTAAGACACCTTACATATTTAGCAGAAAGAAAGCTTTTTTCCCCCAAGAGGGGGAAAACTACTACTCCATCAGCAGCTTACCAGTACTTAAGGAAGTGAAGATATGGGGTTACTAAACTTACCGATAAGCCATCTGCCACTTTTTCCTCTGAATCTTCTTCTGTTATGTCATACCTTCCTTTATATTTCATTTCTTGTCTTTCACCCAGTCTATCTTTCACAGGCTGCTCCCGTTTGAGAAAGCCTTGCCCATTTTCCTCTTCCACTGGCAATGTTTTCTTGTCATCGTGCATGTATTCATCCAGTTCTTTACCTAAAGTCTCCGCCTCCTTTTGCCTCCTTCATCAGCTTTTTAGCCAAGAAATAACTGTAAGTCTCAGGCTGCCTGCTTCTGTCAATACTACCATCCATGCCTAGAATCCCAAGTTCAGTAGCCACTGCATCCCGATTCTGCTCCTGGAGCACCACACCCACCGAGAGCAGTTTGGTTTTGGTGGTTCTGGCCAAGCTGAAAAGGCTCAGATTTCGCAGGAGGAAAGTTGAAACATTTCTGCCGTTTTCCTTTCCACAAACAGCTGTCATCAGCAGATTCAGAAAAGCTTTCATCACTGAATCCACACTTCTGGTTGTCCGATGAGTAACACTCGGTGCACACGATGAAATGCTGCTCTGGAATGGTCTGCCGGAATCATGGCCATCATGTGATTGCTGAAATGAAGAAGTAAACGTCCATTAATTTAATCACTCGCATAAACTAAAAGAGCTATAAAGTGAAGCCAGAGATTTGATTAGCTAGTAAACTTAATTTGGACTCATGCGATGGTTTGGGCAGTCCTCCACGAGCATCTTTTGGACTGCAGTCGACAGCAGCACGCTGTGAAACTTGTGTGTTTTGAATGCTTGTACACGAAAGGCAGCACGGCTGCTACAGAAAACACACAGTGACACGAGTCACTAATCTACTGAACACACCCTTTGCTAACTGAAATTACAATTATTACCAGACCAGAAAAGCTATTAAAATTCCCAAATCAGACAAAGACACAACATGCACAGCAGTTCTAAGAAAGATTAAAAAAACAAAACACCACGGCCACTTACCAGGAGGTTTTTCTAACAGCACAGAAACTCATACTCTCTCCGGAGTCTAAAAGGGGTCAAGACTAGTGGCTTGCAACCACAGTAGCGTTCCCAGAGACTCAACCGAGAAGAAAAAATGATGAAAAACCACAAAAACCAAGTGCACAAAACTGGGATGCAGCTCAAACTTTGAAAAGCTAACAGTGTATTGGGATTCTGGTTCAATCCGGACAGCACATGAGCAGCTTTAAACCCAGAAGACATCACGGACTCACTACGGCTTCTCATTAATTAGGACAAAAACCCTAAAGGCTTCAACGTGCCTTACAAAAAAAAGTCCCACTGATATAAAAATATTCAAGAAATACTGTTTCCCGTGCACTGACAGATAAACTACAACACGAAAGCCAGACCTGCTCAGCTGTACATAACCTACAAAAGCACCACGGGGAACTGAACCCCGAATTCTTCCTCCCAATTGCTGGAAACTTCTGGCCATGCTGTCTGTGCCGACCTGCGGGAAGCATTTTCTATACTCGCAATTCCAGCTTCTCCCCCACTAATCTGCTATCGTTACGTTACCTTATCCTCTGATCTTTAAAAATAAGATCTCTTCCTCCAGTTTCAGGTGAAATAAGAATCCTTTCTTCAACCGCACTGCTTTCACCGCCATTATGGCACCATTTCTTCTTCCTCCTATCAGCAAACAGAAAACAGAAATCTTCAATTCATTTTACTGCATTATGGAGTACAAATTTTTAATTTAAAATGCATTCCGTAACGCTAAACACTAACAACTCCATGAATTTAAACAATCCCCCCACGCCTGCCGTCACTTATTTTGCCCTACACACCCCAGGACCGCACCGCAGATCAATCACCATAACTCGAGAGCCCCGCCAACCCTCGCCCCTGCGGCGCCCACCCCGAACCATCTCAGTTCGAAACCTTTTCCCGCCCACCCGCGCCGCAGACGCCCCGCGCCCCGCACGCCGGCGGGAACCGAACCCCCCGCGGCAGCGCGCGGGGCCGGAAGCCGCGGGGCAGCGCCCGTCGCCGCTCGCCGCCTTCCCCCGCTCCCGCGGCCGCACCGGCGAGCGCTCCCCCCCCCTCACCAAGCCCCGGGCCCGGCGGCAGCGAACGCCTCCCCCGCCCCGCCCCGCCCGCGGCCTCCCCAGGCGAACGGGCCCCGGAGGAACACGCCGGGCCCGGGGCACGGAGCCCCCGCCGGGGAAGGGCCCCCCGGCCCGGCCGCCCGGCCCTCGCCGGGACCCGCTCCCGCAGGCGCCGCGCACCGCCCCGGCTCGACCGCCCTCGCTCCCCGCCGGGCCCTCCAGCCGCCAGCCGGGCCCTCTCGCCGCGCGGCTCCGGCCGGAGCCCGGGCCGCCCCTCCCTCACCCGCCGCGGGCCCCGGGGCAGCTTTATGGCGGCGGCTCCGCCCCACCTGCCCCGCCCCTGCTGCGTGACACCGCCCCCCAGCGGGGACACACCTCCACCCCACCCCCCACGCTGCGCCCAGGGGCGGGGACCCCCACAGCCCCCCCCCTGGCTGCACCAGGCGGGGTGCGGGGAGCCCCACAGACACCCCCCGGGTTCCCCCCTCCCCACAGCCCACACATGTCACGAGCGGGGCGGTGCTCAGCCGCGAGGCCTGCGTGCGGCAGGGGGTCACAGCACAGCCCCCCCCACCCCGGCCCCACCCCGGCTGGGTGGCACCGTGGGAGCCTGTGACGGCGCGGGTGTCCCCCCCCCCTCCCCTCCCCCCCACCCCACGTATCACTTGACGCCGACCCGGGCTCAGAACGCACGCGCCGAGCGGCGGCGCCTCGGCCAATGGCTGCGCATGATGTCACTGCCCACACTGCCTATTGGCTGCTCGCCCCCTCCCGAGCCGCCATCGCCCCGCCCCCCCGTGCCCCGCCCCTCCCGGGCACCGCGTCACGCTCCGCCCCCCTCCCCGCAGTTCGGGTGTGCCCCCCCCCCCAAAGTGCCAGTGGGGCCACAGCGGGGGGGGTCGCGACCCCCCAAGCCCCCCCAAATCCCGCCCCCATCGCAGCCGGTGCAATCAACGCCCTGCTCTACATTAGCGCTGCTAACAAGGGCGCCCCAATTAGCTACACTCCTGCTAATGCACCCCAGGATGCCATTGGCCTTCTTGGCAGCCAGGGCACGCTGCTGGCTCATGGTCAACCTGTCGTCCACCAGGACACCCAGGTCCCTCTCCGCAGACCTGCTCTTCAGCAGGGCCGCCCCAGCCTGTACTGGTGCCTGGGGTTGTTCCTCCCCAGCTGCAGGACCCTGCATTTGCCTTTGTTGAACCTCATCAGGTTCCTCTCTGGCCAACTCTCCAGCCTGTCCAGGTCTCACTGAATGGCAGCACAGCCTGCTGGTGTATCCACCACTCCTCCCAGTTTGGTGTCATCAGCAAACTTGCTGAGGGTACACTCTAACTCTTCATCCGGGTCACTGATGAAGAAGTTAAACAAGGCTGGGCCCAGTACTGACCCCTGGGGCACACCGCTAGTTACCGGCCTCCAACCAGACTCAGCGCCGCTGATGACAACCCCCTGAACTCTGCCATTCAGCCAGTTCTCAGTCCACCTCACCGACCACTCGTCCAGCCCACACTGCCTGAGCTTCCCTAGGAGGACGTGATGGGTGACCGTGTCGAAAGCCTTGCTGAAGTCGAGGCAGACAATACCCACGGCTCTCCCCTCATCTACCCAGCCAGTCGTGCCATCGTAGAAAGCTCCCTGCACACTCCTGGCCTGTCTGCACACTCACTGCACGCTTAATGCACACTTACCGCGTGCTCCTTGCATGGTCACTGCTCACGCTCCACGCTCACGACTTGCTCCCTGTGCAAGCCTGGCCTCTCTGCACACTCCCTGCACGCTCCCTGCACACTCAACTGAACCACGGAACCACGGAATGTTTGGGGGTTGCCAGGGCGCTCTGTGAGTCACGGAATCACGGAATGTTCGGGGTTGGAAGGGACCTCTGTGGGTCACGGAATCACGGAATGTTCGGGGTTGGCAGGGCCCTCTGTGGGTCATCTAGTCCAACCCCCTGCCCAAGCAGGGTCACCCAGAGAAGGCTGCACAGCACCGCGTCCAGGCGGGTCTGGAATATCTCCAGAGAAGGAGACTCCACAGCCTGCCTGGGCAGCGTGGGCCAGGGCTCTGTCACCCTCAGAGGGAAGAAATTCTTCCTCGGGTTCAGCTGGAACTTCCTGGGCCTCACTTTGTGCCTGTTGCCCCTTGTCCTATCGCTGGGCACCACTGAACAGAGTTGGGCCCTGTCCTCCTGACACCCACCCTGCAGATATTTGGGGTATTTCTAAGGTCCCCTCTCAGCCTTCTCTTCTCCAGGCTGAACAAGCCCAGCTCCCTCAGCCTTTCCTCGTAGGAGAGATGCTCCAGTCCCCTCCTCATCCTCCTAACCCTCCTCTGGACTCTCTCCAGTAGCTCCTCATCTTTCTTGAACTGGGGAGCCCAGAACCGAACAGAGCACTCCAGATGAGGCCTAACTAGGGTGTAGAGGGGAAGGAGAACCTCCCTCGACCTGCTGGCCACACTCCTCCTAATGCACCCCAGGATGCCATTGGCCTTCTTGGCAGCCAGGGCACGCTGCTGGCTCATGGTCAGCCTGTCGTCCACCAAGACACCCAGGTCCCTCTCCGCAGAGCTGCTCTCCAGCAGGGCCGCCCCAGCCTGTACTGGTGCCTGGGGGAGTTCCACAAACCAAGACAGAATGTCTACAACAGAAAGGAAGACCAAAAAGTGAATGTCAAAAAGTGAAAAACCGACAGAGATTAAAGAAACAAAGGAAAAATATAGAACAATACAAGTAAGTACTAAGGAATGACACAAAACTCTTGAAGAAAACCAGATTTGAAATCCTCACACTTCACACAAACATTAAAATAAGGAAGAAGATTAAGGAAGTAAAGGGCAAAACTAATAACCCATGGCAGCAAAGTAAATCCGCTGCAGAAACACAATGTAGAAAGCAAGGCCACTCTGGGAACCCTTCAACTTAGAAAGAAAACTTAACTAGGGAGGAAGATTAAGGAAGTCAAGGCAAAACCTAAAAACCTGAGGGCAGCACACTAAAACAGACATAGAAAGACAATGCAAAAATCTAGAGACCTAAAGCAAAACAAGCAATACCTACAAATATAGGCAATGATTTCAAAAACTTAGCCTTCAGTAAGATCTCAATAGAGAGGAGGATGAAGGAAGTGAAGGGACAAACGAAACAGAAGAGTGGCAGCAAACTAAAATGAGATGTAGAAAGACAATGTACAAAGCCAGGGTGTTCTGGAAAAACAACAAAAAGTGACTAGAACAGAATGGAAGACGAAGACATGAACGTTGACAAGTGAAAAACCAACAGAGATTAGGGAACAAAAGAAAAACTATCGGGAAATACAAGGACCGCGAACCAAAAAAGAGATTTCGAAAGAAAATCTGTAATACTAACGACCTAAGGAATGACACAAAACTCTTGAAGACAGCGATTTCAAAACGTTACACTTCAAATGAACCTTGAAATAGGGAGGAAGATTCAGGAAACCAAGGCAAAAACCAAAAACTGAGGGCAGCACACTAAAACAGACATAGCAAGGCTATGCAAAAAGCTAAAGATCTACAGCAAAACTAGCAATACCTACAAATACAGGAAATTATTTCAAAAACTTAGCTTTGAATAAGATCTCAATAGAAAGGAGGATGAAGGAAGTCAAAAAAAGTACTAAATAAAAGAGTGGCAGCAGACTGAAACAGATGTAGAAAGAGAACGTAAAAAATCCAGGGCTCTTAAGGTCCCAGTATTTAGCATCAATGTCTCTGCATTTCAAGGTCAGGACTGCAACAGTTCTGCTGTCTGTGGACACCAGTGAGAGATGACCTGCTTTTCATTCGTTCAGGCACTGCACCTACACTTAGTCACAGATCTGATTTTTTTTTTATGTTTTCCCCTCCAAGATGTAATAGACAACAGGGCACTCTTTAAGTGAAGTTAAATAGCAGTTCTACTGATTTGAATACAAAAAGTTTTCGCCTGTGGTACATTCACCCAGAAGAACTTTAACACCTCTTGATAGAAGGAATAATAAGAAACATGAAACCTTAACAAACTAGCTGCAGTGGTATTTTCTAGTTTTAGTTTTAACAAAGCACCTGTGTGGAAGTTGCAAGCTGTCCTTATAGATTAGCAAACTTAGCAAGGACAAGACACTGACAAGAGCAGGAGCTGCGACCAAGAACCAGCGAAAAGCAGCTTTGCAGTTTTGCAACGAGATAGAACGAACCGAGCATGCGCAGCGCCCCGGATGTAACTCACGGGCAAGTGAGGAAGACTACCGAAAGAGATGAAGTAACGACCTAAGACCACCAGAGACCACCCAGGAGCTGTAATACACGTGCTAAAGGAGAATTGGAATAGATTCATACGCTCTCAAAAATATAACGATTAATATGCATATTGTAGTTCTATTTAACCTGAAATTAAAGGGTGTTTGGCGCACACGTTTGGAGGAGAGATCCCCCGTGTGCCCGGCGCCGTAATAAAGGACACCTGGTTAACAGCATACATTGTACTGTTAGGTTATTACCGGATCTGTGAATCACTCTAACCAGCGTTTTCCCTCTTGACTAGAAAATGAAAATCTTTAACAGCAGATAGCCCTGAAATAAGCTTCAGTCAAATCTGGACCCAATACAGGGTGTGCGTTATGATATGCCACAGATCGGGACTTGACTCTTCAAAACAATCATGCACTAAGGAAAATTTTAGGTTGTTATGCAGAGTTTTAACTCGAGTCTTGGCAACCGCATTTGGGACATGAAAGGTATTAGCACTACAGTACTACGTGCAGTAGAGAAAACTGCTCTTGCAGTTCAATTCCAACGCCGCTTCCTCAAAAAAATTGAAGCTGCTGTGTTTGAGCAACATGGGTGGAAATCTCACCTGCCACGCTGAAGTGACGCTGGGGCATTTCTTCACCTTGTAGTCTCTTTCCTCAGGCTTAGTGAATCTCTCTCAGAGTCTGAGGCAAAGCCCATGGATTTCTCCTGTTTGCAACAGGGGATGTCTGAGCCGTCACATGGTGGTTTGTTGTGGGGTACCACTTGTACCCTGGATTTGCCTTCATAAATGCATCCCTGTACTAGAAAAGGAAAGGAAAACTTCCAGTCAGGTCACTCATGAGAATGCAGTATCCACAGGGCAACACAGTGCACTGCTTGTAATGGGATTTAAGACAGTAAAGAATCCTTAAATAGCTTGATTTTTAACACTTTAATCACACGTTTACAGTCTGACTGCCAACACAACCAAACAAAAGAAATACCATGATAGGAAGAGTTGTATTTCAAAAAGCGAGGTTTCTCTTTACCTACCTGAGGGTCTATCACCCAGAGCAGGCTGAAGTTCTGATCCTGCAAACTGCTCCCCACTGCTTCTCTGCTCACCTTGGCGAACAAGGACAGCTGTTCCCATTCTTTTGCAGGTACAATATTTCCAGTTTTACACTGCAGTTTCAATGAAATGAAGACATACATTTACCAATACATGCAGAATGATGCTCCCAGATCAGGCACAGAAAAAAACCCACCACAAGGACCATCTAATTTTCAGCAACTTCTGATACATCATCCCCGTGTTCCCACCAAAATGTACCACGCTGCATCAAATCAACCAGGAAAAAGCATCTTCAGGTAACGCTGACCCACAGACACGCTGTATCTTCAGAACCGGGCGTCTGTATGAAACTTGCACACTCAGGGCTGCGACCCCTCTCCCCTCACCCCTTTTCTCTCTCTCTCAGCCCGGGCTGGGAGCTCACCTCACCAGGGAAGGACACCAGGGAAGGACACCAGCCTCACTGAGGGACAGGGAGGGGAGAAGGGAGCAGAGAGAAAGGCAACACACAGGGAGGGGAGAAGGGAGCAGAGGGAAAGGCAACACACAGAGGAGCAGCTCTGCCTTCCCTTGCTCAGCCCACAGCCCGCTGGTGCCTGTGCCCGGGGGCTCCGTCTCCGTCCCCTGCCCCTCCCCAGCTCTGGGCTCCCCCCCGGGGCTGCCCTGGCCGGGCCCGGCTCCAGCGGGGAGCTCCCCCCCCCCCCCCCTCGCGTGGCCAGCAGGCAGCACAGCCCCCAGTGCCCGCCCCACGGCCCCGCTCCCCTCACGGGCAGCCCCAGCCCTCACCTCAGCCGGGGCCTGCAGTGGATCCTGTCCCTGCCACACCAACATGGCCACCCAGCAGCCCCTGCCCCGGGCCTACAGCTCCCAGCATGCCCCGGGAACCAACATGGCCACCCAGCAGCCCCTGCCCCGGGCCTACAGCTCCCAGCATGCCCCGGGAACCAACATGGCCAGCAGCAGCCCCTGCCCCAGGGCAGGCCCCAGGACTACAGCTCCCAGCATGCCCCGGGGCGCCCCCCCACACCCTGCCTTCCACCCTCTGGAAGCCTTTTCTTTCTTTCCTAACAGCTGAGCATTTAACTGACTAAATCTCAGAGGTACTCTTGTTTCTTCTCAACAAAGCAGCCATCTCCATCTGCTCACATCTGCCAAGCACACATCCAGGCAGGCCAGGAGAGCACGGGGTCCCATCTGCTCCCTGTCCCTCACACAGCAAGGAGGGTGACAGTCACCAGCCCCTGTGAGCTGGCAGCTCGCCAACAGCCACTGCGCGAAGGGACACAGCCCCTGCTCAGACACCACGGGCCTCTGGAATGGCTTTCCAGAAAGGTACCCAGGAGAGGGACAAAGAAGGACCGAGCTTCTGCAAGATCAGAGCAGAATGAGAAAGCCCAGAGTGTAACTTGGCAACACTCCAAAAGTGAGAAAAGACACCAAACTCTTCTGAGGATGTCACATCATCTTGGCTGACCAGTGCCCTTGCCCGCATGCCGACAGGACCCACCAAAGTCGTACTCCTGAGATTTTCACCATCTGTGGTGGAAAGCCACTGGGTTTAACTGACGCCTCCAGCCCTTGGGACAGACAGACAGACAGATGAGAGGCTGTAAGGAAGAAAGAACCCCATGCTACGTCTACGTCACCAAACGTCTCCAGGCACGTCAGACCTCAGCACGCTTCCCAGTTCCTCACAGCTCTACTTGGCTACTGCAGAAATAACTACTCCATAGCACTGCCCATGGCCGACAGCAGCCTGCTGCAAATTCCTTCCCGTAATTCCGCCCACTGAATGCAGTCGTGTGTGCACACAGACAGGACCCAGGAAGGAGTGGCACAGCCGGGAACGGGATTTTTGCCAAACTTGACAAAGACACCCTGTGAAAATGACAGCCCTTCTGTCTGAAAGAGCAACAGCAGCTTTAGTAGCGGGGTGGGGAGGAGGGGAAGCTGAAAGAGGTTCTGTAGCATTTTTCAGTACTTTCCCTTGGAACAGCTTGAATGAAATCAAGGTGCAATCATGCCTTGTGACTTTGGCCAATGAAATCCACTAAAACTTTGAGGAAATAGTTTATACTTTTAAAAAAAAGCAACAACCAAGCCAAACACCACAGTTGCATTTCTAGCAATTACTGGAACTCTCCTGACATAAATGTTGCACATTGCAAAGCTAAAGCACAGCCACACAGAGCTGTTTGGTGGTTGGAATAACCACCAAATAACACACGAAGAGGAGAACATTTTGCAACTTCCAGCACTACACTTGATTTTGATGGAGTCAAGAACTAAAGCAGCCACAACAGATGAAGGACATCATGTAACATCCATCATGTAACACATGCAAAAACTTTAGTTACTACGACACTGGTTCAAAACTGGGTGCAGGCATGACACATCTCTCCACTGCTGCTGAAACCAGAGCTCCATCACTGCTCCAGGGTTTCCACTGTGTTCCTACACACGCGCTCCTGCACTTCAGGTTGGACCTACCCAGCTGATAAACGACCCAGGACCATAAACCCAAACAGAACGAACAAAGAAAAGTGTGAATTTTAGTGGAAGATTTCTGATTTCTCTTTCAGCTGAACATCAGATGCTTCCGAAAAGGAAATGCTGGAGCAGACAGCCCTGTCACAAGAAACTCACCTCCACAAGCAGGAACAGTGACGGCTGCTGGCAAGCTTCCATCGGATGAGTCGCATCAGACTGGCGATTACTGGAGGAAACCTGGAACAGGGAGAGGGGAGAAAAACACCTCTGTGTTACTCCAACATCATCCTCTGAAGGAATTGTGTCACACGGGACGCACTCGTTAACTGTCACATGCCAGCTCCTCGTTTTATTTCATGTTCCTGATTTCTGCGCTGCGTTCCTGTGCACTGCGCGGTGTGCAGCGTGTGCTGCGCTGTGGGATTCACTGCCCTGTCTGCTCTCTGTCGCGTTCCCTGTGCTGTGCTGCTGCGTTCTGTGGTACCGACTGCCCTGTGCCCACGGTCTGTGTGACACTGTCGGTGCTGTGCTGGCTGCTGTGCTGTGTGGGGCCCAGGGGGCGGGCCCCCAGCCCCGGGCCCAGGCCGTGGATTGGCCGAGCCAGCACTGGGTGGAGCCACCAACGGGAACCGCCCACAGCGGGCGGAGCCACCAACGGCCACCAACGGCCACCAGTGGGCACCGCCCACAATGGGCGGAGCCACCAACGGCAACCAATGGCCACCAGCGGGCACTGGCCACACCCGTCGGCACGGCGATGCCCAGGGACGCGGCAGCGCAGGCGCCGGCAGCGGGCGGAACGCGGCGTCCTCGGCTTCCCCGGGGCTGCCTGCGCCCGGCAGAGCCCCCGCAGCCACCCGGCCCCAGCGCCTGTCCCCGCAGGCAACCGCCCACCCGGGGGTCCGGCGGAGGGGTACGCGGGGCTATTCCCGGAGAGGTGACAGCCAGCCGGCCGGCCGGGGTGCCACAGGCAGACGCGGGGCTCTGCCCGGGGGCCGAGCTGTGGGAGGGGGTGGGCAGGCGGAGGGGTGTCCGGGAGGGACCCCAAGCCGCGGAGCTGGGCTCTGCCGTCTGCGGCACGCACAGCCCAGCTCGGCATGGGCACGGCCAGCGCGGCAGGGCCAGGGGCCGTATGTGTGCCGGGAGCAAGGCTCAGGGGAGGGCTGGGCAGGGGCGGCAGCAGGGCACTGCTCGGGGCTGTCGGCGGAACCCTCCTCACCCTCCCAGGGACCTCGGTGGGATCGGGAGGAGGCCCCGGGCGTGTGGGTACGGCCCCGGTCAGCCGGCGGGACGGACGGAGAGGGCTTTAAGCAGGAATGGAGGGGTCGGAGGACACCCACGGGAGAGCTGGAGGTGAGCTCAGGGCTGCCACGGCGCTGTTTGGGACGGTGTGTGTTGTGTCCTGTCTTCTGTGGTATGCACTGTACCCTCTGCTGCGTGTTGGGTCTGCTGCATGGTGTGGAGTTTAGTGCATGATAAGGTATTTGTGGTGTGGATGGCATTTTGGATGGTGTGGATGGCATTTTGAACGGTATAGGATGCTGTAGGATGGTAAGCCTTGTATGGTGCAGTGTGTGCTCTATAGCATGTATTGTGTGGTATGTATTGTGTATTATTGTATTTTGTATGGTATGGTTTCGTATCTTATATAGTATGTTTTTTTATTTGGTAGGGTATTTTGTCTGGTAGGGACGGTATGGTCTGTACTGTAAGAATTGTATTCAGTTTTGTACTGCCCGTGTGGCACAGCGCTGGGCATGGTATGGGGTATGGTGCTGTGCTGTCTGCGTTACATTCTGTGTGGCGTCAGATTTTGCATTGCGTTCAATGTATGCACGGTGTGGTGTGTACGGCGTTTCTGTGCTGTGTATTTTGTACAGTATGGTGTATTTTGTGTTTTTGGTATTGGGGGTATGGTCTTGGGGATGTGGCATTGGGGTGTATGGTGTTTGGCATGAACAGTGTGCTATATATCGAAAGGCAAGTTTTGTTATGGTGTCGTATTGTCTGTGCTGTGTGGTGTGTATCTATTGTACTGTATGTGTTGTATATGTTGTGTGGTATGTATTGTGTCACAGAGTATGTATCGTATTGTGTGCATTGTACTGTACCGTATTTATTTTATTTTTTGTATTACATCCTATCATGTATTTTCTGCTGTATTGTTTATTGTTTTGTGTAGTGTATTGTGTGTATTGTGTGGTATGGTAGGCATGGTACGGTACTGTGGGTATTGTTTTGTGTTTTGTGTATTGTAGGGCATTGTCTGCATCGTCTTGTATGTTTCTAATTTGTATTTTATTTTTCTATTGCAATTGCATTGTATTTATTGTGTAATATGCTGTTGTGCTCTATGTAGTGTGTTGTCTAACTGTTTCTATTGTATTTATTTTGTATGCTGTGCTTCGTTTTGCATTGTATTTCATATTGTATTATATGTATGGTGTGTAGAATACAGAATGTATGGTATGCGGTGTATTACACTGGGTTTTGTGTTGTACTGGGTTTGGTCTGTTCTGTGTATTGTGTTGTGTGTATTGTGTGGGGTTTGATTCTCTTTTGTATTGCATTGTACTGTTTGTATTGTAAGTTTGGTGTTCTATTTTATGGTATGGCATTTATTTTATTGTATGCAATGTATTGTGAGGTGTGGTATTTATTTTTTGTAAGTATTGTCTGTATTGTATGGTTTGGTTTTTATTGTATTTTATGTATTCTTTTGTATTATATTGTAATATATGGTATGTAATGTATGGTATGGTAGTGTATGGTATGGTAATTTATGGTCTGGCATTGTATGGTATGGCATTGTACTGTATTTTGCATTGAATTTTATGTATTTGATGTACTATACTGTATTTTATGTGTTTTCTTTAATGTATGTTACGGTATTTATTTTATTGTATGTATTCTATGTATTATTTTGGGTGTAGTACATGGCATGGTATTTATTGTATTGTGTTTTCTAGTCCATTGGGAATTGTGTTGTATGGTACGCATTGTATGGTATGGTATGTATGGTATGGTGTGCATTGCATTTTATGTTGTGCATTGTATCGGTTGTATTCTATTTTATGGTATGTATTGTATAGGTTGTACAGCGTGTAGTTACTGTATGTACTGTATGTTGTGTACACTTTGTATTGTATTGCGCGGTGTGTATTGTCTTCTCTATGTTGTGTGTTTTGTGCTGTAGGTACTGTAATTTCTTTTCTACTGTATTTTGTATTGTGTGCATTTGATAGTATGTAACATATATAGTGTGTGCTATAGTAGGTGTTGTGTTGCTTGTGTTGTATTTTCTATTGAATGTATGTGCTCTGTGGTTTTTGCGTTGCGTTGCATTGCATGTACTGTATGTCATGCTATGGCATCATTGTAATGCGTGTGTTCCATAGTGTGCATTGTGTGTGTGGTGTTGTATGGTATGTACTGTAGGGCATGGTGTTGTATTTATTGCATTGTGCGTACTGTATTTTGAATTGTATTGAATTCTGTATTGTATTGTGGGGGTTTTGTATTGTATTTTATATACTGTATTCTACTGTACGATATTTATTGTATTGTACGTATTGTAATGCATTTTGTGTTGCAGTGTATCTTGCAGTGTGTTTTATGTGTGGGGTGGCTTGTACCGTACAGCCTGTAGTGTATGGCTTGCACTGGACTTTGGTTTGTGTTGTATGGCCCTGCAGTATTGCAGGCTGTCTTGTACAAGAGTGCACACAACGTGTGCTGTATTCCATCACAGATCCACTGGGATAAGCGAGACACGGCGGAATGAGTCCCACAGCTGGAGTTCTGAGATGGAGGGCTATAGGCTCCATTGTACGTGTTCTATTTTGTATTGTATCGTATTTTTTTGTATCGTCGTGTTTCTATTGCATTGTGTGTAGCGTGTTTCATACAGTATTTTGTGTTATTCTGTATGGTATGGCATTTACAGTGTTGCATTTTGTAATGTGCTGTATTTTGTACAGTGAGAGTAGGTAGGATTGTCTGGTATGCACTGCATGTGTGGTGCGGTTTCCGTGGCACGGTTTGTAGGTATGGTAGGCATGGTCTGGTACTGTATGTTCTACTGTTTGTCTGGTACATACGGTATGGTATGGTATTTTGGTTGTGGGTATGGTATGGCATTGGGTACGGTACGGTATTGTTTTGAACGTCTTGCGTTACATTTTGCATTGTATTCCATTCTGCGTTGCATTTGTTGTATGTGTGAGGCATGGTATGGTACATACAGTGTTTTGTTTTGTAAGGTGTGGTGTCTTTTGTACTATGCAGTGGGTACGGTGTGATGCTGTGGGTATGGTATGGTACGGTATGCCATTGTATGGTCCTTAGGGTAAGCTACGGCATTGAGGTGTCTATGGTATGTATGGCTTTGTTTGGCGTGTATGGTATTGTATGCATGGTAGGTATGGTATTGACACAGGAGAAGAGTCAGAGATCACTCAGATCTGAGCTAGCAGTTAATTCATTCAGTTCTAATCACTACATTTCGGTATGCAAAATATTTAATAAAATACAGAAGGACTGGTGGTCAATACTCTGCTATCATCTGCTACACTGGAAGTCAGTACGGGAAACAACGACTATTGCGTAAGCTTACTAAGTGTATCTTAAATGTCACATGCATGCACAAAATGTCACTTACCAAGCCACCGGTGTGTGGGGTCAGGTCAGGGACCTCTCAGCCCCGAGGAGTGACCTTGGGAGATCCAGGGGAGGTCACGGCCATGCAGCCAGCTGCTGTGGAGGGAGAGCTCAGCGGACCCTGATGACTGCAGATACTTAACGGCATAAAGTGGTTGATTTGTGGTCAGATTTTCTGCTGCATTCATGCAGTTTCGGTCCCTTCTCAGGCAAGTCTCCAGCCAAACAACTTTTTTTGGTTTGGGTGCTGAGCTCCCACTGACCGCTCACACAACAGGAGTAACTTTGGCCAGGCCGACTTGCTGAGCATCTGCGTGGACCAGAGTTCAGTTAGGTCAGACAGGAGGAGGGCATCCGTCACAGGTAGGGATGGTGTGGTCTGGTGTGGTGTGGTAGGGTACGGTATGGCACTGTATGGTACAGCATGGAAATGTATGGTACAGCATGGTATGGTACAATATGGCATGGCACTGTATGGTATTTTGCTTTGTGTTATACGCATTGCATTATAGTTTGCATTGGGTTGTATGTATTGTATGATATTTTGCACTGTATGGTACGGTATTAATTGTATTTCATGCATTGTGTGTGTTGTGTTGTACACACTGTATTGTATGGTGTGGCAGTTATTGTTTTGTATTGTGTTCTGTGGCATATTGAATGTCTTTGTGTTGTATTTTGTACCGTATGGTATGTATTCTACAGAGTGTATTGCACTGTGTATCGTATGTATCATATGACGTTATCGTATTTATTGTATGTATTGTATTGTATTGCACTGTTTGTGCTCTTGGATTGTATCTACTGTACTGTATGCGTTGTATTTTATGAACCGTGTGGTATTGTAGGGTATGGTATGTACGTAGCTTACTCTATGCAGTGAATTGTATGTACTGCACTGCATTGTCCTGTATGGTATGTATTTCATGATATGTATTGTATGGTACGGAATGTTGTGCTATGTACCGTGTGCTACATATGGTATGGTGTGTCTTGTATGGCATGTATGGTACGTATAGTGTTCTGTATTGTATGTAATGCATTTTGTGTTGTTTGCACTGCACTGTATATTTTGTGTTGTTTAGTGAATGACATGGAATGTATGGTATTTGTTGTGTTGTAAGGGATGGTATTTATTGTACTGTATCTGTGCATTTTCATGTCCTGTGTGGTATTTTGTTATTTTACGTATTGTATTATCATACAGTATTTTTTAAATTTGATGTATTCCACTGTGCATTCTATAGTATTCTGTGCATTGTATTTTGCATTGCTTTGGTATTGTATTGAAAAAACGGTACTGTGTTTTGTATTGTTTTGTATTGTCTTGTATGTACTGTATACCATATTGTAGGTATTGTATTGCATGTATTGTATTTTTGCTTGCATTGCCTTGTGTGTATTGTATGTGTCCTGTCCTAATGTATGGTATAGTATTTATAACAGTTTATTCATTCTAGAGTATTTAGTTTTCTAAGGTATTTTGTTTTATAATATGTTGCATGTAGTTTACTCTATGTAGAGTATGCATTGCACTGTACAGTATGTATTGTATAGTATTTATTGTTTTGCAGCTATTGTGGGTATTGTGGGTATGGTAGGTATGGGACTGCGCTATACAGTTTATTATTGTCTGTATTGTATTGTACCCTGAACGGGATGAACCTTTTCCAGAACCACCCAATGCTCCTGCAGACCCTGCAGCCCTGGGTCCATAAGGAGCTGGAGCAGATCTTTGACAACAGGGGGTTGGAGGCAGCCATGGTGGAAGACACCATCATGGCCACGTTGACCAAGATGCCCCCGGCCCCGCTGCCTCCTGAGGAGGGTCTCTGCCTCCCCCGGCAGCCCTGCGATATCCGGCACAGACGAGCTCCTCGGCACCTCATCCACCGCTGTTGGTGGGCACCCGCCAGCCACCCCGCTGCTCCTGCTGCCATCCCCACGGAGCAAGAAGAGCCCCAGGAGGAGTCCAGGGAGGCTGTGCCCAGGCTCTCCACTTCCAACCGGGACAGGGAACTCTCCTGGGGGGCCACGGCCACCCTGAAAGATGAGCACCAGCAGCTCTGAGGACTCTCCAGCCAACAAGAGGCCAGCACCACACCAGGGACACTGGAGGGGCCCTCACCAGACGACCAAACCGGGACTGGGCCATCAGCTGCGGCACGCGCTGGCCCTCAAGGGCTCCCAGCCCCCCAGATGCAATTATCCGAATAAAAAAATTTCATTAAAACGACAGAAAAAGCCTCAGTGTTACCAACAGTGCAGATGGCATTGCTGTCTTCACCCTTTTTAGCTTTCTTTTACAGGGAGGGGTGCGATGTGAATACTGAGGGGTCCTTCTCTGTGTGCCAGGCAGTGTTTTGTTGTTCTCCCCCAAGGCAAATGCTGCCCAGCTCCAGGCCTGCAGCTCTCGGCTGGTCCCTGGGCCAGTGTCTCCAGCCCAGGGGTCTCCAGGGCCAGCCCGTGCCTCATCGCTCACCACCCAGCCCATCCCCCTCTTCCCCACACCCTCTGCCCCCACATCTCGGGGCACTGCTCCCCAACCAGCCTGCACTGCTGGGTGCAGCCTCGCGACGGTGGCACCCAAACCCCAGCTCCTGCACGGAGTCATGACGTGGTGCTGCTCTCTGCACCAGCCCAGGGTCACACCCTGCCCCAACAGAGCCCCAACAAGTGCAGCCCAGGAAGCGCAGAGTCCTGCCCCTGGGGAGGGACAACACCAGGCACCAGCACACGCAGCAGGCTGCCCGGTGGGGAAAAGCCAGGGAGAGGTGCCCGTGCTGCTGCCCTCCAGCCAGCCTTGGTGCCACCAGCATTGCTTCTCCTCTGTGGAGAAAGGGCCCGGCATGGGCAGATGCTCGGCAGATGGATGCTGGGCAGCTGAGTGCACTGCAATAGTCTGGTTTGGAGAAAAAGAGCCTGAGGGGCCACCTCACCACTCTCCACAGCTTCCCGAGGAGAGGATGTGCAGAGGGAGGTGCTGAGCTCTTCTCCTGGGGATCCAGCGACAGGATGCGTGGGAATGAGACGGAGGAAGAGGAAGGCAGAGGAGGAGGGAAGAGGAACAGGAGAAAAAGGAGGAATGAGAGAAAGAGGAGGAAAAACAAGGCAAAGAAGAACAGGAGAAGTAGCAGGATGTGGAAGAACAGGAGAAAGAGGAAGAGGATGATGAAGAACCAGAGGAGGAGGAGCAGGAGGAGGAAAAGCAGAAGGAAGAACAGAGAAGAGAAAGAGGAGGAGAAGGAGGTCAAAACATCTTCAGATTCACTCTAGAGTGGCAGCACATCAAAATCCTTGGAGGAAACACATTCTGCATTTGTTTGTCCATGGGCATTCGCTAACCCCAAGCCTACTGGGGAAGCCATTACTCACGGGAGTCATTCAGCGCCATGGCCATCGCTCCTCTGGGCACAGACAGGAAAGCTCTGGGTGACAAAGGCTCTCAGGTCGTGCTCCAGAAACAGCAGAGCAGCACCAGAAGATCCCCAGCACCTGATCACACAGACACAATTCCAACTCAGTGACACCATTACTGAAAACAAAACACCCAGAGCAGCACCTGCCATTACAACTCCTTCAGGGCAGCTTCAGCTGCTGCAGAGCTGCAGGCTGACGACCTTCCCACCGCTGCCACAGGCCCCCACAGCAATAACGACCAGCAAAAAGCACCTCTGCCCGCGGCCCACACCCACCCGGCCTCCAGCGGCAGCACAGCTCAGCCCGCAGCTCTGAGGCACCAACCAGCCTGTGCTCACAGCCCGTGCCACCCACGGGACGGTGTGTGCAGAGTCAGCTCACCATGGCCTGCGAGAGAGGGGGGCGGGGGGGGGGGGGGGGGGGGGGGAAGAAAACTCTGGGGAAAAGGGAAGGTGTGGACAGGAAACCAGAAATCCCTGACAGGGCTGGGAGGAGAGGCCCGGGCCGCCTGTGCCTGCCCACTGGCCACAGCTGAGCCGATCAGCGGAGCTGTGAGGACAGGCCCGGACTGCCTGTGTCCGCCCACTGGCCATGGCTGAGCCAATCAGCGGAGCTGTGAGGACAGGCCTGGACTGCCTGTGCCCGCCCACTAGCCATGGCTGAGCCAATCAGCGGAGCTGTGAGGACAGGCCTGGGGCTGCCTTTGCCCGCCCACTGGCCATGGCTGAGCCAATCAGCGGAGCTGTGAGGAGAGGCCCGGGCTGTCTGTGCCCGCCCACCAGCCACAGCTGAGCCAATCAGTGGAGCCGGAGGCGGTCTGTCAGTCCCAGCCGGGCTGGGGCAGGGCCGGGGGGGGGCAGAGGCCGAGGGGCCTGAGGAGAAAGAGGTGAGAGATGGGGGGGGGGGGGGGGCAGCTGGGGCGAGGGAGAGCAGGGCTGGGGCAGGGCCAGGCTGGGGGAGCAGCAGCAGCAGCAGCAGCAGCAGCAGCAGCAGCAACAGCAACAGCAGGGATCTCCCCGTGCGGAGGGGCCGGGGGAGGGAGCTGGAGCCCTTCTCCCCCCAGGCCCGGCCATGGCCCCGTTCCCAGCCCTGCGCCCCAGGGCTCAGCTGGTGGTGACAGACCGGGGCCTCTGCTGTCCCCAGGCTGTCGTGTGGGGCTCGTGCTCGTGGAGCACCCCTCTCTGCTGACAGCCTGTCATAAACGGGGATTTCCAGACATGGGAGTGGTTTCTCCCTCCTGGTGGGAGCACACCCCAGGGCTGAGCTGTCAGAGAAGCCAGTGGGGAGCGCTCCTGGCTGGATGCGGCTCCCTTGGCAGATGTTTGTGCCTGAGTCTCGGCCCCGAGGTCTGATTTGTGCCTTTCCCCCCACCCAAGCTGTGCTGCTGGCTCTTGGGAAATGGGGGTACCGAGGGTGGGTGGATTTATAACAGCCGGGATGCTCCAGTCAGCCTGTCAGGGATTTTTTACTTCCTGGTTCCTGCAATAACAGTGAGATTTCACCCAGGAAAGTACGGTGTTTAGCTTTGGTTACTCCTTGTGTGGATTGTGTCAGTCCTCAGCCAGGTGCACAGTGGCTGTCAGAGGAGGAATGAGACTGTTCCAGGGTGAAGTGAGCAATGGGGATCTCAAGCCTGTTTTGTTTAAGGCAATCAGGTGAAAAACTGCGGTTAGAGCTGTCTGCGTTGCTTACCCTTCTGATTGCAGTGCTGCCCTCTACTTCTCTGTAATACTCACTTCTACTACTCAGTTCCGTCAAGTTTAAATTTCTGTAAATTGGTACTACACTTTGCCATTGCTTCTACTTGATTCATCATCCATTTGAAAATTCCCTGTTCAGGTCTCTCTGCTTTCTTCTCTCGCCTGTCCCCCAGAACGGTATTTGACTGCAGGGCCTGCAGAGTCTGTGTTTCCTCCTCATGGTGAGGAAAATATGGACATGAAAAACAAAGAGGTAGTGATTGTGAGAAGACGCCTTTCTTTGTGCTCATTTTCACATTCAAGTCCCTGTTGTGTGTTCTTAAATGATGTGAGTTACTCTAAGTGTCTGCATCCCTGTGCTCAGGAGGTGCATCAGAAGCTCTGTCTGGGCATTGCTGGTGTCAGACAAGTAACCGCAGCCCTTTCTGAAAAATAGCTGCTGGGTGAGTTATTTCCTAGGCCGTAACAGAAGGGTTTCTGGTTACATCTGCAGGAACTCAGGAGCAAACCCTGCTGACGGAAACCCTCAGAAGAAAGGGAAGACAGGAGAGAGAAGAGCAGGTCAGTAGAGTTGCGCTGCTTTACCCCAGATGGTGTCACACCTGCTGGCACAGTGACTGTGGGTATGGGTGCTCTCAGGGTGCTTTCTGATCTTTTCCAGTGTTCACCACCAGAGAGGACCTATGGCCCTAGGGGAAGGACGGCTCCCCCTTCTTTGTGCACCCCAGGATCTCATCGTGATGCATAACCTCCTGTGCAAACAGAAGTGGCCGATAGTCGAGTTCTTTAGGGAGGCTGTTGTGGGCAGGAGGAAGATCCCGGGAGCAGACTTCATTCAAGTGGTCAAAGGGGTATGGAGGGAGCAGAACGGGAGTGAACTGCTGCCACTGCCCGATGTCCTTGTGTGCAGACCTGGGGTGGTTCCAGTGGGGGAAATGGTGGCGGTTCAGCAAGGAGCACTTTCTCGTGTCTTACCCTTAGAGGACAACTCCCACAGTCTGGAAAGCTGGAGGGGAAAGGGAGAGCAGGGATATGAGAAGTGGGATGTCATTGAGGGCCAGTTGTGGGAGTGAGGGTCCCCGTTGCCTTATGGTCTCCAAAGAGAGTCACTGCTAAGTTCTGCAGCTGCCTGGATCCTGCTGCAGACACTGAACTGGCATCATGTTTCCCAGTGTCGATACTCGACCTTTTCCCCACCAATCTCACATATGTATTCCCATTGTGCTGCCATCAGTCCGTATCTGTGCAGCACTGTTTACTCTGAGCCTCCCTTCCCACAGGGTGCAGGGGACAGAGCTGTGAGGAGCACACTCAGGTCAGCGAGGGTTCAGCAGTGCAGGTGTTAACTGATAGCCTAGTCCAAGCCAAAACAAGCCATCTCACATCCTAGGGGGCTGGGAAGTTTGGCGTGTTAACAGCCAAGAGGTCTGCAGAAGGCAGCAGAAGCCTGTTAAAGCCCAGTAAAGTTGTAAATGCTTAAACCTCACCAGGTTTCTTTGTGCTGTGCTTCCCTGCAGAACACCAGAAAATCTCACCCTGCCTACCTCTGGGGCAAGCCTTGATGCTTTTGTGATCACACTGCCATTTTCTGTATTGGCTGTCAGACTGAAGTTCCCATGAGAGACAAGAACCTGGAGAATGTGGTCATTTTGTTGACTTCCTTGAAGCGGGGGACTGTTATGAGCAGTGTGAATCTGAGGGAAGGTCAGAACCTGTGGCAGGAGATCAGAAACGGACAATGCAGAGAGACCAGAAGAGGTGAGAGGAGCACAGTGTGCTGGGAGAGCATCTCAGTAACGTTCTTGATGGGAGATGCCAGAGTGGATCCTGAATATGGGTCCCTGAGACCCTATGGCAGCCTGTAGCAGAGTGGCCAGGAGGGGACTGCTGGGGAAGAGCTTGAGAAGCCAGGGCATGTGCAATGCTGCAGTCAGCCCGATGGCCAGAGACAGGTCACTCAGTCCTTCAGGCTGGGCTCAGAGTCTGCAGCCTGAGGTGTAATGTCCTCTTCTGGAGTTTGGCAGTGAGCATCGATCCTCCAGCTGATCAGCACCAGACCCTTTCTGCAGCTGTTGGCAGCAGCTGGAAAACAGAGGTGCAGAAGACTTTGCTTTTTAAAACCTGACTCAGACCAGAAGACTGGTCATGGTACCTGTGCTGTCTTTACCTGCACTTTTCACATCTTGGAGAGAAGAGGCGTTTGGCTGCCCGTTTGTAGTGCTGTTTTGCAGGTTAAACATACTCTGTTAGCGTGGAAGAGAACTGGGCGTAGACAACCAAAAGCTTCAGGCAACTGCAAAGTTGAGATGGGGGCAGTCTGTGATATTTCTGTCCGGATCAAAAGCTCAGGGGTGTTTCCATTCAAACAATGGAGTCTGCTGGGAGCTCCAGTCTCCTGACTTCCAAACCCTGTGTCGTAAACAGTGACCAGCCACGATGTTTCTTTCTGCCACTCTCTAACGCAGTGTCTCTGGGCTTTTCCTTTGATTGGTTTTTAATCTCTGGTAGGTGTACAAGCTCAGTTCTATCCAACCTCTTGCAGACCTGCAGCCTGCCTGCCTTCTGCTGGGGGCCAAGCCAAAGGGGTGAAGTCTCGTGCTCGTACCAAGTCCGAAGCAAAGTTCAAGCACTGAGAAGTTCCCCAGTCAGCCCTGAGCCAGAGTGCAGCTACCTGAGCTGCGACGGGTGGAAGAGCCTGGAAAACAATTCATCGGCGCGAGGCGATGGAAGAAGGTGCGGTGAATGTGGCACTTGGGATGAAGTGACACGCTGGGGTTCGTGTCTGAGTTAGTACTGTACCTGCACACTGACTAAGGCCTTGGTGTCTCGAGTTTGGGTATGGACTCTTGCAGAGTACCAAGTTAATCTGTCTGTGAATAACCACGTTGTCTCAGGGTCGGCAGGGCCTGATAAACTCCATCCAGGAAGAAATCGACGGCGAGATGGCTTATCACAATAGGTTTTGTGTAAGGACTTCTGGAGCATCTCCCTTCCACGTTCAGTGGATCTGGGGCATAGCAAGGTTTTGGAAAAATCTGTGGAGGAGTACCGTTGCCGTTAGGCGTAGGAACAGATCTGTGGAACATGCCAGGCATAAGATTCCCCTGTTCATCTGTGTGCTCCTAAGACCAGAACTGTACCTTTCCATCCATTCTATTAATTTTAAGGGTCTGTTGGCATTTGCAATTCGCAGCCCTGCAGAGCGGGTAAGCTGGTCCATAGGTTGGCTTTCCAGGCAAATGCAGGTGTCTCCTTTCAGACTACAGACAAACCCCTCCTGGCGTAAGGGCGGTATGCTTGCTTTCTTTAGTGAAGATTCATAATGCAGTACCTGTCCTGGTCCCACTGAGACTTTAAGGGGACAGATAGCAAGGAGAGGTGGTTTCTGGTAGAGGGTGGGCTTTGGTGCATATCCAACAGCCAGGCTTGTTTGCCTCTGCTGCTGGAGTTTGGACTGTGGCTATGGCCGACTTCTGGAATGAATACATATAATCCGTATTCCGCCACAGGCTTATAAGCAAGGCTACCATGTGAAAACCTAGGCTTCCAAATCCCCATTAACAGGAGAAACAAACAGACACAAAGAGCAAAAACCTCTATCCCTTGGTTAAAGAGGAAATGCGGAGGGTTTCCGGACTCTGGCAGCCCAAAAGGCATTGAAAGATGTAAACCCAGCAGTCGTGGAAGCTCCCTCGTTAGCCCTGCCAGACTACAACAAGCCTTTTTTATTATATTTAGGTAATATGGCTCTCAGAGGTGTTAGGAGGAAGAGGGCGGGACTCCCCGCCCGTGTCACGGGGCCTTTTGTCACAATGTGCTGGGTCACATGAGGTGCGGGGGGGTGGTTGCCGTGTGCCATTGTGTGCACAGTGACGTGCTTGCGGCTGTCGGCCGGGAAACCCCTCACTGGAACCATGAGGCAGGGGTTCTGTTGGTGTCGTCGCCAGCGGTCGTGCCTGGCAGCACTGGGTGCACGAGAGGGAGCCAAGGCTGAGCCGGGGCCGCGGAGGCCTCTCCCCATCGTCCTCCCGCCCACCAGCAGACGCCATCGCGGAGCAGGCACCGCCTGGTCCCAGCCATGCCTGGCGTGCACTACAAGTTCTCTGCCAAACTGAACTTTGATACCATCAGCTTCCACGGCCTCCACATGTCCCTGCATGACCTCAAGCGCCAGATCATGGGCCGCGAGCAGCTGAAGGCATCCAACTGCGACCTGCAGATCACCGACGCCCAGAGCAAAGAAGGTGAGTGGGGCGGCGGGCACGGGGCCTCGGGGACCGCCCGGCTGGTGGAGTTGCAGACCACCGCATGGGGCTGCAGCCTGCGGGAGCCCCGCTCTGCTCTTTGCGGCTCAACTCAGCGTAGCATGAGTCAGCCTGGGGCTCGTCCCGCCAGCGTGCGGGGGATCAGGAGGGCCAGCGGCACCGGGGATACGTGGGGTGGGCAGCGGTAATGCCATTCAGCCACGACCGGTAGCTGTGACTTGTGTTGAGGCCTCACAGAGCTGTTTGTTTGGGGTTGCTGTTCTGACGACGGCCTTCGGATCCGTGCTTTAGAGCAGAGCTAGGCATGGAGGAATATGTGGTTGATGGGCGACATTTAGCGCTCACAGAAGCTTTGGTGTCCTGGAATTCTTCTAGGTAAAATGCTAAAAAGGTTCGGGAGGATATCTGTGGGGATAGTCAGGACCTGTTTTAAAAAGGGGGGGTGTGGGGGGGTGGCGTGCCCTCTTCCCTGCTTCCTATAGACGCGTGTTCTGTAAAGGCAGAATTCCCTTCCAAAAGCCTGTTCTCAGGAATGATGCATTTTAACTTGCCTCTATTAAATTTGATGTGAATTTCATGACCTGTCTTTTATAACAGATGTTTTCACATTATTGTGGAAGAACTGCAAACTCCGTGACTCAGGTTTCTGTAACATTCTGACTCAGAACACTTGGAGAATGTGCTGTTCTGCTTATCAGGCAAAATCAACAAACTGTAACACCAAAATGGGCGTCTGAACTGGCCTTAGATGAATAGTTTTAGGGAAGAACAGTGCTCTTGGCAGACTGTCTCTTGAAGTCAGCCGTTGCTGGAGTTCAGTG
The DNA here is from genome assembly GCF_030867145.1 of Opisthocomus hoazin. NCBI lineage: Eukaryota > Metazoa > Chordata > Aves > Opisthocomiformes > Opisthocomidae > Opisthocomus > Opisthocomus hoazin. The sequence goes on from NW_027448988.1 coordinate 824,623, forward strand.
TTGCAGCACGCACTTGAGAGCTGTAGTAGTGCCACGATGTGATGTCTTCAGAAAACCTCGTGCTAACTCTGAGTGAAACCATTTGGCCTCACAGCTGCTGTCTTCAAGACTGCGCAAACTGAGCATTTCAGAGCAGACACTTCAGCAGCTTTTAAGGCTTGCCCTTCCCCGTGCCGTTTTGTTGATGTGCTAGTGTGGGGGATTTCTTTGGTTACGCCTCAGCGTGCAATTAATTCCTGGGCTGCCAGGCAGCATTGCTGTGTGGAGCCTTCCTAAAGGGTTTGGAGTTCCCCGTTTCCCTGGGTGAACTGAGGGTAAGCCGTGTGCCCATTCCAAAACCATGATGTTTCAGTGGAGCCCATGCAAGGTCTGTCTGGGAAGGAGCTGCTCGGGCTCTGTCCCCAGCAGGGCTGGGACCTCTCGGGGCTGTGCGGTCAGCGAGGTCAGTGTCCCTTGGCCAGGGGCTTAGGGCAGGTGTCTTTTAGTTCATTACCACGGGGTGTCCAGCTCGGCTTTCGCTTTCCCAGTCACATGCTGAAGTGGCAAGCGGAGCCAATAAGGCGTTAAGGCATCGGGCAGTCTGTATAATCAGATTAATGACTGAAAGTATGTTAGATTTTATTGACTCATCCTTTCAAAGCGATGCAGGTGCTCTTTTGGAGCACAGTACTGTATAATCATAATGCAAATGAAAGTTCCATGAAGCATCTGGCCTACTGCACTAGCTAATTCAAGCAAGGATGAGATACCAACTGTGGTTGGGATCCTCTTTTGGTGGAAGCTGAAAATGCAGAAATAGCAGTCCAGTCTATTAATCAGGATGTTTCGAGGCAGTGCCAGCGACACAGAGGACTGGTTTGTCACAAAGTGTGCAAGTGGTGCTGATTAGAACAGAGTTGAAAAATGAGATGAGGAGAAAGCATATTTTTAAGCAGCAGGGAGAAAATGTGTTCTTGGGAAGTACCCTGTTTTCTGGTCGAGGCAGTCTGGCATGTCAGCAGTCATTTTGATCTCTTACTCTGCAGATCGCTTCCCCAGTCACGTAATAGCTGGTGAGCAAGACATCCAAGCCTAATAAAGGCTTTTCTTTGTCGTTTCGCATGTAGGCTTGCCTTCTGATGACTTCTGCTGAGCTTCTGTCCTTTATCGGAGTGAAAATACTTCTCTAGACAGTGCTCAGAGAGATGCCTTTGCAATGCTGTCAGCATCAAAATGGTGGATTAAAGCAGGCCATAAAAGAAAGTAGGAACTTTTTTCAGTAACCTGTTTATACTGTATATATGACCCAAATTATTAAAACTAGCAGATTTTTAGAATTATAGGTGAATTGAAAAATGGAATTTTTAAGTGGTGCATTAAATGTGAAGCAGCATAAATTTCAGAGCGTGGCTTGAGTTGTTTGTACTTTTTTGCAGGAAGAAGGTTGTGGATACTAATGCAGTTATTAATTTAAGCTTTCTAAGTCATCATGAGGCAGCAGTCAAAGTAGCTGTTAACTTGTCTGCCTCCACTCGTTCCTTGAAATACTTCTTTCCTGACTGTTCTGTCTCTTCTGCTCCTGACTTTACTATAACATCCAAATCTTCCTTTGCTTTTGCAAGTTTGCTGAATTAATTGAATCCTTAGTTTTAATCTCAGGTCAGATTGAGAAAAGCCCAGTAGCCACTCACTGTCTGTCACTGGCAGTAAAACAAGTTTTGTGCTCAAAGGGAGTAGGAATCACCCATGTTGTTACCTCCAGCTTGCTGAGTATTTCTGTTGGAGCTCTGCTTGGACACGTGTGAAAAGTCGCCTTGTTGCGCAGGAGGTCACTGCTCACTTTGCAGAGGTTGAGGTGTGTGGTTAGGCCGAGGGACGCTACTTTGTAGGTCCTGGGAGTTGCCAAGTCTCTGCCAGGGGATGCTGCTGCCCTCGGGGAACAGGTTCCTGCTGGGAGATGCCAGTAGGCAGATTACAAGGAATGGCTGCTGACAGTGCTTTAAAATATTTAGTCATATCCAGCTATCCTCATATATTTAGTCTCTTTCTCAGAGAGGTGCTACCCTTTGTAGTCATCCGCAGAACAACCACCATCCTCAGTCCGGCACAGGCACAGCAAAGTCCTGTCTTTTTGTGGAGCCGCTGTTGCTTATCCTCCGTCTCTGGAATCTCAATCCAGTGGTTTGTGGTGTGGACCAAAAGGAGTGCTCTGTGTGACTCCGTTCAGCAGGTAGAAGCAGCTGCTTTGGGCTTTGAGAACTGCAGCTGGCACGATCTCCTGGCAGTGGTTTGTCTGGGCCCGACAGCTGTTTGAGCTCCTGCTCCATCACACAGCCCCAGGGCAGGCCTTTCTTGACAGTGGCTGTGTGGTGGTGAGATTTTCCTTTTGAGAAGAGCTCCAGCTGTTGGCTTCAGGCTAGCACTTCTGTAAAAGCTTCTGTTTTTGTCATTAGTAGTCCTTTCTCCTATGATTTGAAACTGCTCCAAAGTCCCGAGGAAGCTTGCTGTTCAGCTCCGTAGGGGGGAAGATCAGAAATTAGTTTTGTCTCAAAGATTTCCCAGTTTTCTGAAGAAGGATTCCATCATTTGGAAATAGAAGTAAAATTTTCATTTCGTTGTTGAAATACTGTCTTCTGATAGGTATGTTTTGGTCTGAGAGAGGTTCCTGCCTGTAGGAATAATATGCTGAAAAATGGAGTGTAAATTGTGAAATATTCCTGTTCTGTGTGTGATCACTGAGTAAAACCACCCTGACAGAGCTTGACTAGACATACATCATCTTTGGTTTTCAGAGTATCGTTCCGATTCGTCTGTCAAGGTAAGGGCTTTTGATATTGAAGACCGTCGGCAGATTACAGGGAATGGCTGCTGACAGTGCTTTAGAAGATTTAATCTTATCCAGCTTGTGTAAGAACAAGATAAACACTGTTCTCGTGGAGAGGCCTTTGCATTTTAAGCTTATTCAGTCGAAGTGTCACAGGTAGTGGTTTTTTTTGTTTGGGCTTTATATAAAAGGTCACAAGGCTTCCCTCCTCTGCAGAAGACTAGCGTGGTGAAAGCCAAGGCAAAACATGGAGAGCTTCAGGCACACTCTGTTTTCGAAAGGCTGTTAAAGCCTGTCTTTGCAAGTGATTTAGTTTGAGTGTCTCTGCTCTGCAAAAAGTGAATCGAAAGAATTCACATCCCTTTGGTTAATTCAAACTAGACGATTAGCTTAAGAGGGGAGAGACAGCTTTACTTTGAGCCAATTCTGCCTTCCTTGTGAAAGCAAGCTGAAAAAAGCCCCAACATTTCTGTGATTCAAATCCTAGCACTGCAGTTTCATTACTGTCCTGGTTTTAGCTTGGATAGAGTTAATCTTCCTCCCAGTAGCTGCTGTGCTTTGGATTTAGTAGGAGAACAGTGCTGACAATGCGGATGTTTTCAGTCATTGCTATGAAGTCAGGGACTTTTCCAGTCTCCCATGCTCAGCTGACAAGCAGGTGCGCAGGAGCTGGGAGGGAGCACAGCCAGCCCAAGCTGGGCAGCGGAAATATTCCATGCCAGGGATGGCACGCTCAATTTGTAAGGGTGGCTAGCAGGGAGGTAGGCATCCTTTTTCTTTAATTCGCTTTTCTATGAGTTGGCATCCTCTCCTGTCTGGGAGTTCGAACTTTTGCAGGAGTTTGGTCTTCAGCGGGAATTTTGCAAAATTCATGAAATCTGCAAGTTCCAGGTTCTGTGATCGCTGCTGGGGAACTGGCTGGGAATCGGTCATTAGGTGGTGGGAACATTGTATTGTATAGAGTTTGTTTTTCATATTCAGTAGCAGTAGTAGCTGTAGTATTTCCTTTGTTGTCTTATTAAACTGTCTTTATCTCAGCCCCTGAGTTTCCCCTTCTGTCCATTTCTGCTCCCCATCACACTGGGGGGGAAGGGGAGGGGTGAGTGAGCGGCTGTCGGGTCCTCGTTGCTGGCTGCTGCGTTAAACCCCAACAGTTTCCGTTGAAATGTGAAGCACTGCCCAGCTGATAAGTGTGGCTGTTGACGGATTAAGCTCGCAGAAGCAGAGTTGGCAGGCTCTCCTCTCTGTTCTGTCAGTCCTGAGCACTGGCAGCAGAAGGAAATCACTTTTAGTTAACACCTTGGAAGGCAATGGCACAGAGCTTCATGCTTTAGCCAAGCGCCTGTTTTGTTGCAGGGCAAGCCAGTCAGATGTTACAATCTGGTTTCTGCAGGGGAGACCTTATTTTTCTCCAAAGATCTACTGGTTTTGTAGCCTACCAGAAGCAAAAGCAACTGAATCTCAATCAGGAAAGAACTTCATGCATTAGCAGACTCTCTTTTTGTGACCTCTGAGACCCTTTTGCTGTTGGCATTGAAACTACTTTTAAAAAAAAGAAAAAGATTTTGCTGCTTGTGTTTGATGATCAAACCCAAAGATTACTTGAAATGTACTATTAGTGTGTTTGAGACAACAAAAGCGTGATGTTACATATAAAATGTTGCTTTCATAGCTGTAAAGGTATTCTCTGAAGTGCTATGTAATTACATACGAATATACATTCCTATGAATTCACAAAGGTTTTTTTTCTGAATCATGTTTTTTTCAGAATACACTGACGATAATGCCCTGATTCTGAAGAACTCATCAGTTATTGTCAGAAGAATCCCTGCCAGAGGACTCAGAGCTACCAGCAAAACACATGCTGCGTAGGTATCTGTAAAGCATTGCCTGCTCGGTTAGGGGTTTCAGGGTGTTAACTTGGTTTATGGACGTCAGTTTACAGAGGCGTTCAGGTTGTACCTCTCCTGCTAAAGCTGCTGTTAGGTTTTGGTGGAATGAGGTGGATTTTAACGTGTGTCCACCAAAGCAGACAGACATTTTTAGGCCTGCTGGACATGGGGTTCAAACTCCAACAATGGTAACTTTTAAGATGATGCTGTTGGGTTTGTTCTTGGGCTTGATTGTTCTGAGACCCAAGCTGTAGATCCCGTATCCTCTGTTTGGAGAGATTCCTTATTCTCTGTGTTTGCTTTTACTGCTTTTGTAGTAGAGAGAGAGAGGCATTTGCATTGTAGTGTAAACTTACCATCTGCTCCATCCTCCAAAGAGTCTGATTCTCAGTGTTTGACTAGTTCTTGCATTTGGGGGAGGGGGGTGGGATATGGCAAGTGTTCTTACACCCCAAATCTGGGTATTTTTGCACACGAGCCTATAGAGGAAAGACCAAGGCTTGCCAGCTGGTGACCCATGCAAACAAGAAGTTTAGAACTCTTAGAGTAATTTGTGATGAAGTAGACATGTGACTTAGGGGTTTTGTTTTAGTTGCACTACATGTCCCAAGAGAGACCAGTTTCTGGATACAAATACATTTCGACATTCACTAGACTATCAGAACACATTGTTTTGGTTTTCAGGTTCTGTAATCTGCTTTCACTGCTTTAAGCTGGGTACAAGTGCTTTATTTTAACTTCTGATCACCTTTATTTCTTCTTCCAGAAGTTGAACTGAGCCAGGGAGTGGAACATCAAAAGCAGTACGTAAAAAACCAATCTCACACTTTTTTTCTGTAAAACTGCACTTAATTCTAAACGGTGTAGCCTTGTGCTAATTTTCCACACATTGCCTTAAAATATGGTATATGCTGTAAATGCACTGTATTCGATTCAGCATAGTAAAAGCTGAGGAATGCCATCACTGGCACAGTTCTAATGTGAATATTGGTATTTGTGCCTACTGATGCACTGTATTTCATATTGAATATGCTGGAATACTTCCTGTATGATTTTGTGTTGCACAGATAATGCAGGATCGTTTTTAGATCACATAGGTTCGAGGTTTGCACAGCTGAGCGTGGTGCCATGTTCTACACCTGTCTGTCTGTAGCTGGTAAAATGAACGCTTGCATAGCTTGTTGTGTGCTTTTTGTTTCTTGCAAGAAGAATTGTTTGGAGTGTATTTTTTTCCATTTTCACGTTGTATCACTTAGCTTTTGTTTTTAAATACTTTTTTTTGCCTAATGTTTTTTGACAATGTTATCAAAAACCATGGAGAATCCATTATTGTTAAACCTGGTGTCCTGTTTCTTACTTCTACCTTGGGGGTTCAAACAAATACAAACCCCAACTTACCTGATACGTTTTGAGGCCAGTTCTTGCAGCTAAATGATTTCTTTTCACGTCCTTAAAAAGTGGGTATTTGTTCTTAAGCCTGTGTAATTGAAATGATATTGTTTGGGCCCCGCTGAGTACATCAATGTCTTTCATAGATTGGCGTGAATGTAAATGGGATTGTCACGTTCTGCATCTAATCTTTCCACTTTATCTGATGAAGCAGTTTAGTTTCACAGTTTGCCTGCAAATGAAAGCATATAAAGCAGAATGTACAAATTCTGGCAGCAGGTTAGAGCCTGGTGCTTTTGTGGGTAAGAGCCCTGTCCTTTTTCCTAACTTCTGCCTGCTGTCCGTTTTTGGGTGTGGGTGACTTCAGGGTTGGACGCTGCTTTAATTTCCCAAAGGTTCAGCCTTTCTTTAGTATGCCACCGCTTTGAAGATATATTTGGAAAAGGGGCAGCATTGCTCTTCAGGTTTCAAAGCACTGTCGTTCTGCTGCTGAAATAGAAACAAGTAACACAAGGAAATATCGAACTGGTAACGGTCTAGACCTTGATTTGCCATTTGGCTCGACGACTATGTGTAACTATGCATGTCAAAATAGCCCTTATAGTAAAAAACTTACTATGTGGTGATTTGTATTTTTCATCTTTATTTGAAGTATGACTGCTTTTTCTTCACTAGAATCATGTGAGGCATTACACTAACCCTGGATCACTGGATCTGATCACTTGATTAGCTGTTAGGATAATTTAAATCAGAAACTCATGAACTCTGGGTCTATGTTTTCTGAAGCATACAGCCTCTGATTTCCTTGCAATGGTATGCAATCAACTTCATATGGAAAACTTTTTGTATGTAGGTCTAAAAACACCAAGTCTAAACCTGACTTCTGCAATTCTACCACTGGTGGGTTCAAATTCCTTTTTGGACATCAGTGCCTCTCTATTGTGACTTTGAGTAAGTTGAACTGGCCCTCGTAGTTAATTTCATGCATTTACATAAACCACGTTTATGGTATCTGATATAATTCAGATGGGGTTTTATTTCTTGAAAACAGTATTTTTCTCTTTGTTTACTGCCATGCCTATAAAGACAAGTCCCAAGCTCATAAATAAAGTTCACATTCTTTTAGCCTCGCGTGTTCCCTGGCATGTCCGTATTACCTTTCGAAGGAGCATTTTCCCGTAAGCTAACAGAGACGTCTCAGAAAAAAACAACAAAAAAACAACCAAACAATCCTGGAGCGGGAGAGAAGACTTAGTGTGAGATAGAACTAATGAAAGGTAGTGAAGGACAAAGCAAAACCATGCCCTTCTTGTTCGCTCTGACTGTCCCTGATTTGGGTTGTCAAGCCAAGGTGCAAGCCGTGCGTCTCTCTTTACAAGTCCCCTCTCCCTCTTGCACTGTAAAAGCGCTGCAGCCTCAGGTGCTGCTAGTGCTGGAGACACAACTAGCTTTATTCTTAAAGTTAGCTCAGGTCTTAGTCTAAAGTGTGGGGTTTGGGGTTTTTGTTTGTTTGTTTGTTTTTAATACACATATTTCTCTACACATTTCCAAGGAGAACCTGCATCTTAGTGTGGTAGGAAGAAGTCACTGGACAGCTTGTCAATTACTGTAGAACAGTAAAGCAGCAAAATTAAAAGGAGTTACAATGTTTTTTAGAAGAGCATGCACAAGAACTTATACTTTGAACATTTCTTCCTTGTCTTGCTCTTCTGTTAGCTATCATTCTACACTTCCAAATGTGCGCTGCTGTCCCACTGTTACTACAGCCAGAGCGAGGAAGTGGATACTTTTTGATTTAGTGTTCCTATTTCAGACTGCGAGGATCTCGAGGTGGTATTTGTCCTCAGAGGCTGCAGAAATGCAGAGAGTCCTGGCCATTGTCTGAGCGCTTGTCAAGCACAACGGTGATCCTTCCTGGCTGAAGTTTGAGTGCAGTCAGGCTATCAGGTTTTAGGAAAGCACTGTAATCTAAATGTAGCCCTCCAGCAGTGAGGTTAGCCTTTTCCTCCTATTTTCTGTGCCCCTTCCCACTCGCTTTATGTCAGTTCCTTTTTAGCCTTCTGTTGGAAATGGGAGTTAATATATTGACTGTTGATTTTGGGTGTTTGGGTTTTTTTTCAAATTCTTCTGCAGTATTTTCTTAAGGTTGTATACAGCTTTCGCAGAGATGTTTTTTCTACTTGACTGATTGGAGGAACTGGCAGGAAATACTATAGTAGAAATTTCAAGGGAAAAAAGGCACAAGATTGTGGGATCATTGGAAGATGGCTGTTGGACAAACACAGTAAATAGTACCCAAGTTACCTATTTTCTGATTTTGAGAACTGTTTAGTAGAAAGGAGTGCTATTACCTCCTTTAAGAAATTAGACCATATCCTGCAGGCCACATAACAACTGCTTCCTGGCAAAAAACGCAAACTAGGTAATAGTTTATGAACAGCTGTGTTTCAATTACTGGTCAAGAGGAGACTGTTCAATGCTAGACTCCAACAGAGAGCTTTCCTAATTTCTTGTTTGCTTCTGAAAAACCACAGAATTATAATGGTTGTGCTTCTGTGAGAGAACATAGGCCTGTCTTTCCACATGTAAAAAGCAGTGTCATGTGGAGCGTGAAGCTTCAAAATACACGATCAGGCTTCCTTTTTAACAGAACTAGGTACAAAATGTTCTGAAGAGAAGGGAAGTCGAATCCTCTGGTCAGACTTGAGATGGAGAGACGGTCTCTTTTTGCCGTTCTGCATGTGATTTGAGTGTCTTTCTGGCATCGTTTTACCAGTGTAAGCTGTACTGCTGCTGGTGGCATAATGGAATTCAATATCCTGGAAAAACAACCAGATAAGTGTTACACTTGGAAAAACTGCACTTTGATGTTAGTTCTCAATAAACACCGCAGCCCTCAAGTGGCCTGAGGACTTCATTCCTGCAGCTGCTCCAGTAGGTATCTGGGAGAGAGGAGTGTGGTTGCAATGGAGAGAAAAATTCCAGGATTGTGCTCTGAATCCATGCTTTCATCATCATTAAAAACTGGTTTTGGTCTGACAGCAAGGAGAATAAGATTAAATTCTCACACTTTCCAAACCAATTTGGGCAGTATGGCCCGTGGTCTAATAAAATACAGGAAATCAGTTTTCTCAGTTTTTATAGGCTACTCTGTCATGGGAAACACATTTATTTCAACACTTCGAGCAGTTTGGTTTTTTCTAGACAAAGTGGTGGGTTACTTTTATGGCTAATGTTTCGGATTGGTGCTTTTATTGGGGTTTTGTGGGGTACGGTGAGTTTGGCATTTTTACACTTACTGGCAGGAGGGGCAGCGTTCATGTCTCAGGGCTGATATGCCTGGACTTTGTTTTGACAGGCAGCTACTGTGTGCTTAGAAGCCTAACCTTGTGCATTTATGAATGATGAGACATTAACCGATTCATTTAAAAACTACACTGAAAAAAAGTTTCCTGAAGTGACGCTTCCTTCTCAAATAAACTTAATTTTTTTAAAATCCCTTTTAGCTGAATATTGACAGCTGCCTTACTCCTTTGACTTTTAAGCAGTGTTGAGCATTTGGCAAGGGTCTCTCTCCAACATATTCTGGAGGAATGAGTAGATCTCAAGTGGCTTTGGTTGTTTTAGTTTCTTCTCCTTCATCACATCGGCACTCTCAGGCTGTCAAAGGTTTGGACTTTGTTTGGAACAAGTACAAATCACACCAAGTTGGAAATGCCTCTTTCAGTGACGCTCAGAGGATATAGTGCAGACTTTCAGACTACAGCAGAGGTTAACTATTGTTGTGTTTTGGTTGTAGAACTTCAAAATGTGTTTCATTTTTTGTGAACAGGTTGATGACTCTTCTGCATCTCTTCCTCTGGCCCAGCTTATTAAGGTACATATATATTCTTGTCAAATCCTTAAAAATCAAAAGAGTTTCCTTCATATTTTTAAATCTTATACTGTGATCTATAGCTGGATCACTGTTTCAATCTGAACACAACATTACTTTCATTTAGAATAGTTTAAAATATTTATTTGAATCTTAAAATATGAGTATCTTTTGACACTGTCCTTTAAAGAGAAGCTCCCACTTTGGGAAGGTAGAAGGTGAGCACCTTGTCAGACTCAACGTGATGTGGCAGTATTACTCATCTTCAAGCACAAAGAAGAAGAACCTCAGATGTCGTTTACCGTTTCTAACATTTTTCATTAATTTTGCATTGGAAACTACCACAATTCTCAGCGAAGAATTCAATTCCTGTAAGTTGTGGACATTTCAGTGGGGTTTGCAAGAACCAAAACAGAGGCGTTTCTGTAACATGGACAACAGCGCTGTCGCGAAACCTGTCTGTGGTTCTGTAAACTCCTGTGAAGTTTGGCTCTAAAATGTGAAACACTGCCCAAGTGGTGTACACATTTCAGCTTTCTGGAAAATGCAAATATTTCCAAAAAGTGCAAGAACATAAGATAAAGCAGCTCAAAACTGTTACGTACTCGACCTCTTCAGTGCAGACCGGCTTAGCATGGAGGCAGTGTGTTACAGTCAAAAGTTTTCTGGTTTATTATTACTGTGTATTAAAGGGCATACTTGAATTGTGGTCTATTCCTAGAAATATTTTGTGGGTTTTGGATATCTTCTGGAAACTCTTTGGGTTCCAACAAATTAGTCAGGTATCCATAAAGTTTTCTATAAGTGTTCATGGAAATGATTTCAAAGATGTTGGTCTGGATTATGTTACTGTTGAGAAAAAACTGTGTGTATGAAACAACCATTTAATACAACGCTGAAACGAGTGGGCACTTTTCTGAATGAACGCATATAAAACCAAACCCACGAGTGATTGATCTCAGTGATAGGTACTTGAAGGTCCAGACCATTTACAGTCGCTCCCTTAGAGCCTGCTTGTATCTGGAATAATGTGTAATAAAAAATTTGAACAAAGAGGACTTTAAAACAAATCAGCTGGCTTCACTGATTTGAAGATCTAGTTCTGCATAAGGCTCTATTACAACTTGTATATTAAAAGGGCACAATCAACTGGAAGAAAGTGCAGGTTTTTCTTACAGTAGTTCAAGAAGTTAGCAGGGGGGGAGCTTGGTCAAATTTCTACTGAAAAGAATCTTTTGTCTTGCTGAGTGACTTTAAAAAACTTGATTGCTTTTAATGCTTCTGTGTCTGAAGCTGAATTTCATCAAGCAGAAACAACTGCCCCGACTCTTCAGCTGGGTGTCCTTTCAATGCCATAAAATCGAAATAAGGATACTTGCATACGTCTTTCTCAGTGAAATGTGCAGTGGATGTCTTCTCCTTCAAATAGTCTGGGGCTTAAAAACCGGTTTAAAAACACTGAATACTACAGGTTTTTCTACGCACAGGTTCAGTCCACTCGGAATAGAATTGGATTGGTTACACAAGCCCTTCTGTAAGGCCCGAACAGAGCCTAAGGACTGGAGTGCCCAAGAATGCTCCTGTCAAGTAGATTGACAGGTACATAAAGACCATGCTGTGGCGTGAGGACTCCCCAGAACATCTCCAGGACAACTCTCTTTTGTAGAAGAAGCTGTCTTCATGTCCCCCAGCTAGCACTGTGCTGTTCTTTGCAGGACGGGATGAGTGATGTTGTCTTTGCTGTGTGGGCTGAAATGTGTTTCCAGTGTGTGTGCCAATAACTGTCTGCTCAACAGACTGCCAACCTGGCTGCAGCCAATGCTTCCGAAGAGGATAAAATAAAGGCCATGATGGTGCAGTCTTGCCAGGAGTATGATCCCATCAAGTAAGTGTTGAGAATGCCAAATCTTTTCTTTGGAGATTATGGAAAGGTTGTAGAGATGTTTGTTTTAGCAAGAGAGACATAGCATACCTTTTTCTTTTTTTCCCCAAAAATCTCCAGTTACATGAAAAGACCCATGGGTCCACCTCCATCATCGTTCCCTTGCCGTTACTACGGAAAACCAGGCCACTATAGAAGGAACTGCCCGACAAGTGGGGTAAGGTGGTGGGGGACTGTTGCAGTGGGAACGAGGACTCGATCAATATGATCCATAACAGTCACATTTATTAGCAGAGAATCTTTATTATATGGACAGCACTCGGTACAGCACTCAGTTATGACTGGTCACTATTCATAGAGTGTCTATTAATAGAACACCCGGATTATATAGGCAGAACTTGACTATGATTTGTTACTATTCATAGAACGTCTGTTTACCCGCAGCTGGCCTTGGGGCATCTGTTTATCCACAGCCGGCCTCTCGATGGCCTTGAGGCCTGTGCTGCTGCAGAGCGATCAAGTCCATATTCAGAGTGTCTGGGCTGCTCACAATATGTCCCTGTTCTTCCAGAAATCCCACAGGGGACCTCTGGTGTTGCTCAGGTTTTCATATTTTCACCTTGGCAGTCACAGGGCAAATGCACGAAGACTCCTGTTAAGAATTGTTTCTCTTGGGGTGAAGTACAGAGGTTCTAGGGCAGTGTTGCAAAGCTCCTCAAAATTCAAGGGAAACCTGGAATGATAAAAGCAAAATTTTCTTTCTTCTGGATCATAGACATTAAAGATGAGCACAGATCTTTCTTGGTTAATTTTCATGCCTATTTTTATCTATTTCACTATTACTGTAAATTTTTCTGGTTTGAGCTCTTTTTAATGACAGTTCATGGTTTCCAGTGTTCCGTATAAAACCAAGATGATTCTGTTGACCCCATCCACTGAATATTTGCGTGTTTTAATTACACAAGTCTCTGCTTGAGTTTTCATGCCACTGAACGTTAGTCACTGACTGTACACGCGTGAGGTGTGAATCCAGCCCTCGTATAGGGACGGAGAACAGAAGTTTCTCCGGTGACTGATTCAGGGCACGGAATTGAGCTCTGGCTCTGAGCTGCGCTTTGGAGGAGGAGCGGGTTTGTGTCTCTCCCCTGCGTGGATGGTGAGCTCAGGGATATTTCACGCTTAAGGAACCTGAAGTTAAGCCAAAGAATGTCGACTGAGTGCAAACCACTGCTCAAGCCTTCGGAACATCCTGGCTATATTCATTTAGGAAAAGAAGTATTTTAGCTGAGCAACCCCTATGCTAGGTGAAAGGAGAGGATTACAGGCTTTTGCTGCTTCAAATCAACATTGAAAGGTCATTTGAAGTGTGGGCCTTAAGATGAGATATGTCTGCATTTCTTTTCTGAACAGGACAAAAAATTTGTGCCTGCTCCCAGAATGAGAAGGAGCACAGGAATTCCAAGGAGTTTCCTGATTGAGCTGAAAGATCCCAACACAAAGGGCGCGATGCTGACAAAGACGGGAAAATACGCAATACCAATTATTAATGCGTACGTATGGCCTTAAGTGGACTGACCAAAAGGAGAAAAACCACGCGTAAATGTCTGAGTGGTAATGCAACCATGTTGGCCGGCATCTGTGATTACGAGGGAGGAAGCGTTGTCGTCGTATCTTCACCTTAAAATCTGTGATATTTTCTAGTATTAAAATCGCGGGATCCTGCCCCTGGAACTTGGGTCAGCTTATGGCATTTCTGTATTTCTGCAAAACATTTCAGTAGTGTTGACAGTGGGAGTCGTTCTCTTGGAAAGCTCATTTTGCTTCTGGTTTACGTTTCAAAGGCTTCTTGCAAAATTTAACAAGTGGCTGTTGCACTGAGGTTTCCGCCCCCTCTGACTTTGAGCAAATCCCACATGTGAAAGAGACAAAAGTTCTCCTCTTGCTCTAAACTAAGAAAATACTACTACTGTGTGCTGACAGGAGTGGCTGTTTTAAAAAGCACTTGGTAGCACTTCTGCTTTTCTGTCGTGGATCTCCTCGGGTAGAAGCTGTAACACAGACTTCCTTTGTTTATAAAATGTAATTACTCGGAGACTAACTTTATTGTGAGCCTGCATTTACTCTTACCCCCTGGCAAAAGAGAGGTGGGATTCATTTCACCTGCTCTCTAGCTGTCAAAAAATCATTTTTCTTGTCTGAGCTAATTTCTTAGTGGATCCAACAAATGGGAGAGTTCTGCAGAAGGAAAATTGTTCCCCCTCCCCCTTCTAGTCTTGTGGCTATAGAAAAGTAGTTGAAACTGAATGCCTACATTTCAGAAGGCTGATGTGGAGTGAGAAGAATTCCATCTATTACCTTCCTTTGATAAAATCCACAGCTTGGAGAAGTTTTCCTTTACCCGCCTTTAACATTTTTCTGTTTCCTTGCCCCCCGCCCCCCGCCCCCCCCCCTTCCCACAGGGAAGCTTACGCCAGAGGCAAGAAGGAGAAGCCTCCCTTTGTGCCAGAGGAGCTGCCCTCCTCCTCCTCCTCCTCCGATGCCCTTCCGGATGAGCTGCTGTGCCTCATCTGCAAAGACGCAATGACTGATGCAGCCGTTACTCCCTGCTGCGGCAGCAGTTACTGTGACGAGTGTGAGTGTTACTGCCTTGTTTGTTAGCTCAGTACATCGCGTCTGATCTTCTGAAGCGGAAAGAGGAGATAACAAAACTACTTGGTTACCCGTTCTGTTTGATACTTAGGGATACCCTGAGTCGGGAAGGACTCTTCTTGTACAAAGGGGGAAAAAAGACAGAAAGCTTCTTCCCCTTTTCACCTGTCCAGTTGAATCCTCTTCACGCGCGGAGGGACGGCTATGAGAAGAGTGCACACCTGTGCAGGTGCTGACAGCGTTAGATATACAATGCATTTAATCTGTCCGCAGCCCTTTCTCTCGTAGAACGTTACATAGCCAGCTCCGGTGACTTTCTGCAGCCTGCAGCAAACGGATCACTGGGCATTTAATGACCATTCTGCTCCACGGGAAAGCTAGCTAAACCCTTCAGAATGCAAAGCTCCTCATGGTCTTTTGAGATGTGTTTTCTTCATTAACCTTGAGGAGGGTAACTTCTCACTGTACGAGACAAGGGAAAACAGACCAGTCAAAACATCAAGGCACAGCCTGCTCTGCATCTTCAGATGTGACAACAGTGAAATACCAAAACTGTACAGTTCTTTGCTGCGTACTAGAAATCTTCTGCACTCTGGAACCTTTATAGCTTCATGCTCTGAACTGAAGACCATAGTAACTCATTAACTGTATGGTGTTTTTACAGCTGATTAGAACCCCCAGCATTTCCTTAGCTTTGCTAAAAACTGTTTGGATGATTCTAATTTTTCACAGGTATTAGAACAGCATTGCTGGCATCTGAGGAACATACCTGCCCAGCGTGTCACCAGGCAGGCGTTTCTCCTGATGATTTAGCTGCCAACGAGTTCCTACGCCAGGTAACATGATGACTTTTAAATAAACTGTTTGTAAGCAAAGCCTGTCTGCAAAAAGCTGAAAGGGAAGAAAACATTAATTGACAGCTCCTTCAGCAAGGCTAAATTGAATAAAGCTAAATGTTCTTTTCAAATGCATCGTTTGTTGTTACAGCAGCTTACAACTCTTCAGAGATGCTCTGGCAAATTGAGGTCAGGCTTTTGGTTAACAGGATTGCCTCCCTTTCAACTCGGTATTAACACTGAAGTACTGAAATGCAGACACTCGCGGTTACCAGCGATTAACATCACTGTTTAGTGGGATGCGTTCCTCTATCTGTCTGTTGATGTATTTTAGGATTGATAGCATTTACAGGAATACACAAGGAATTTTACTCTCTGGAGGCTTTTGTGCGTCTATGGACTCAAATTTTCTGTTACCTTTTTGTAAATGTTCTTCTGCCTCCAGGCTGTCAACAACTTCAAAACCGGAGCTGGCTACACCACAAGGTTCCCTCAGAAGATTCAGCAGCAACAGCAGCAGCCACCACCACTCCTGCCTGTCGCACCTCCTGGACCCTTTCAGTAAGTAAATCTGTAGATCAACCTAAACAGAAAAGACACCAAAACGCTGCAGTTAGAGTCTTCTTCTTGAGCTCCCCCGCTGGCAGTTTGTGTGTCACTAGTGCCAGTCCAAATAATTGTGGGAGTTCTGGCTGCCGCTTCTGCTCGGAGAGAGGACACTTTGAGATGCTGGACGTGTGCCTCATGCAAGAATTTTCTTAGCAGTGTTGCTTGTGTGGTGCCCTTCTCAGTCCTTCAGTGCAGGTTTACCCTGAAGGAGGAACTTTTTCCACCTGATGCCTGGAATGCAAATAGCCGCTCTGTCCAAAGCCTGTCAGGCTCCTCTGTGCCATTGAACGCAAAGGATCGCAATTCAAAAGAAGCTCTGAGGCAGCCCCTGAACTAGCACACAAACCTTTCCTCGGAAAGCTGCTGTTATCGCATCTTCCAAAACGGAGATGCAGCGTGGGGGCTTTACATATTCTAATGCTTTCATGCGCAACTGGCTTAAGAAAATATCTGGTGTAGATTTTTTTTTTTTTCAGTTTACAGTAGTCAGGCTTTTCACACCTTGGACTTTATATTTCAAGTAGCTCTTCAAAACCCTGTGTGAATCATAAAAATTTGGTTGTTTGTTTGTTTTTTTTGTAGTGCTGCCAATACCGCTGTATCTTCTCCTGCTCTGGTGACTGCCACCAAACGTTCTGAATCTTCTTCTCTGTCAGTGAGCCGTTTGTTGGAAGAGGAGGTAAGTTGATTTCAAGAGATGCAAGGATTCCTCTATTGTAGTGGAGCTTATTTTCCACCCCTTTGCATTTTTTCACAAGGGCTATCAGGTTGCTGTCCTAAGACAAGCAGCATTACCGAGTCTCCTGGGCCCCCAAAGGCAATTAATCCCCACCACTGGTAAGTCAGTATTACTTTAGAATTTCTTTTATCAATGATCTTCAGGTAAAGTGAATGGGATTTTGTTCTGTTTCCTCTCCCCGCTCCCAAAGGTCATCCCACGAGAGCCGGTACAATTCACCCAGCAGGCGCCAGACCAGGCCGGGAACTGTGAGTATGGACAGAAATTCAGTGTATTACTACTTGTAACCTGTGAAATGAGGCTGTAACACGTAACTGATGCAACAGCAGATTTATAGTGACAGAAGTGTGCACAGATAGTTGTGGAGAATACAGATGGTAATTAATTTTTAAATGGCTTAACTGGAATTGGCTTTAACAAAGGGGATCTGTGCTTGCAGTAAGATTATTTCAAGGAAATCTTTTTGAGGATCTCTTGAATTGGTGAAGGACTTTGACAGGAGGCGTGATGCTAATGAGCATACGCAGAATAATGGGAAATGATTCTTTAAAAAATCAGAACAGAAAAACTTGTGAAGAAAAAACTCAGGGTAGCTGACGTTTTCTACCCCCAAAAATCGCTGGGGCAGGAGTCTGGCTAGCTCTCTGCTGGCGATGCTGTCAGTCTCTTTCCGAGAGCAGTGGCACTGAGTCCTGCTACGAGAGGCCGAGTTGAGAAGCTTTTTGATACGACTCTTGTTGAAATGCGGTCACTGTCCCTGGGTAGAGCTAGCGGTGTGTGCAGCATTTTGCTAGGACAGCTGGCTGGAAGTGTTGGTTAAGTAGTCCTGTCTGTAGGAGCGCAGTGCAAATATTTTACATCCCGCACAGACTGCCAAAGAAGTAGTGAAGTTCAGCAGACTGAGCTGGCATTTTAAAATGGAGCTTTACTGACTTCAGGCTAAATGCTGTTTTCCTGATGTTTGATACTGCACTGTAGCCATTCAGAGTTGCTCTTTCTGCATCTCACTGCAACAAAAATGATTTGCACTGCAAGTAGTGATGGAGTCGTTAAAAATGTGCGTGCTAACGTACCAGTAAGGCCAGTATACACCACCTTGAATCAATCAGTGGCTGTGGTAGTTCATGCGCCAGAGGGGAGTGGAAAAGACTGACCCTTCCTGCATGTTTTCACACTAACAAGCAGCAGCTGTTCTGTCTGGTGAGCAGAACCTTTCCCACGTCATCAGGTTCTGCAATTTGCAGTAGCATTATGTCGGCAGCTGCGTGAATCTTTGACGTGAGCATATAGACAGGAAAAATAAACCCTAACCGAATTTGGGAGGAAAAAAACTGTCGAGAGTGACTGTTTTGAATGAACTTCTATTTTTTTTTTCTTTTTTTTTAAGGTCCAAGTCTCCGTATAATACTTCACCTTGCTGCAGAAGATCACATACCTACTCCAAGTCGAGATCTGCCCGCTCGTGCTCCTCCTCTCGATCATTAAGGCGTTCCCACTCTCGTTCCCGCTCACCATCGCCACCGTATCCAAGAAGAGGCAAAGGGAAGAGTCTAAAGCATCGCTCTCGGTCAAGGTCACACAGGTCTCAACATTCAAGGTCACGCTCACGCCCATGCAGAGGACAGCTTTCACAGTCAAGGTCTCCAGGGTTTAGAGGCCAGTCTCCCGCCAAATGGACTGCAGCTCAAAGGGGAGGAGAGAGGGAGCGTTTTAACAGAGGCACAGAAGGTCCATCCTGCGATCTGAAGGCTTACTGTGGCACTGAAAGCAGTACTGTTATTTCCAGTTTGACTGACTTTAGAATGGCTTTACTCTTAGTAATGGAATGACTTCAGATGGTGATAGCAAGTAACTTATTTCTTTTGCCTTTAATAAAAATATTAAGACATGATTTCAAATAATAAACAACATACAACAGAAAGAAACTTGATTTGATATGTTTTTAATTAGATGTGTTGCATATTACAAGCCATGTCAGGTCACTGGTAATCAGCCTTGACTTTGCTGTTCAAAAACAACAGGGCTAAACTTGATCAGTTCCCTGAAATCATTAATTAAAATAATAAAAGTCCCTGGAAAAAAAAATAGCAAAGAGTCATTCACAGCTCCAACAGATACCGGAGCAGGCCATCTGCACAGATTCAGTACAGCTGTATTTTTCAGCCCTTTGGTGACATTTGTATTGCATATGCACACCCCCAGCTCGTCCAGAACATCACACCCGCAGGCAGAGTCAGGAGAGAGAAAACGTCCTTTTACTGTGGACACCGAGCGTGGGAGCCTGGCAGTCACAGGGGCTCCTCCAGGAGCAGGAAATCAGCACCTGCAGCGACACGGTCAGAAAGCACGGATCAACGCGCAGAGGCAGCAGCAGCCGCGGCTCGGTTCCCCTGTCTCTGGGAACACAGTGCACAGGGAGCTGTCGACAGCCCAGCAGAGCTGCTGCCAGCAGTGGCTGCGCGGTGGCTCTGGCGCCTTGTCCCCACGGGCGATGCCCTCGCAGAGCTGTGCGTGCGCAGAGAGGCCCCGTGCCCCTGTTCCAGGCAGCGGGGCTCCGTCGGGAGCCCCCGGGAGCTGCCATAGGGTCCTTCCCAAACCCTGCGCAGCACCAGCCCGAGCTGCACTGCCTCAGAGCAGCGCTCAGAGCTGGGAAAGACGGGCAAATGAGCCCGGCACACACCTGGGCTTCTGCACTCGCTGGACCCTCCTGCTTTTTTCCACTCCCCGTCTTTTTCTCTCTTGCTTATTTTCTTCTCTTGCTGGCATTCCCTCTCCTCTGCCCACACCTCTTTTCTCTTTCTTTTTCTTCAGTGTTCATGTTCCTGGGGGGAGCCTGCAAACCTTTCCATCCCACAGTGGGATTAGATAGGGGAAACCAGGACCCACTGGAATCAGTTCTGCATTTCACCAGAGCTGACTCCTTTTACCTGCTTTCGTCCAAAGGCTCTTTGGTCCTTCCGCGCATACCGGGGAGTCGAGCGGTGTCCCTGGGCTGGCAGGAGGCGAAGTGACAGGTGCCTACACCAGAAATGGCGGCGTCAGCAGGTGGCAAGAGGCGCCCGGGAGTCGTCAGTGACCGTTTGGCAAATAGGCTTTGCTTGGGAAATAGGTCTTGCTGTAGAAAATTTGGAGGTATTTCTTTTGATTAAGCACACGCCTAACACATTTGAGGA
The DNA here is from genome assembly GCF_030867145.1 of Opisthocomus hoazin. Classification (NCBI taxonomy): domain Eukaryota; kingdom Metazoa; phylum Chordata; class Aves; order Opisthocomiformes; family Opisthocomidae; genus Opisthocomus; species Opisthocomus hoazin. The sequence goes on from NW_027448988.1 coordinate 844,469, forward strand.
ACAACCTTTCCAGTTTCACCTACAATGTATCACCCCAAAGAAAAAAAAACACCAAACCCACAGAAACCCAGCAGGGATGGAACTCACAGCAGCCACTTGGACTCATCAGGAACCGCCCTCCCACACCAGACACATTGTCCCAGTGGTGGTGGAGCTGCCGTACCTCTGCCGTTTCCGATCCCACCACCGCTGTGGATGTGCCCATGGGCGCGGGCGACTGCTCAGCTGGGGGACCAGACAGGTCAGCCACCTCCTCCCCAAAGATTTCTCCGCAGTTCTAGGTCATAAACTCCACCAGTGTCTTCACCTGCACACAGCAAAGCCTTGCTCTCAGCGCAGGGGCAGGCAGGCAGCCTCTCCCACTCCTGACACTTGCTTCCACGCAGCAGGCTGTCGCTGTGGGGCTGCTCTTCCAGGCAGCCACCCCACCAGCGTCTGCTGGAGAGAGGGGGCAGCCAGGGACCTCTCCACAGTCCAGCTCTGATCACCATCCGGCTGCAGCCGTCCCGCTTCAAGAGAGCGTACCTTCTCCGTCACCTCCAGCATGGCCTCCAGCGGCAGCAGCTCCTCGTTGGGTGGGCTCAGCAGGTTTGGCCCAACGCGGATGGCCAGGCTGATGAAGCTCATCCTGCTGCTGGCTGCGTGCTGGCCGATGTGCTGGAGGAGGGACAGCAGCCGCTTCAGGAGGACAAGATTTGCTGCAGGCAATCTGCTGGCCACCCTGAGGGAACAGGAACACCACGATGACAAAGCAGCTGTTGCCCCAGCCCTCCTCCAAGCTTGCCAGAGGCAGCTGGGAGCCAGTGGCTGTGTTGCGCAGCTCTCCAGGGGCTCTCACAGAATCACAGAATCACAGAATGGTAGGGGTTGGAAGGGACCTCTGTGGGTCACCCAGCCCAACCCCCTGCCCAAGCAGGGTCACCCATAGCAGGCTGCACAGCACCGCGTCCAGGCGGGGCTGGAATATCTCCAGAGAAGGAGACTCCACAACCTCCCTGGGCAGCCTGGGCCAGGGCTCCGTCACCCTCAGAGGGAAGAAGTTCTTCCTCACCACGCAGTGCACAGGAACACAGCGCAGAAATCAGGAACATGAAATAAAACGAGGAGCTGGCATGTGACTGCTAGTGACATGTGCTGTGACAGTTAACGAGTGCGTCCCGTGTGACACAATTCCTTCAGAGGATGATGTCGGAGTAACACAGAGGTGTTTTTCTCCCCTCTCCCTGTTCCAGGTTTCCTCCAGTAATCGCCAGTCTGATGCGACTCATCCGACGGAAGCTTGCCAGCAGCCGTCACTGTTCCTGCTTGTGGAGGTGAGTTTCTTGTGACAGGGCTGTCTGCCCCAGCGTTTCCTTTTCGGAAGCATCTGATGTTCAGCTGAAAGAGAAATCAGAAATCTTCCACTAAAATTCACACTTTTCTTTGTTCGTTCTGGTTGGGTTTATGGTCCTGGATCGTTTATCAGCTGGGTAGGTGCAGGAGCATGTGTGTAGGAACACGGTGGAAACCCTGGAGCAGTGATGGAGCTCTGGTTTCAGCAGCAATGGAGGGATGTGTCATGCCTGCACCCAGTTTTGAACCAGCGTCGCAGTAACTAAAGTTTTTGCATGTGTTACATGATGGATGTTACATGATGTCCTTCATCTGTTGTGGCTGCTTTAGTTCTTGACTCCATGAAGTTGCAAAATGTTCTCCTCTTCGTGTGTTATTTGGTGGTTATTCCAACCACCAAACAGCTCTGTGTGGCTGTGCTTTAGCTTTGCAATGTGCAACATTTATGTCAGGAGAGTTCCAGTAATTGCTAGAAATGCAACTGTGGTGTTTGGTTTGGTTGTTGCTTTTTTTCAAAAGTATAAACTATTTCCTCAAAGTTTTAGTGGATTTCATTGGCCAAAGTCACAAGGCATGATTGCACCTTGATTTCATTCAAGCTGTTCCAAGGGAAAGTACTGAAAAATGCTACAGAACCTCTTTCAGCTTCCCCTCCTCCCCACCCCGCTACTAAAGCTGCTGTTGCTCTTTCAGACAGAAGGGCTGTCATTTTCACAGGGTGTCTTTGTCAAGTTTGGCAAAAATCCCGTTCCCGGCTGTGCCACTCCTTCCTGGGTCCTGTCTGTGTGCACACACGACTGCATTCAGTGGGCGGAATTACGGGAAGGAATTTGCAGCAGGCTGCTGTCGGCCATGGGCAGTGCTATGGAGTAGTTATTTCTGCAGTAGCCAAGTAGAGCTGTGAGGAACTGGGAAGCGTGCTGAGGTCTGACGTGCCTGGAGACGTTTGGTGATGTAGACGTAGCATGGGGTTCTTTCTTCCTTGCAGCCTCTCATCTGTCTGTCTGTCTGTCCCAAGGGCTGGAGGCGTCAGTTAAACCCAGTGGCTTTCCACCACAGATGGTGAAAATCTCAGGAGTACGACTTTGGTGGGTCCTGTCGGCAAGTGGGCAAGGGCACTGGTCTGCCAAGATGATGTGACATCCTCAGAAGAGTTTGGTGTCTTTTCTCACTTTTGGAGTGTTGCCAAGTTACACTCTGGGCTTTCTCATTCTGCTCTGATCTTGCAGAAGCTCGGTCCTTCTTTGTCCCTCTCCTGGGTACCTTTCTGGAAAGCCATTCCAGAGGCCCGTGGTGTCTGAGCAGGGGCTGTGTCCCTTCGCGCGGTGGCTGTTGGCGAGCTGCCAGCTCACAGGGGCTGGTGGCTGTCACCCTCCTTGCTGTGTGAGGGACAGGGAGCAGATGGGACCCCGTGCTCTCCTGGCCTGCCTGGATGTGTGCTTGGCAGATGTGAGCAGATGGAGATGGCTGCTTTGTTGAGAAGAAACAAGAGTACCTCTGAGATTTAGTCAGTTAAATGCTCAGCTGTTAGGAAAGAAAGAAAAGGCTTCCAGAGGGTGGAAGGCAGGGTGTGGGGGGGCGCCCCGGGGCATGCTGGGAGCTGTAGTCCTGGGGCCTGCCCTGGGGCAGGGGCTGCTGCTGGCCATGTTGGTTCCCGGGGCATGCTGGGAGCTGTAGGCCCGGGGCAGGGGCTGCTGGGTGGCCATGTTGGTTCCCGGGGCATGCTGGGAGCTGTAGGCCCGGGGCAGGGGCTGCTGGGTGGCCATGTTGGTTCCCGGGGCATGCTGGGAGCTGCAGGCCCGGGGCAGGGGCTGCTGGGTGGCCATGTTGGTGTGGCAGGGACAGGATCCACTGCAGGCCCCGGCTGAGGTGAGGGCTGGGGCTGCCCGTGAGGGGAGCGGGGCCGTGGGGCGGGCACTGGGGGCTGTGCTGCCTGCTGGCCACGTGAGAGGGGTGGGGGGGAGCTCCCCGCTGGAGCCGGGCCCGGCCGGGGCAGCCCCGGGGGGGAGCCCTGAGCTGGGGAGGGGCAGGGGACGGAGACGGAGCCCCCGGGCACAGGCACCAGCGGGCTGTGGGCTGAGCAAGGGAAGGCAGAGCTGCTCCTCTGTGTGTTGCCTTTCCCTCTGCTCCCTTCTCCCCTCCCTGTGTGTTGCCTTTCTCTCTGCTCCCTTTTCCCCTCCCTGTCCCTCGGTGAGGCTGGTGTCCTTCCCTGGTGTCCTTCCCTGGTGAGGTGAGCTCCCAGCCCGGGCTGAGGGAGAGAGAAAAGGGGTGAGGGGGGAGGGGTCGCACCCCTGAGTGTGCAAGTTTCATACAGACGCCCGGTTCTGAAGATACAGCGTGTGTGTGGGTCAGCGTTCCTGAAGATTTTTTTTCCTGGTTGATTTGATGCAGCGTGGTACATTTTGGTGGGAACACGGGGATGATGTATCTGAAGTTGCTGAAAATGAGGTGATCCTGGTCATAGGTTTTATTTCTTTGCCTGTTCTGGGAGCATCATTCTGCATGTATTGCTAAATGTATGTCTTCATTTCATTGAAACTGCAGTGTAAAACTGGAAATATTGTACCTGCAAAAGAATGGGAACAGCTGTCCTTGTTCGCCAAGGTGAGCAGAGAAGCAGTGGGGAGCAGTTTGCAGGATCAGAACTTCAGCCTGCTCTGGGTGATAGACCCTCAGGTGGGTAAAGAGAAACCTCGCTTTTTGAAATACAACTCTTCCTATCATGGTATTTCTTTTGTTTGGTTGTGTTGGCAGTCAGACTGTAAACATGTGATTAAACTGTTAAAAATCAAGCTATTTAAGGATTCTTTACTGTCTTAAATCCCATTACAAGCAGTGCACTCTGCCCTGTGGATACTGCATTCTCATGAGTGACCTGACTGGAAGTTTTCCTTTCCTTTTCTAGTACAGGGATGCATTTATGAAGGCAAATCCAGGGTACAAGTGGTACCCCACAACAAACCACCATGTGACGGCTCAGACATCCCCTGTTGCAAACAGGAGAAATCCATGGGCTTTGCCTCAGACTCTGGGAGAGATTCACTAAGCCTGAGGAAAGAGACTACAAGGTGAAGAAATGCCCCAGCGTCACTTCAGCGTGGCAGGTGAGATTTCCACCCATGTTGCTCAAACACAGCAGCTTCAATTTTTTTGAGGAAGCGGCGTTGGAATTGAACTGCAAGAGCAGTCTTCTCTACTGCACGTAGTACTGTAGTGCTGATACCTTTCATGTCCCAAATGCGGTTGCCAAGACTCGAGTTAAAACTCTGCATAACAACCTAAAATTTTCCTTAGTGCATGATTGTTTTGAAGAGTCAAGTCCCGATCTGTGGCATATCATAATGCACACCCTGTATTGGGTCCAGATTTGACTGAAGCTTATTTCAGGGCTATCTGCTGTTGAAGATTTTCATTTTCTAGTCAAAAGGGAAAACGCTGGTTAGAGTGATTCACAGATCCGGTAATAACCTAACAGTACAATGTATGCTGTTAACCAGGTGTCCTTTATTACGGCGCCGGGCACACGGGGGATCTCTCCTCCAAATGTGTGCGCCAAACACCCTTTAATTTCAGGTTAAATAGAACTACAATATGAATATTAATCGTTATATTTCCGAGAGCGTATGAATCTATTCCAATTCTCCTTTAGCAGGTGTATTAGAGCTCCTGGGTGGTCTCTGGTGGTCTTAGGTTGTTACTTCATCTCTTTCGGTAGTCTTCCTCATTTGCCCATGAGTTACATCCGGGGCGCTGCGCATGCTCGGTTCGTTCTATCTCGTTGCAAAACTGCAAAGCTGCTTTTCGCTGGTTCTTGGTCGCAGCTCCTGCTCTTGTCAGTGTCTTGTCCTTGCTAAGTTTGCTAATCTATAAGGAGAGCTTGCAACTTCCACACAGGTGCTTTGTTAAAACTAAAACTAGAAAATACCACTGCAGCTACTTTGGTAAAGTGTCATGTTTCTTATTATTCCTTCTATCAAGAGGTGTTAAAGTTCTTCTGGATGAATGTACCACAGGCGAAAACTTTTTGTATTTAAATCAGTAGAACTGCTATTTAGTTTCACTTAAAGAGTGCCCTGTTGTCTATTACATCTTGGAGGGGAAAACATAAAAAAAAAATCAGATCTGTGACTAAGTGTAGGTGCAGTGCCTGAACGAATGAAAAGCAGGTCATCTCTCACTGGTGTCCACAGACAGCAGAATTGTTGCAGTCCTGACCTTGAAATACAGAGACATTGACATTAAATACTGGTACCTTAAGAACCTTGGCTTTTACATTGTCTTTCTATATCTCATTTTAGTTTGCTGCCACTGTTTTGTTTCGTTTGTCCCTTCACTTCCTTCATCCTCCTCCCTACTTAGATCTTGTTGAAAGCTAAGTTTTTGAAATAATTTCCTGTATTTGTAGGTATTGCTTGTTTTGCTGTAAATCTCTAGCTTTTTGCATAGCCTTGCTATGTCTGTGTTAGTGTGCTGCCCTCAGGTTTTTAGGTTTTGCCTTGACTTCCTTAATCTTCCTCCCTAATTCAGTTTTCTTTCAAAGTCGAAGGGTTTCCAGAGTGCCCTTGCTTTCTGCATTGTGTTTCTGCAGCGGATTGAGTTTGCTGCCATGGGTTATTAGATTTGCCCTTCCTTCCTTAATCTTCCTCCCTATTTCAGTGTTTGTATGAAGTCTGAGGATTTCACATATTGCTGTCTTCAAGAGTTTTGTGTCATTCCTTAGTACCTACCTTTATTGTTCTATTATTTTTTTCTTTTTTCCTTTAAACTCTGTCAGTTTTTCACTTTTTGACATTCATTTCTTGGGCTTCCTTTCTGCTGTAGTCATTCTGTCTTGGTTTGCATCTTTATGCTGGCTTTTTACATTGTCTTTCCACAGCTGTTTCAGTCTGCTGCCACTCTTTTGTTTAGTATTTCCCTTGACTTCCTTCATCCTCCTCCCTATTGAGATCTTATTCAAGGCTAAGTTTTTGAAATCATTGCGTGTATTTGTAGGTATTGCTAGTTTTGGTGTAGATCTTTAGCTTTTTGCATATAGCCTTGCTATGTCTGCCTTAGTGTTCTGCCCTCGGTTTTTAGGTTTTGCCTTGACTTCCTTAATCTTCCTCCCTAGTTAAGTTTCTTTCTAAGTCGAAGGGTTTCCAGAGTGCCCTTGCTTTCTACATTGCGTTTCTGCAGCGGATTTACTTTGCTGCCATGGGTTATAAGTTTTGCCCTTTACTTCCTTAATCTTCCTTCCTTATTTTAATGTTTGTGTGAAGTCTGAGGATTTCAAATCTGGTTTTCTTCACGAGTTTTGTGTCATTCGTTAGTACTTACTTGTATTGTTCTATTTTTTTTCCTTTGTTTCTTTAATCTCTGTCGGTTTTTCACTTTTTGACATTCTTTTCTTGGTCTTCGTTTCTGCTGTAGTCATTCTGTCTTTGTTTGTGTCTTTATGCTGGCTTTTTACATTGCCTTTCCACAGCTGTTTCAGTCTGCTGCCACTCTTTTGTTTAGTATTTCCCTTGATTTGCTTCATCCTCCTCCCTATTGAGATCTTATTCAAGGCTAAGTTTTTGAAATCATGGCCTGTATTTGTAGGTATTGCTAGTTTTGCTGTAGATCTCTAGCTTTTTGCATAGCCTTGCCATGTGTGCCTTAGTGTGCTGCCCTCGGTTTTTAGCTTTTGCCTTTGTTTCCTGAATCTTCCTCCCTATTTCAAAGTTCATTTGAAGTGTAACGTATTGAAATCGCTGTCTTCAAGAGTTTTGTGTCATTCCTTAGGTCGTTAGTATTACAGATTTTCTTTCGAAATCTCTCTTTTAGTTCGCGGTCCTTGTATTTCCCTATAGTTTTTCTTTTGTTCCCTAATCTCTGTTGGTATTTCACTTGTTGACGTTCATGTCTTCGTCTTCCATTCTGTTCTAGTCACCTTTTTGTTGTTTTTCCAGAACACCCTGGCTTTGTACATTGTCTTTCCACATCTCATTTTAGTTTGCTGCCACTCTTTTGTTTCGTTTGTCCCTTCACTTCCTTCATCCTCCTCTCTATTGAGATCTTACTGAAGGCTAAGTTTTTGAAATCATTGCCTATATTTGTAGGTATTGCTTGTTTTGCTTCAGATCTCTAGCTTTTTGCATAGCCTTGCTATGTCTGCGTTGGTGTGCTGCCCTCAGTTTTTACTGTTTGCCTTGGTTTCCTGAATCTTCCTCCCTATGTCAAAGTTCATTTGAAGTGTTAAGGTTTTGAAATCGCTGTCTTCAAGAGTTTTGTGTCATTCCTTATGTCGTTAGTATTACAGATTTTCTTTCAAATTCTCTTTTAATTTGCGGTCCTTGTATTTCTCAATATTTTTACTTTTGTTCCCTAATCTCTGTCGGTTTTCACTTTTTGACATTCATTTCTTGGTCTTCCTTTCTGCTGTAGTCATTCTGTCTTGCTTTGCGTCTTTATGCTGGCTTTTTGCATTGTCTTTCCACAGCTGTTTCAGTCTGCTGCCACACTTTTGTTTAGTATTTCCCTTGACATCCTTCATCCTCGTCCCTATTGAGATCTTATTGAAGGCTAAGTTTTTGAAATCATTTCCTGTATTTGTAGGTATTGCTTGTTTTGCTGTAGATCTCTAGCTTTTTGCATAGCCTTGCTATGTCTGTGTTTGTGTGCTGCCCTCAGGTTTTTAGGTTTTGCCTTGACTTCCTTAATCTTCGTCCCTAATTAAGTTTTCTTTCAAAGTCGAAGGGTTTCCAGAGTGCCCTTGCTTTCTACATTGTGTTTCTGCAGCGGATTTAGTTTGCTGCCATGGGTTATTAGATTTGCCCTTTCTTCCTTAATCTTCCTCCCTATTTCAGTGTTTGTATGAAGTCTGAGGATTTCACATATTGTTGTCTTCAAGAGTTTTGTGTCATTCCTTAGTACCTACCTTTATTGTTCTATTATTTTTTTCTTTTTTCCTTTAAACTCTGTCAGTTTTTCACTTTTTGACATTCATTTCTTGGGCTTCCTTTCTGCTGTAGTCATTCTGTCTTGGTTTGCATCTTTATGCTGGCTTTTTACATTGTCTTTCCACAGCTGTTTCAGTCTGCTGCCACTCTTTTGTTTAGTATTTCCCTTGACTTCCTTCATCCTCCTCCCTATTGAGATCTTGTTGAAGGCTAAGTTTTTGAAATCATGGCCTGTATTTGTAGGTATTGGTAGTTTTTTTTTAGATCTCTAGCTTTTTGCTTAGCCTTGCTATGTCTGTGTTTGTGTGCTGCCCTCAGGTTTTTAGGTTTTGCCTTGACTTCCTTAATCTTCCTCCCTAGTTAAGTTTCTTTCTAAGTCGAGGCTTTCCAGAGTGCCCTTGCTTTCTACATTGTGTTTCTGCAGCGGATTTACTTTGCTGCCATGGGTTATAAGTTTTGCCCTTTACTTCCTTAATCTCCTTCCTTATTTTAATGTTTGTGTGAAGTCTGAGGATTTCAAATCTGCTTTTCTTCAAGAGTTTTGCGTCATTCCTTAGTACTTACTTGTATTGTTCTATATTTTTTCCTTTGTTTCTTTAATCTCTGTCGGTTTTTTAACTTTTTGACATTCTTTCCTTGGTCTTCCTTTCTGCTGTAGACCTTCTGTCTTTGTTTGTGTCTTTATGCTGGCTTTTTACATTGTCTTTCCACAGCTGTTTCAGTCTGCTGCCACTCTTTTGTTTAGTATTTCACTTGACTTACTTCATCCTCCTCCCTATTGAGATCTTATTCAAGACTAAGTTTTTGAAATCATGGCCTGTATTTGTAGGTATTGCTTGTTTTGCTGTAGATCTTTATCTTTTTGCATAGCCTTGCCATGTCTGCCTTAGTGTTCTGCCCTCGGTTTTTACTTTTTGCCTTGGTTCCCTGAATGTTCCTCCCTATTTCAAAGTTGATTTGAAGTGTTAAAGTTTTGAAATCGCTGTCTTCAAGAGTTTTGTGTCATTCCTTAGGTTGTTAGTATTACAGATTTTCTTTTGAAATCTCTCTTTTACTTCGCGATCCTTGTATTTCCCAATATTTTTTCTTTTGTTCCCTAATCTCTGTTGGTTTTTCACTTTTTGACATACTTTTCTTGGTCTTCCTTTCTGTTGTAGTCATTCTGTCTTCGTTTGCGTCTTTATGCTGGCTCTTTACATTGTCTTCCACAGCTATTTCAGTCTGCTGCCACTCTTTTGTTTAGTATTTCCCTTGACTTCCTTCATGCTCCTTTCTATTGAGATCTTATTGAAGGCTAAGTTTTTAAAATCATGGCCTGTATTTGTAGGTATTGCTTGTTTTACTTTAGATCTCTAGCTTTTTGCATAGCCTTGCTATGTCTGTGTTCGTGTGCTGCCCTCAGGTTTTTAGGTTTTGCCTTGACTTCCTTAATCTTCCTCCCTAGTTAAGTTTCTTTCTAAGTCGAAGGGTTTCCAGAGTGCCCTTGCTTTCTACATTGTGTTTCTGCAGCGGATTTACTTTGCTGCCATGGGTTATAAGTTTTGCCCTTTACTTCCTTAATCTCCTTCCTTATTTTAATGTTTGTGTGAAGTCTGAGGATTTCAGATCTGGTTTTTATCAAGAGTTTTGTGTTATTCCTTAGTACTTACTTGTATTGTTCTATATTTTTTCCTTTGTTTCTTTAATCTCTGTGGGTTTTTCACTTTTTGACATTGTTTTCTTGGTCTTCCTTTCTGCTGCAGTCATTCTGTCTTTGTTTGTGTCTTTATGCTGGCTTTTTACATTGCCTTTCCACAGTGTTTCAGTCTGCTGCCACTCTTTTGTTTAGTATTTCCCTTGACTTCCTTCATCCTCCTCCCTATTGAGATCTTATTCAAGGCTAAGTTTTTGAAATCATGGCCTGTATTTGTAGGTATTGCTTGTTTTGCTTTAGATCTCTAGCTATTTCCATAGCCTTGCTATGTCTGCCTTAGTGGTTTTTAGTTTTTGCCTTAGTTTGCTGAGTCTTCCTCCCCATGTCAAGGTTCATTTGAAGTGTAACGTATTGAAATCGCTGTCTTCAAGAGTTTTGTGTCATTCCTTAGGTCATTAGGATTATAGATTTTCTTTCGAAATCTCTCTTTTACTTCGCGGTCCTTGTATTTCCCTATATTTTTACTTTTGTTCCCTAATCTCTGTCGGTTTTTCACTTTTTGACATTCATTTCTTGGTCTTCCTTTCTGTTGTAGTCATTCTGTCTTTTTTCGTGTCTTTATGCTGGCTTTTTACATTGTGTTTCCACAGCTGTTTCAGTCTGCTGCCACTCTTTTGTTTAGTATTTCCCTTGACTTCCTTCATCCTCGTCCCTATTGAGATCTTATTTAAGGCTAAGTTTTTGAAATCATTGCGTGTATTTGTAGGTATTGCTAGTTGTGCTGTAGATCTTTATCTTTTTGTATAGCCTTGCTATGTCTGCCTTAGTGTGCTGCCCTTTGTTTTTAGGTTTTGCCTTGACGTCCTTTATCTTCCTCCCTAGTTAGTTTTTGTGTCTAAGTCGAAGGGTTTCCAGAGTGGCCTTGCTTTCTACATTGTCTTTCTATGGCTGTTTTAGTTTGCTGCCATGGGTTATTAGTTTTGCCCTTTACTTCCTTAATCTTCCTCCCAATTTCTGTGTTCATAGGAAGTCTGAGGATTTCATATGTTGTTGTCTTCAAGAGTTTTGTGTCATTCCTTAGGTCGTTAGTAATACAGATTTTCTTTTGAAGTCTCTCTTTTAGTTCGCGGTCCTTGTATTTCCCTATAGTTTTTCTTTTGTTCCTTAATCTCTGTTGGTATTTCACTTGTTGACGTTCATGTCTTCGTCTTCCATTCTATTCTAGTCACTTTTTGTTGTTTATCTAGAACACCCTGGCTTTGTACATTGTCATTCTACATCTCATTTTAGTTTGCTGCCACTCTTTTGTTTCGTTTGTCCCTTCACTTCCTTCATCCTCCTCCCTACTGAGATGTTATTGAAGGCTAAGTTTTTGAAATCATGGCCTACATTTGTAGATATTGCTTGTTTTACTTTAGATCTCTAGCTTTTTGCATAGCCTTGCTATGTCTGTGTTAGTGTGCTGCCCTCAGGTTTTTAGGTTTTGCCTTGACTTCCTTAATCTTCCTCCCTAGTTAAGTTTCTTTCTAAGTCGAAGGGTTTCCAGAGTGCCCTTGCTTTCTACATTGTGTTTCTGCAGCGGATTTACTTTGCTGCCATGGGTTATAAGTTTTGCCCTTTACTTCCTTAATCTCCTTCCTTATTTTAATGTTTGTGTAGTCTGAGGATTTCAGATCTGGTTTTTATCAAGAGTTTTGTGTTATTCCTTAGTGCTTACTTGTATTGCTCTATTTTTTTTCCTTTGTTTCTTTAATCTCTGTGGGTTTTTCACTTTTTGACATTCATTTCTTGGTCTTCCTTTCTGTTGTACTTATTCTGTCTTGGTTTGCGTCTTTATCCTGGCTTTTTACGTCAACCTTCCACAGCTGTTTCAGTCTGCTGCCACTCTTTTGTTTAGTATTTCCCTTGACTTCCTTCATCCTCCTCCCTATTGAGATCTTATTCAAGACTAAGTTTTTGAAATCATTGCGTGTGTTTGTAGGTATTGCTAGTTTTTCTGTAGATCTTTATCTTTTTGCATAGCCTTGCCATGTCTGCCTTAGTGTTCTGCCCTCGGTTTTTAGTTTTTGCCTTGGTTCCCTGAATCTTCCTCCCTATTTCAAGGTTCATTTGAAGTGTTAAAGTTTTGAAATCACTGTCTTCAAGAGTTTTGTGTCATTCCTTCGGTCGTTATATTCCAGATTTTCTTTTGAAATCTCTCTTTTACTTCGCGGTCCTTGTATTTCCCTATAGTTTTTCTTTTGTTCCCTAATCTCTGTTGGTATTTCACTTGTTGACGTTCATGTCTTCGTCTTCCATTCTGTTCTCGTCACTTTTTGTTGTTTTTTCAGAACACCGTGACTTTGTACATTGTCTTTCTACATCTCATTTTAGTTTGCTGCCACTGTTTTGTTTCGTTTGTCCCTTCACTTCCTTCATCCTCCTCCCTACTGAGATCTTATTGAAGGCTAAGTGTTTGTAATCATTGCCTATATTTGTTGGCAAGGGCCCAGATGGTATCCCAGATCTCTTCCTATGGGATTTAGGCAAGGTTTTCTGTTGAGAAAGCTGCTTCTAATGGCTGCCCTTCTGTGCTGCCTTACAGATTGGGACCAGATGAGCAGAGGGAGGTTTCTGTGAAGATCAGAGCCCCAGGAAGTGCCCAGCAGCGCCACGTCTCCGGCTGTCATCGCTATGGACCTGGAAAAGCAAGAAGAGAAGCAAAATGTGCCACCCTTTAAAGCAAGTGTTCAATAAAGACAAAACCTTCCGGCCTAAGCGCAAGTTTGAGCCGTGGACTCAGCGGTTCGAGCTGCACAAGAAGGCTCAAGGCCTCGCTCAACGCTGGCCTGGATTTGAAAGTGGCCGTCCAGCTGCCGCCGGGAGAGGAGCAGAACGACTGGGTGGCCGTGCATGTGGTGGACTTCTTCAACCGCATCAACCTGATCTACGGCACCATCAGTGACTATTGCACAGAGTAGTCCTGCCCCATCATGTCGGGGGGCCCAAAGTACGAGTACCAATGGCAGGACGAGCACGAGTACCGAAAACTCACGGCCCTGTCTGCTCCCCAGTACATGAACCTCCAGATGGACTGGATTGAGGTACAGATCGGCAACGAGGACATCTTTCCCACGAATGCTGGTGAGTTTGGGCTGGGGGGCGGGGAAAGGGGCTGGTGCAGAGTCTTCTGCTTTGAGCTCTTGGGTCCCGTTCCTGGTCCGGGAGATGCTGTTGCACGTCACCCACAGAATCAGAGAATGGTGGGGGTTGGCAGGGCCCTCTGTGGGTCACCCAGCCCAACCGCCTGCCGAAGCAGGGTCACCCAGAGCAGGCTGCACAGCACCGCGTCCAGGCGGAGCTTGAATGTCTCCAGAGAAGGAGACTCCACAGCCTCCCTGGGCAGCCTGAGCCAGGGCTCCGTCACCCTCAGAGGGAAGAAGTTCTTCCTCGGGTTCTTCCGCTGCTACCCGAGTAGCAGAGCTAGTTCCTTCGTGCTGCGCAGAGGCTGGCAGCGTAGTAAGCTCTTCCGAGCACTTGAGAAACTTCAGAGCTCTTGTGGAGTGCTAAAATACCCCGAGCTGTGCCAGATCCCGTGTGGAGTCCTGGATCCCTCGAGGAAAGCCGAGCTGAGCCTAGGCAGCGAAAACAAGAGGCTGCTCTTGGAGAAGTCGGTCTCTGACATGACTCTTGCGTCGTTCATGCTGGACGTGGTCTCCTGACGGACGGCTCTTTCGGAGCTGGTTGCTAGCTTGTGTTCGAGGCACGTGCTCGGCGTCGGCCTGGTGATGGTGGCCACGTTTCCGTAATTAGCCTCTTTATTATTAGAGGCTGGCGTTAGCTGACTCTGCCCTTTCTAGCTCGGGGCTTCCTGGCGTGCCCTTGGCTGTTTGTTGCAGCGGGGTGGGATGCTGACATGTGCGGGGAGGGAGGGGCAGGGTTTGATCTGTTGCCAGGGTGATGGAAAGGAGAATTTGGCCAAAGACACCTAAATCTGCATATCCAGACGCAGTTTCGTGTACTGGCTTCGGGACAAGGATTGTTGGCTTTTTTGTTTATTTTGTGCTGAGTAAGACATGAGAACTCAGTGTCTAACGCGTGAGGTAAATATGATTGATCCCATCCAGAGCTTTCATCTTCTGGGACGCCAAAGACAAGAGGCAGCAGAGCTCCCTCCCTCCTGCCCCGGTGTTCATCCCGTTGGAGCTCTGATGGGACGAGGTTGGCCTCTGACAGGGACACGTCTGCCGCCTCTGCCACACCAGCGTCCGCGGAGCTCTGCCAGAACGCTGCTGAAACCTGGCGTGAGCGGGCAGAGCAGGGAGCTGGGCCGTAAAGAGCCGGTCCTTCAGACAGCCGCAGCGCTGCAGTCCTCCCCGCCTGTTCCTCCGGTCGCCTGAACGGCTGCTGCCTGGCTTTGGCGTTGCTGTTTCCAGCTCTGCTTTTACCAGATTCCTCGCCCTTAAGGCTGACTGACGCGCTGCGGTTCTTGCAGAGCGCTGAAAGGGTCGAACTAATCCCCGCTCCTCCAGAAGCAACCTGTGTGGACTTTAAAGTGTAATATTCTGCGGAGATGGGCAGTTGGCCAGGCCACTCCGCTGCAGGGCCCTGGCTACGCAGATCCCGAAGTGCTGCCACCTTTAAAGGGGACCTTAAAGTCTTTAATTCTTAACCAAAGAGCTAAAGACAGACCAAAATACGAGATAACTGTGAGGAGTGAACAGCACCGAGTCTTGCTTTTGGGAAGTTGCTGCTGGAGTGGAACTCGGTCGTGTCTGGTGTTTGTGTAAACACAACGAGTAGGAGTAGAAGAGAGCTCTGTCAGACTGCAGCAGCTGCTGGGAATCTCCGAGGCTGGTCTCTTGCTTTCAGTCGCTGGCAGCGATCGATGGCGTGCAGCGCTCCGTCGCTTAAGAAATCTGTGCTTTGAAAAATGTGATCCCAATGGAAGGGAAGAAGGAGAGGGGAACTGGGAATTACCAGGGACAGAAGCCCTTTGGCCTCAATCTGTCAGTTTTATCAATTTATTTTAGCCCCGAGGAACTGGTTTTGACTTGGCTGAAGGTTTCTCGTGGTCGTGCCTCCCCTCCCAGGTACTCCCTTCCCCAAGAACCTCCTCCCGGTGGTGAAGAAGATCCTGTCCAGGCTGTTCTGGGACTTTGTCCACGTCTACCTCCACCATTTCGACAGGATCACCCAGATGGGGTCGGAAGCCCACGTCAACACCTGCTACAAGCACTTTTACTACTTCGTGAAAGAGTTCAATCTCATAGACACCAAAGAGCTGGAACCGCTGGTGAGTGGCTGCCTGGGCTTGGGGCACACGTTGGTCTGTCGGGGTCCGCAGCTAGTGGGGTGGGCTGGGGCTGGAGGTGTCGCAGAGGTCTCTGGAGCCTCCTCGAAACCAGTTCCCCAAACTCAGGCCATCGGTTGGCCTCGCGGTTTTACTGTCGGGGAACTGGGAGTGGGGACGCGCGAGCGCAGCTGAGCCGGGGCCGGTTGGGCTCCAGCACCCCAGAGCCGTGGCGCGGACCCCCCCTCCGGAGGGGCTGCGGGCTGCGCTTCCCCTCCCCGGGAGGTGCTACCTTGTCCCGTCCTCGTCCCCCCTCGCACCTTTGGGGCAGGGGGTGGCACAGGACAGGTCCCCGCGCAGCCCTGCCCTCACGCTTGGCTCCCCCCGAACTTGGCAGCCCTGTGGCCGCCTGCTCCTCCGTCCCTCGTCCCTGAGCGGGCAGCCGGCAGCTTTCCGGATTCCCCCTTCAGAGCAGCCCCCCAGCCCCGAGCTGCTGCCCGCCTCCCCCCGGGCAGGGAGCGGGGCCGTGGGTTTGTCCCACTCTGGTTTTGGGCTCTGGGGCTTCATGGAGGGGGTGACAGTGGATGCTGGGACGAGGGGACGGTCACTGGCACGGCACGCGCTCCCCTCTCCCTCGTGCGGCGTGGCCAGGCCAGCGGCCAGCGGCTCCCTGGGCCATGCTGGGAACCAGGCTGGACCCGGCAGATCTGGGAAGGCATCGGAGTGGGGAGTGCGTCCACTCCCTGAGGCTCGCAGGTGATACCAGAGGGCGTCCGCTGCTCTGTGCCCCACGCTGTCCTCAACAGAGGGGACAGTCCCTTGCTGCCTCGCCTTACCCAAGCGCTTGGCCAGTGGCGGCATAAAAAAAGGGGCCCTTGGGTTCATTTCTGCCCCCTGCGAAGCCGAGAAGGTGCCAGGATGCGGCCGCCAGCCCCCAGTGTCTCCCAGCCCGGGGGTGGATGAGCCCCCGCCGTGGCTCCGATGCCCTGTGCGGGCAGCGAGGGCGCAGGGGGGAGGTTTCTGGGGGTTTGGGACTTTTTCTGATCCTTCTGGGAAACCAGGCACTGCGCCAGCCTGGACCCCCCCTCCCAGCGTGTCCTCCCACTCCCGGGGCGCCCGCAGCTAGCCGGCCGCAGCGCGTCGGGGATGCTCCTGCGGCTTTTGCCCCTTCCCGGGGAATCTGGAGGATGGAGAGGGGCAAAAAAGAGCCCAGGGTGTTTAAAAGCCGCCTGGAAATGCTTCTCCCATCTTCTGCTGGCGAGCAACGCGGGACCGCTGCTGCGGCACAGCGCAAGCCCCCTCACCCCAAGCACCCCGAAAGAGCAGCTCCCGGAGCTCCTGGCCCGTGTGGCATCTTCCGTCAGCGACTCGCCCCGTCTTCCCCACGGACGCCTGCGTTGAGGCCCCGCTCAGCCCCACCATCACCAGCTCCTTGCGCCCCGGGTCTTGGCTGGTGCAGAGCAGTGGAGCCGGGGCCGGCCGTGTCCCCGCGGGGCTGAGGGGTGCTCCCCACTGCGCCGGCGTCTCCCCTCAAAGGTGTTTTGGGGGTGAAACCATCCTGTGCCATGTTTGTGCCCTCCCTCGGGGCCACACTACCCGGCTGCTTTGGCTGCGGGGTTACGGCTGCTCCCTAACCCCAAGGCACCCGGATGGGGAAACTGAGGCACAGCATCGCGCTCCCTGCCCCGTGCGTGGCCGCCCTTCCTTGGGCAGCTCTGCTGCGGGGGGCCCTGGGCGTAGGGGGAGGCAGCCCCAAAATACGAGAAACTCAAGCGGGGTTTGGGGACCGGGGCCACGTCCCTGGGGAGAAACCCATGGCGGGGGGGAGGAGTGCTGGGATTTGGGGTGCACCGGCACCCTGGGGCTCTGTGCCCACAGCAGGAACTGGGCTGGGGGCTGCCCGGACTCCCCCAGTGGCGTTTGGGTCAGGACGGAGGCTGGGGGACGTGCCGGCGCGTGAAGGGGCATGGCCATGCGGCCACGCGTGCCTCGGAAGTGTGCGTGTCCCCTGCATCCCCCGTGTCCCCCATGACCCCCGTGTCCCCTGTGTCCCCATCCCACCCCAGCAGCAGACTCAGCGCTGGGAGAGCCAAACCCCGGAGTTTCTCCCGAGCAGGAAATTCCAGGTTTTTTGCAGGATTTTTCCCGGCCTCCTGCTTCCCGGGGAGCCGAGCGGGTCCTCCCGGTGCCGGAGAAATCACACGTGGAACAAGGATTGATTTTCTGTTTTTCCCCTTGCGAACGGGAGAAGCGGGGCAGGGAGGGGGAGCCCAGCGCGTCCGCCGTCCTGCACGGAAGCGGGGGTCCCAGCGCCGGGGCAGGCCGTGCCCCCCTCGGAGGGGCAGCGAGTGGGCGGGGGGGGCCATGCTGGCCCCCAGCCCCAGAGCAGCCGCCTTCCACTCCCCCATTTTCCCTCGGCCAGTGTCAGTGCGGGGGGCTCCAGGGGGGACCCCTGGCCCGGTGGCAGCAAGGGGACAGGCGATGCCACAGGGTCACGGCTGCCCCGGGGGTGTTTCATTGTTGGGGGATGTCAGCGAGAAACGTGGGCACGGTGGGTTTGCTGCTGCCCACCCTGGCCTTGCAGCCCCCAGGATGTGAGAAGGAGGATGAGGAGCAGGAGGAGGAGGACATCGCCCAGCTCTCTAGGGACGAGCCCAGGCTTGGCGTGCCAGGGTCAGGGGTGAGATTGACAGCCCAGCTCAAGTGTGTCTGTACCAACGCACGCAGCATGGGCAATAAACAGGAGGAGCTGGAAGCCATTGCACAGCAGGACGGCTACGACTTGGTCGCCATCACAGAAACGTGGTGGGACAACTCACACGACTGGCATGCTGTCGTGGATGGCTACAGCCTCTTTAGGAAAGACAGGCCAACAAGGAGAGGTGGGGGAGTTGCTCTGTATGTGAGGGAGCAACTGGAATGCAGTGAGCTTGGCCTGGGGGCAAATGAGGACCGAGTTGAGAGCTTATGGGTTAGAATTAAGGGACAGGCTCATACAGGTGACATTACGGTGGGTGTGTACTACAGGCCACCTGACCAGGAGGAGGAGGTTGATGAGGCCTTCTACAGGCAGCTGCAAGCAGCCTCACAGTCACAGGCCCTGGTTCTCATGGGGGACTTCAACCACCCTGACATCAGCTGGGAAGACCACACAGCTAGGCAGGTGCAATCCAGGAGGTTCCTGCAGAGCATCGATGATAACTTTCTGATGCAAGTGGTGGAGGAACCAACAAGGAAAGGCACTCTGCTGGACCTTGTATTAACAGACAAGGAGGGACTGGTGGAGGATGTGAAGGCTGGAGGTAGACTCGGCTGCAGTGACCATGAAATGGTCGAGTTCAGGATCCTGCGTGGAGGAAGCAGGGCGATAAGCAGGATCAAAACCTTGGACCTCAGGAGGGCTAACATTGCCCTCTTCAAGGAGCTACTGGGAGGAATCCCGTGGGCCAGGGCTCTCGAAGGCAGGGGAGTCCAAGAGTGTTGGTAGTTGTTTAAACGTCACTTCCTCCACGCTCAGGAGCGGTGCATCCCCCTGAGAAAGAAATGTAGCAAAGGAGGCAGGGGACCTGCATGGTTGAACAAGGAGCTTGTAGCAGAGATCAGGTGGAAGAGAAAGGTCCATGAAATGTGGAAAGAGGGGCAGGCCACTTGGGAAGAGTACAGGAATGTTGTCAGAGAATGCAGGGATGCGACGAGGAAGACTAAGGCCCACCTGGAATTGAATCTGGCGAGGGATGTCAAAAACAACAAGAAGGGCTTCTTCAACTACATCAGCAGCAAAAGGAAGGCTAGGGACAATGTGGGGCCACTGCTGAACGAGGTGGGTGCCCTGGTGATGGAGGATGCAGAGAAGGCAGAGCTACTGAATACCTTCTTTGCTTCAGTCTTCAGTGCTGTGACTTGCCCTCAGGAATCTCAGGCCCTGGAGGTAAGAGAGGAGGCCCACAGAGAGGATGACTTTCCCTTGGTCGAGGAGGACTGTGTGAGGGCTCTCTTAAGCGATCTGGATGTCCACAAATCCATGGGCCCCGATGGAATGCACCCACGAGTGCAGAGGGAGCTGGCGGATGTCATTGCTGAGCCACTCTCCATCATCTTTGAGAGGTCCTGGAGGACAGGAGAGGTGCCCGAGGACTGGAGAAAGGCCAATGCCACTCCAATATTCAACAAGGGCAAGAAGGAGGACCTGGGGAACTACAGGCCAGTCAGCCTCACCTCCGTCCCGGGACGGTGATGGAGCAGCTTATCCTAGAGGTCATCATCAAACAAGTGGAGGAAAAGAAGGTTATCAGGAGTAGTCAGCATAGCTTCACCAAGGGGAAATCGTGCCTGACAAACCTGATAGCTATCTATGATGACGTGACTGGCTGGGTAGATGAAGGGAGAGACGTGAGTGATGTCTGCCTCGACTTCAGCAAGGCTTTCGACACAGTCTCCCATCACATCCTCCTAGGGAAGCTCAGGCAGTGTGGGCTGGACGAGTGGTCGGTGAGGTGGACTGAGAACTGGCTGAATGGCAGAGTTCAGGGGGTTGTCATCAGCGGCGCTGAGTCTAGTAGGAGGCTGGTAACTAGCGGTGTGCCCCAGGGGTCAGTACTGGGCCCAGCCTTGTTTAACTTCTTCATCAGTGACCTGGATGAAGAGTTAGAGTGTACCCTCAGCAAGTTTGCTGATGACACCAAACTGGGAGGAGTGGTGGATACACCAGCAGGCTGTGCTGCCATTCAGCGAGACCTGGACAGGCTGGAGAGGTGGCCAGAGAGGAACCTGATGAGGTTCAACAAAGGCAAATGCAGGGTCCTGCAGCTGGGGAGGAACAACCCCATGCACCAGTACAGGCTGGGGCTGACCTGCTGGAGAGCAGGTCTGCAGAGAGGGACCTGGGTGTCCTAGTGGACGACAGGTTGACCATGAGCCAGCAGCGTGCCCTGGCTGCCAAGAAGGCCAATGGCATCCTGGGGTGCATTAGGAGGAGTGTGGCCAGCAGGTCAAGGGAGGTTCTCCTTCCCCTCTGCTCTGCCCTAGTGAGGCCTCATCTGGAGTACTCCATCCAGTTCTGGGCTCCCCAGTTCAAGAAAGATGAGGAGCTGCTGGAGAGAGTCCAGAGGAGGGCTGCGAGATGGTGAGGGGACTGGAGCACATCTCCTACAAGGAAAGGCTGAGGGAGCTGGGCTTGTTCAGCCTGAAGAAGAGAAGGCTGAGAGGGGATCTTAGAAATGCCTCTAAACATCTGCAGGGTGGGTGTCAGGAGGATGGGGCCCGACTCTTTTCAGTGGTTCCCAGCGACAGGACAAGGGGCAATGGGCACAAACTGAAGCAGAGGAAGCTCCAGCTGAACCCGAGGAAGAACTTCTTCCCTCTGAGGGTGACGGAGCCCTGGCCCAGGCTGCCCAGGTAGTCTGTGGAGTCTCCTTCTCTGGAGATATTCCAGCCCCGCCTGGACGTGATGCTGAGCAGCCTGCTCTGGGTGACCCTGCTTGCGCAGGGGGTTGAACTAGATGACCCACAGAGGTCCCTTCCAACCCCGAACATTCCGTGATTCCGTGACCCACAGAAGTCCCTTCCAACCCCGAACATTCCGTGATTCCGTGACTCACAGAGCGCCGTGGCAACCCCCAAACATTCCGTGGTTCCGTGGTTCAGTTGAGTGTGCAGGGAGCGTGCAGGGAGTGTGCAGAGAGGCCAGGCTTGCACAGGGAGCAAGTCGTGAGCGTGGAGCGTGAGCAGTGACCATGCAAGGAGCACGCGGTAAGTGTGCATTAAGCGTGCAGTGAGTGTGCAGACAGGCCAGGAGCGTGCAGGGAGCTTTCTACGATGGCATGACTGGCTGGGTAGATGAGGGGAGAGCCGTGGGTGATGTCTGCCTCGACTTCAGCAAGGCTTTCGACACGGTCTCCCATCACATCCTCCTAGGGAAGCTCAGGCAGTGTGGGCTGGACGAGTGGTCGGTGAGGTGGACTGAGAACTGGCTGAATGGCAGAGTTCAGGGGGTTGTCATCAGCGGCGCTGAGTCTAGTTGGAGGCCGGTAACTAGCGGTGTGCCCCAGGGGTCAGTACTGGGCCCAGCCTTGTTTAACTTCTTCATCAGTGACCTGGATGAAGAGTTAGAGTGTATCCTCAGCAAGTTTGCTGATGACACCAAACTGGGAGGAGTGGTGGATACACCAGCAGGCTGTGCTGCCATTCAGCGAGACCTGGACAGGCTGGAGAGGTGGGCAGAGAGGAACCTGATGAGGTTCAACAAAGGCAAATGCAGGGTCCTGCAGCTGGGGAGGAACAACCCCATGCACCAGTACAGGCTGGGGCGGCCCTGCTGGAGAGCAGCTCTGCGGAGAGGGACCTGGGTGTCCTGGTGGACGACAGGCTGACCATGAGCCAGCAGCGTGCCCTGGCTACCAAGAAGGCCAATGGCATCCTGGGGTGCATTAGCAGGAGTGTAGCTAATTGGGGCGCCCTCGTCAGCAGCGCTAAGGTAGAGAGGGGCGCTGATTGCCCCGGCTGCGATGGGGGCGGGATTTGGGGGGTTTGTGGCGTCCCGACCCCCCCGCTGTGGCCCCACCGGCACTTTGGGGGGGGGGGCACACCCGAACTGCGGGGAGGGGGGCGGAGCGTGACGCGGTGCCCGGGAGGGGCGGGGCACGGGGGGTGGGGCGATGGTGGCTTGGGAGGGGGCAAGCAGCCAATAGGCGGTGCGGGCGCTGACGTCATGCGCAGCCATTGGCCGAGGCGCCGCCGCTCAGCGCGTGCGTTCTGAGCCCGGGTCAGCGTCAAGCAATACGTGGGGTGGGGGGAGGGGAGGGGGGGACACCCGCGCCGTGACAGGCTCCCACGGTGCCACCCAGCCGGGGTGGGGCCGGGGTGGGGGGGGCTGTGCTGTGACCCCCTGCCGCGCGCAGGCCTCGAGGCTGAGCACCGCCCCGCTCATGACATGTGTGGGCTGTGGGAAGGGGGGAACCCGGGGGGTGTCTGTGGGGCTCCCCGCACCCCGCCCTGTGCAGCCGGGGGGGGCTGTGGGGGTCCCCGCCCCTGGGCGCAGCGTGGGGGGTGGGGTGGGGCTGTGTCCCCGCGGGGGGGCGGAGCCGTAGCCATAAAGCTGCGGGGGGGGGGGGTGGGGGCACGTCCCCTCCCGGCGGTGCGGAGCGATGCGGAGCGGAGCGGGCTGCGGTACCCCCGGCAGCGGCGGCTCTGCAGGGCCGGTGAGCGCCGGGGGGCTTTTGGGACCAGGGGGGCTCCGTGCGGGCCCCGTGCGGGCCACAGCCCCCTGACACCCGCCCCCCCGGTCTCCTCTCTCCACAGGTCTCGGCCTACCCTCGGCCCCCTCCCGATGGCTCTGCCCGCCCCTCTGCATCCCTCCCCCCCCTCCCGGTTTATTTTCCTGTTTTTGTTGGTTGGATGGTTGGGCTTTTTCCTACCCCGCGCCCCTCCCTTGTTTCTCCCTTCCCTCTGCCTGCAGCAAGATGGTGCAGAAGGAATCTGAGATCCCCGGTTTCCACCGCTCCTTCAAGGTAAGGGGGTATTCCCCGCCCCTGTGATGCTCTGGGGGGGGTAGGGGTTTGGGGTGCTCCGGGGGGGGACGGGAGGGTGCGGGGTTGGGGTGCGGGTCCGCGGCGGCTGGATCCCCTGCCCGGAGTGGGGGGGGCGGCACGGACACACATCAGCGACCTCCCCCCTTCCCCCTCCCCCCCGAGGAGAGAGGGGAGCGCCCAGGGTGCTGCCACCCAACCCGGGCCGCAGGACCCCCATGTTCCGCCGGTCCCGGGGGTCGGGGTGCTCCCCGAGGGGGGTCAGAAGACACCCCCCCCACACCCCCCCCCCACCGCAATGCTTTGCTCACCCCGCTGCAGCTCCCATGGGTGTCCCCCGTGGGGTGGGTCAGCGGGTGAGCTGCATGTTCCCCCCCCCCCAGCTGCACCCATTCACCGCACGTCTGTGAGCAGGGGGTGGGGGGCTGCTGGGCCCAGCCTGGGACCTGTTGTGCGAGGGCCAGATCCTGGCAGGGGGTCTGCAGCCAGGGCACCAGGACCCCCGTCCCTCCATACCGCTGTCAGGCGAGGGGGGTGCGAGGGGGGGGGTCTGGGTCCCCCAAACGCTCTCGTCAGCCAGGCAACTTCGTGGGAGCTTTGTTTAGTTTGGCTCCTGGGGCTGCGAGGGATGCTGGGAGCTCACCCGAAACCTGCCCGGCTTATTTTAGCTGACACCTAATGCTGCTTTGAGGACTTCTGGCTGGGGTTTGGGCCCCCCCTCCATCCTTTGCACCCCGGGTGGTTGGGGACCAGGATGGGGGGGACACGGGGGACACCTCGGATGCGCTGCCGGAGCCGCCGCGCAGCGTCTGCCCTGTGTGTCCCATCCCCCAAACCTTTTGTGCGCCAGTGCTGCGGCAGCGGGCAGGGCCCCCTGTCCCCGGTGTACACCCCTGGTGCCCCCCCCCGGGAGGCCTCATCCTGCCCGTGGTGCAGGGACTTGGGCCCGAGCCGCTCGTCCCCGCCATGACATGGGGGCCTTGGGGGGGCTGGAGGCTGACATCGCACTCCGCAAACCCTGATACTGTCTTTTTTTAGGGGGGTGAGGGGGGAATCTGGCCAAACGCTGCGCAGGAGCGTTTTCAGGCATCAGGAGTGGTGCTTGGTTGGGGGGAGATGCTCGTGGCATCCCCGCACCGCGATGGGGACTCCCCGGCCCCTCGAGAGCCGCCCCGGCAGCAAACAGGCGCTTTCGGGCTGTTTCTGGCGGCAGTGGCCGGGGCTGGCTGCTCCCGCGCCGCACTGGGGCTGGCAGCTGGCCCGGGCACCGGGGCACCGGGGCGGGTTGGGGAACGCCGCCGGGAGCTGCTGCCTCCACCCAAACAGATTTCGTAACCCCGTGGAGGACGGGGCCCTTTCGCCTCGCAGCCGGGTGCCCCCGGCACTGCCCCGTCCCGCAGTGGGGTGGCTCGGGGGGGTGGCTGAAGTTCCCCATGTCCCCTTTGGGGTGCTGGGGGCGGAGGCGCTGGGTTTGGGGTGGGGGAGGCAGTGGTTCCCACACCCATCACCCATGCGGGGTGCAGGGAGGGTTGGGAGCGGGGCCCAATCCTGCCAGGTCACGGGCATCACGCAGCCACGGGCACGGCGCTCACCGGAGCGGCGCTGAGTGGGCTCCGGCCCCCCGTGACCTTGCGGGGAGGTGGGAGGACGCGGTGCGGTGGCTCCAGAGCCCGTCCTGCCCTGTGGCTCTTCTTCCTTCCCCCCTTGCTGTAGTTCAGGTCAGGGTGGATATTCGGGGCTGGGTTGGTACGCGCAGACCCAGTCCCTCTCATCATCGCACGCGTGCCGGCCTGGGGCTGCTGGCACAGAGGCATGACCCCGCGGCAACATCCCCGGCAGGAGACGTGGTCAAACCCTTCCTCCTCCTCCTCCTCCTCCTCCTCTTCCTCCGGCTCTGCTGCATCCCTCTGGCAGCAGTGCCATGAGCCGGTGCCCTGCACGAGCAGAGCGTGTGCCAAGGCCAGCGGCATGCCTGGACCGGGCGGGCGGCGGCAGCTGGTCCAGCGGCTGCCGTCTCACTCGTGTTCTTGGCCCTTGCAGGAACAAAACCCCTTCGAGCTGGCGTTTGACCTGGAGCCCGTCTTCGAGTGCCCTGGACCTCGGGATGTCGGCCCTCTGCATTCCCCCGAAGGTGTTGGGGGCCTGCCCCGGGGGTGGCGATGCTGGGCGGAGCGCAGGGTGGCTGGGGGTGACTCAGGCCAGTGGCTTTGCTCCGGCGCAGATGTGCCTTTGAGTCAGCCCATCGACATCCCCAGCACCAAGAAAAGGAACAAGAAGCAGCACTGCAGAGCCACCGACAGCTTCTCCGGCAGCTTCGAAGGTGAGCGGGGCTGCCCAGGGACCCCAGGGGTCCCCCCCTGGGCTGCGGCAGGGCTGGGGCCCTCCTGGTGTCCCCAGGCTCGGGGACAGCCGTGGTGTCCCGTGCCACGGTGGGGCCGGCAGCTCAGGCGCCCTCTCTCCTGCCAGATGTTTACCGGCTGCACGGCGAGGTGCTGGGAGAAGGGGCCCAAGGCAGAGTCCAGTCCTGCGTTAACCTCGTCACCAACAAGGAGTACGCAGTGAAGGTAAAGCTCTGCGGCTTGGGGCTGCAGAGCCGGCTCCTGCCCACCCCCTGTCTCAGTTTCCCCTTCTGCCCTCCGCATCCTGGGCTCCTGGCTCTCCTGGCTGTGTGGAGCTGGCACAGGACGACAGTTTCATGGGGTAGAGGGGATGGAGAGGGGCAGGAGCGGGGCAGGGCCAGGCCACGCAGGTGGCACGCTGTCCTCTGCCACCGCCCAGCTGCAGGACCTTGGTCAACCCCCTTAGCCACGCTCCTATCCCTGTAAATTAGGGCAGACGCGAGATTAAATTAACGCTTGCGCCACGTCTAGGGACTTGGGGCAAGCAGGGGCATGTGGTGCGGCAGGGTGGCCAGCCCCCGCTCGCCCCAGGGAGGTCTTCGTGCCCCCGTGAACACTAGGGGGGTCGGGGTGAGCCAGCTGCTTTTGGGGTCGGGGATGGTGGTGCCGCGACCCTGCACCTCACAGGCTCCCCAGTCACGGCGTGGGGGGGCTGGGACAGGCCCTGTGTCCAAACGCAAGGGGCACTTGGCTTCCCCTGTTGCCCCGGGGTGCTTTTGGGTGGCCAAGGAAAGAAACTGAGGCAGGGGGAGGGCTGCATGGTGGTTGGGTGTTCAGTGTGCCCCAAAGGGCTGGGGGTCAGTGGGACCACCCAGCTCTCCCCCGCGGGTGGAGACCCCCTGCTCACCCCATGGCACGTCCACCAGGCACCCACTGTGCCAGCGCCCGGCGGGGCGAAGGGCCGTGCTCCGCTGCCGGGGCGGCTGCGCCGGGGCTCGGCCGCAGAGCTCGCCTTGGCTGCGGGCCCCGGGAGGGAGCGGCTTGGCCCCGCTGCCGGGAACAGCCTGTTCTGCTGCCTTAACCTCTTCGGGCAACCCCCGCCTGCCTCTGCCCGGCCCCGGGGGTCCCCAGCGCCGGCTGGGTTGGGACGTGGTGGTTGCTGGCCCCGGTCCCTCCCCAGCAGCGGTGCCTCTCCCTGAGTCTCGCCCGCTTTGCCTTGCAGATCATCGAGAAGCGCCAGGGCGACATCTGCAGCGGGGTCTTACGGGAGGTGGCGATGCTGAATCTGTGCCAGGGACACAGGTACCACAGGGCAGCCGCCGTCCCCATCCCCCACCGTGGCACAGGGCGCGGGCTGAGACCGGGCTGGCGCTCAAGACACCCATGGGCGGCAGGCAGGCCGCCCTCCTGCGCGGCTCTCCCTCTGCGTGGCCTCGCCGGGAGCATCCCGAGGCGACGTGGAGCCGCTTGCCATGACGACGGGGCCGCGGCGGCCGAGTTGGAGTGGTGCCAAGGGGCGAGCCGAGCTGCCGCCGCGGCGTTTGCCGTCCCGCCGCAGAGAGCTGCTGAGCGGGGCTGTTTCTGGAGCGGGGCGAGCGAGCCAGGAGTGTCTGCGAGCAATTAGGGAGCGGGGCCCGGCGCTGGAAGCCCCTCTCCCCACTGGAATGTGGCCGGGGGCCCCAGCCGCGTGGTTTCAGTCGCTGGAAACCCGATTTTCTCCTCCGTTGGCCCTCCCCCGGGGAGCCGTGTGGGGTGGGGGGCTGCGGGGAGGGGGGGACCCCACGATCTTTCTGGGGGGATGCCAGGCTGACGCCGCTGTCCCCGCAGGAACATCCTGCAGCTGATCGAGTTCTTCGAGGAGGAGGAGAGGTTTTACCTGGTGCTTGAGAAGATGAGGGGAGGTGAGTGTGGTGCCAGGGCGGGGGGAGCGGGGGCGGCAGGAGCCCCCCCAACACCCACGAGCCCCCACTCCGCTCTCGCCCGGCCGCAGGCTCCATCCTGACCCACATCCAACGGAGATGCCGCTTGAACGAGCTGGAGGCCAGCATGGTGATGCGGGACATCGCCAGCGCCCTGCACTTTTTGCACAGCAAAGGTGAGCCGAGCCACCCCGGGGTGCAGCCGTGCCCCCCCCAGCCGGGGGGTGCTGCCCCCCCCTCCTGCCCGGGGAGCCGGCCGCGGGCGCGCAGGGTCAGGCCCGGCTGCGTCGTGTTGTCGTGGTGCGGAGTCTGCTCCTTCGGTTTGGCCGGGACTCTGGGCCAGCAGCAATTTGTGCCCTTCGCCATGACGCGGGCGGTGATTTGGGGTGGGGAGGGAGGGGTCCCTGCGCCACCCCCAGACCTTCTGCTGTGGAAATCTTGGGGGGGGGGGGCAGGATTTTCCACTCATCGCCTCTTCTCCCCCCTCCCAGGAATTGCTCACAGGGATCTAAAACTGGAAAATATTATGTGCGAGCGCCTGGACCAGGTGAGCGGGGAGCAGCGGGTGGTGCTGGGGCTGGGGGGGCCCTGGTTCCCTGCAGGGGATGCTGCTGCGGCAGCTGGGGCGCGAACACGGGGCTGAGGGTACCCGGGGGCTGCTGGGGGGGGGGTCACTGACCGCTGCTCCCCCCCCTCCCCAGGTCTCCCCGGTGAAGATCTGTGACTTCGACCTGGCAAGTGGCATCAAACTGAAGGGCAATTGCTCCCCCATTTCCACCCCGGAGCTGCTCTCGCCGGTAAGCGTGCAGACCATGGGGCAGGGGGGGTATAATGTCGATGGGGGGGGTCCTGAGGGGGGGGGAGGGGGTGTGGAATGTCCATGGAGGGGGGAATGTCCATGGAGGGGCCCCTCGAGGCTTTGGGGCTGCGTGCAGCCCCCCGCTACTCGTCGCTCCCGTCGCTGCGGGACCCCGCCTCGACGGCAGCGGCAGGCGAGATGCAGTTCCGTAACGCGGGGGGGCCAGGCAGCGCAGGGGGGGCTGGCGCAGAGCCCGGGCTGCCGTGAGCCTTAGCAACAGCCGGCCCCGGCGGAGGCGGCTGCACGGAGGCTGCGCTTTCGGGGAGAAGTGGGTCAGGCGAGGGGCTGGGGGGGCCACTGTGATCCCCCTCACTCCGGTTGTGGGTGAGAGGGGGCTGGGGCTGCTTGCGTGCGGTGCAGCCCCTGCAGGGTGTGCACCCTGAAAGCTTCTGGGGTGCCCCTGCGTTGCAAGGAGCTGTCTCACATTTGGGGGGGGGCACATACCAAGCCTGCCCACCCCTGCAGAAAGCCCTGCTCCCCTTATCACCAGCAGCAGGGCCCCCCCCGCGCAGGGATTTGCCCTGTGCCCCGCTGTTTTCGGGGTGCTCACGGTGTTTCCGGGGTGCTCACGTGCTGGGGGGGGGCAGACCCTGGCCCACGCGGGGTGCCCAACAGCAGAGATGGGGGCCAAAACACCCCCCCCCTTGTTCCTCCGCGTTTCCCCTCTGCCAGGGGGAGGACCTGAATTTCTGAGGTGTCCCGAGTTTCCCGTTCTCAGCAGCGGGGGCAGAGGGGGGCTGTTTTCCCTGCCGGGTGGAAGCCCATGCAGGGTGCTGTGGGTTGGGCTTGCGTGGGTGTTTTTCTTCTTCTTGCGGTGGCATCAGCTGCCAAGGCCAGCGAGGCGTCTCATTTGGAGGCCTCTCGTTATGTTACGGGGTGATTATCTGCTGGCTGCAGCTCTGCTCTCCCCTGGTCACGAGGTGGTGCGGGCTGCAGGTTGGGTCACGTGCGCTGGAAAGCCCCAGAGCCCCGGGAGCTGTGGGGGAACCATGGGGGAACGGGACCGCTGGCTCTCGCCTCGCGCCAGCGTTAACTCCTCCGGCACCCGGATCCGGCGCCCGCTGCGGCGGCCCTGCCCGCGTCAGGCGGGGGAACAGGCAGAGCCGGCTCCGTCCCCGCCGCCCGCCCGCCATGTCCCGGGTGATGGGACGGACGCTGCCCCGCTGAGCCGGCCCGGTGGCGGCAGTGCTGGGGGGCAGTCTGGGGGGGTGTTGCACCCCTTTAGGGTTTTATTTTTTTCGGGGTGGCAGGGCTGTGACATCCCCCGCGTGGCGATGGGAAACCTGGCTGGGATGATCTGCCCTGCCAGGACCAAACCCGGGAAGCGGCCGTGTCTGCACCCTCATTTTGGAGGGGGTAGCCCCTTACTTCTGGCAAACACCCCCCCGTCCCTGTCTCTCAGCTCTGCCCCATTGCTCCCCTGTCCTTTGGGGCTCACCCCCGCCTCTCCCCGCAGTGCGGCACCGCCGAGTACATGGCCCCGGAGGTGGTGGAAGGTTTCAAGAGCGAGGAGGCACCCACCTACAACAAGCGCTGCGACCTGTGGAGCCTGGGCGTCGTCCTGTACTTCATGCTGAGCGGGTACCCCCCCTTCGTGGGCCACTGCGGCTCCGACTGTGGCTGGGACGACGGCCAGGCGTGCGACACCTGCGAGGTGCGTGGCAGACCCCGGCAGTGTCGAAACCCGCCGCTGGTTTGGCAGCACCCCTCCCAGCTCAGCCCCTTTTTTATTTGCCCCCCCCAACCAGGGTATGCTCTTCGAGAGCGTCCAGGAAGGGAAGTACGAGTTTCCTGACAAGGACTGGGCGCACATCTCCTCTGGGGCCAAAGATCTCATTTCCAGGCTGCTGGTGAGAGATGCCAAGAAGCGGCTCAGTGCGGCCCAGGTCCTGGAGCACCCCTGGGTGCAGGGGGTGAGTGCTGCTGCCCCCCCCTCCCCCCCCCTCCACTCCCCAATGCCGGGGTGGGGGGACACCCCATTGCGGGGTGCTCGGCTCTGACCTGGCTGGGTTTCGTTGCAGTGTGCCCCGGATAACAGCCTGCCGACCCCCATCATCTTGTAGAGGTGAGCGTGGGTGGCCCTGGGGTGGGGGTGGGGGACACATTCCAGCCCCCCAAATCCTGGCTCCTCTCCCCAGTGAGCTGCTCTCAGCTCTGCTTGGCTGCAGCTCTCGCCATCTGGGCAGCTGTTGCAGCACGTGATTCGGGCTGGAGCCGTGTTTTTGGTGCCTGACCCATCTGGCGTGGCATGCGCGTGAGGGGACACCCCGATATTTTCCCCCCAACCTCCCTGCAGCCCCCCGCATCCCACCCTGAGCCGCTTTCTCCCCGCAGGAAGAGCAGTGCCAAAGAGCTCACCTCCTTTGCCGCAGAGGCCATCGCCGTCAGCCGCCAGCTGACATGGTGCGACAAGGACGAGGAAGAGGAGGTGGAGGAGGAAGCACGGCCCGTCACCATCAGTGCTACCTCATGGGCCATGCAGCTCTACCCCTCCCTGAGTCCAAGCTGGCTAAGCGGCGGCAGAAGAGCAACCTGGTCAAGGCGGTGGCTGCTGGGCAGCACCTGGTAGCCCCCGTGGTCGTGGTGGCTGACCAAGCGTGAGCTGCACCCCTCGGACCTGCTGTACCCCACGTCCCCCCCATCCTCCTTCTTTCTTCCCGCCCCCCCCAACCCCCACCATTTCTGGCTAGTGACAAGATCAGGACTCGTCCCTGTGGCTGGTTTCCAGGGTTTTGCTGATCTTGTAGGTCTGGGGTTGGGAGGGTTTCTTGAAGATCTGTTTTTTAAGGTATTAAATCATTAAGGTTGCTTCACCCAGGACATCTGACTGACACACGGACTTTTGTTTCCCCGACTCTTGGTTTCTGCTCTGAGATTTTTTCCTCCCTCCCTGACACCAAAGGACTCTTTGTATCCGCGGCCGCTTTGCCGAGTTCAGCTCATTTCATGCTGTGAACAAAAGGCCCTCGGTCGTGTTTTCGACAACGGGAGTTGCGTTTTAACCTCGTCCCTCCCTTCGGAGCTGCGGGTCTTTCTCCGATGTTGGGGTCGATCCCACAAACCCCCCCTCCCGGGGGTCTGGGAGGCATCTCCCGGGCGCAGGGAACCCCGCCGTCCCGTGCTCGGGGGCATCCCCGGCTGCGCTTCGAGGGGCTGCGGCGGGCAGGGAGCAGCTCGGGCCGGGGAGAGACGGTGCCAGCGAGGGAGCAGCTCCCCGTCCCACTGAGCCACCCTCTCTCCTCGGCAGCCTGCTTTCAGAGTAAGCTGTTCACCCCTTTTTTTTCTTTTTTTTTTTTTCTTTTTTAATTGTTTTTAAACTGCTAGCTGTGCTTTTCTGCAGGGCATGGAGAAATGTCTTCCTTTCCCCCCGCGCTCCGGCCAGCGGCTCCCTGGGGGTAAGGTCAGAGCCGGGGGGATGCTCAGGCGCCTGGGGCCGTGCTCTTGCGCTGGGTCGGGCGTTGCACCCCTGTTTGTGGAGGGGGGCGCTCACCAGTGGCTGGTGGAGGTGCAGGGCAGGATGAGGTCTCCAGGGCGGCTGGAGCAGCCAGAAAATATTACCCCTGCGGGAATAGCGGGTTGCTCTGTGGGAAGGGAAGGGCCCCCCTTTAAAGAGCAATGGGACTTGTTGCAGGGCAGTGTGACCTGGCGTGGCTTCGAGCTGTCCCCGAGGCTGCCGTGGCCGGAGGGTCTGGGGGTGCCGAGGGTGCCGAGTGCCCCAGGATGTGCCGGTGGGCAAGCGGCCGGGCTGGCGGCAGCACCCGAGGGCCACGACACTGGGGAGCAGCTTGGGAAGGGCTCGGGATGCGGGGCCGGAGGGTTTGGGGTCGCGGCGGCAGCGCCTGGGCAGTGCAGTGTGGGACGGGTGGCTGGGGAGAGCTGGGCATGCGTGTTCATGTGTGTGCATCTGTGTTCATGTGTGTTCATGCATGGAGTCACGCTTTCCTCGGAGCTTGCTTTGGGGAAGGGAGGGAATGCTCGCGGGGGAGGGCCTGGGGGTGCTGAACTGGGACGAGGCCCTTGGCTGGTTTCTGCGGAGCGGGGCCAGATCTGTCCGGGTGAGCCAGCAGCGCCCGTGCTGGGGGCCGGGCTGGCCTCCAGCTCATCCGAACCCCCCCTGGCACCACGCCGGAGGGGCAAAGTCCCGCTGCCTGCCGCGCGTCGTGCCACCGAGCTGCGCCCGCCGCCGTCCCCGCGCCTCACCGGGAGGGAGGGTGCCCCTTCGTTAGCGATCTCCTCTCCCTTCCAGCTTAATGCTTTGAGCTTTATACTCTGAAAAAGCAGCCTCGGCTCATCGTGTGCACAGAGGAAGGCTTTGGGAGCTTGCTGTGAGCCGGGGAAGAGACTCCCCCCAGGTCTTCAGCCGAGGACAGTCACTGTCTCTGAAAGCAAAACAAAGTTCTCCTTTTTGTTTGAAGACTGCTGACAGCAAAACTATGCAATATCTGTTGTTTTTTGTTTCAGGGAGGTGTGTGTGAGTGAGCTTGGGACATGGTGATCTCGGGTGTTGATGGAGCTTGGGGCAGGGACCGTCTTTTCTGGCCCTTCCCGGCCCTTCTGCCGAGTGGCGTCGGTGGGTTGGGAGGGTGCTCCCCCCAAAACCACCTCTTCCCTCTCCCCTGGGTGCCCCCGGTCCCACCACACAGGGTGGGGAGGAGCAGGGCAGCAGCGAGGGGAGACCCCCAGCACAGGCACCGCGACACCCCGGAGAAGCCTCCTTTAAAGGAAAAAAAAAGAAATCCATCTTGATTGTACATTGTTACTTTTTATAGCTTATTTTGTCTTATCAGTTGTCGATAATTCCTTATTGTCTTATAGTAAGAAATACTGAACACTGTACAGTACGCGATGCCTTGAGCTGGTGTTGTGGAAGCTGTTGTTAATGCTGCACGCCGCAGCCTTTTTTAAAAAAGAAAAAAATCTCGGGAAGGGGATGGCAGGGGGAAGTCTCTCCCGTGTTTTTTTGGCCCCCGTGCTGGTGTTGGCAGACTGAATTTCCCTCTCTTCCCGTGCGTAAGGCCGAGCTCTTCCACAGAGAAATGCGGTACATGCTCTGCCTGCAGCGGGTGCGTGGCCGGGGGGCCGCGTGCTGGGCCGGAGCTCGTCCCCATGGGCGCGTTGCCCACGCGTGGGCATCCTCGGCTGGGCCTTTGCGGCGAGGCGGTGGACGTGCCGGCGAGCATCCGAGCTCTTTGCTGGTCGCTCGGCCCAGGCTTGGCTTTGTGTTGCGGCTCGGGGGGGTCGGTTTTGGACCCGGCGCTCCTGGCGTGGCACTCGGGGTCTGGAGGGGACCTGTGCCGCGGGGCTGGTGAGCTCCTGGCAGCTCTGGCGTGCGGGGCAGGGTCGGCGTTTCTAGAGAAGTTTTAAACGCTTCGAGAGGCAGGGGATTGCCCGGGCCTCCTCGAGCCCTGACACGCGGTGGTGTTGGGGACCCGTGGGTGCCTTGGCTCCGCACCGGCGCAGCTGGGGCATTGCTCGTGCCAGGGCTGGGCGTCCCCTCGCTGCTGCCAGCACCTCTCCGGGGGGGTTTCCAGACAGATGCTGCCCGACCCGCAGTCTGGCACCAGCGAACCCCCCTCACCAACACCCTTCTTCCTCCTCTTCCTCTTTTAAAGCCTTCCTCCCCCCTGTAGAGCATCTGTCTTGGAAACCAACTTCAAAAAGGTGTTGTTTTTTGGGGTTTTTTTAGTTTGTTTTTTTTTTAAAGCTGGAAATTTTAAGCGTTTTGGCTTCCTCTCCTTCCCCCCCGCCCCTCCTTCAGTCGACTAACTCGACTTAGAACTGGTTAGAAATGTTTACTGTGAAGGCAACTTTTTTTTATCAAAACAGGAGAAACTTTCTCCACTTTACAATTGATGAAGACTGCCAAAGCTGGTTCGACGAGAGTCATGTTAACGCACTGTTGGTTTGTAACGTTGGCCTCTGCTCGGGTGTTGTAGGCGCTTGTGCTCAAATCAAATTGAGGAGCCAATTTTTCATTAATCAGTTGTGAATTTATTAGCAAGCGATAAAAGAGCAAACAGCGCTGGGCGGCCGGGGAGCTTTTTACTCTACCTGCGGCATGCGCCCCACCTTTACCAGAGTCCCTTTTTATAGTGTAGCGGTTCCGGTTCCACGTAGCATATCCTGGTATCCTTCTGCGGCTGCGCATGCTGCTGCTAGGGGCTTGCTTTGGTGCCTCTGGTGGTCGTGAGGATGAAGGCCGTAGTCTTCCCCCACGTTGTGGATCAGTCTCTTTCTTTATGTGGTCTTGATGACCCAGTGTACATAGCAGGGAATTACCTAACAGCTAGAGTATTTGGAACAGGCATCCTTTAGTAGCCCCCGCTTTACGTTTTTGACATTGATTAAAGAAGTAATTACACAAGGGTTACACATTAACCATGGAACAAGTATCAAAGGGAGAAAGAGGGAGGGGGGGTTTTGCCTGGAGGAGGGGGGGGCCTCTCTCCCTTCTGCCTGGTTTGAGAACAAATCTCATATTTTTTGATTTATTACAACTTCCCCCTCTTTTAATTTGTACTAATTTGTTCTTCAAACCGTGCAACAGTCTCTCGTGCTAGAGAGAGAATCAGAGTTTCTTTTTGGCTTGTTTCATCTCCCTCCAAAGGCTTATGTTGTTTTCTTAACAATATCAAATGGGCGGCTTCTGATCTGCCTTTTACTAGTTCAATTATCTTACTCATAATACAGGGCCCAAAAGTCAGAACCAATATTAACAATATTAAAAGTCCAGCAATGGTTGACAATAAGGTAGTTAACCAAGGTGAATGATTAAACCACGACTCATACCATCCCTGTTGAGTCTCTCTTTCCTTTTTGCGTTTCTCGAGGCCGTCCCTTAGTTTAGCCGTGGTATCCCGCACGACTCCAGTGTGATCAGCATAAAAACAACACTCTTCCCCTAATGCAGCACAGAGCCCCCCTTGCTGTAAAAAAAGAATATCCATTCCCCTTCTATTTTGCAACACCACTTCAGACAGTGAAGTTAATGATTTTTCTAATGCACTAATTGACCTCTCTATTCGTTCCAAGCCTTCGTCTACAGCGGCCCTTAGGGAGCTAAAACCTTGTTGTTGTTGTATGAGGGATGCTATTCCTGTCCCAGCCCCCACTGCTCCAACACCTAATAATGTGGCTATTGTAATAGCAGTGATGGGCTCCCTTTTTGTAATGCGCGGTCTTTCTGCATCCCAGTAGTCATAGATTAGTTTTTCTTCATGATATAAGTTTCTTGGGACAATAATGATTTGAATACAATACTCACTAGAGGCATTAAAGACAGTCAAGGATACGCATGGGGTAAGACCCATTTTGGAACAGATCCATTGAGCTCCTTCAAAGGGAATAACCCACTTCTCATTGGTTTTTCTCAATGTGGGCGAGATAAAGCTACAGAGCTTCCGCTTTTGTCCCCTCACCTTACCTATACAAACTCCAGATCCAGAAACGTGTTGCATAGTTATTCCTCTTTTCTTATCTTCCAAAGAGCACTGGGGTGGTGCAGTTCGGTCGTCTAAACGGTACGTAGTATTCACTCCTATGGCCTCATAGGAAGGGGGTTTTACATCATAACACAACCAACAGTGTGTTGTTAGGTTTGGATTAGTTTGGTTCAAGGCGTTATAGGTAGCTTGCATTACTTTCCACAGGGGGGGGGTTCTCCTGTTCTATCTTCGGTGGTTTCGGCAAGACTAGTAGCTGTCGCTGGCCCACCAATAATTGGATTGGGAGCGATTCCCTGAGGAGGACCTCTTACTTCCTCCTTTTTTATGAATATTAATCCACCGCTGTCGGTTCCGGATTCATACAACTTCACACCCCAAGTCCTCCCTACAGTCCATCCTGGATCGGAGGGATTTCTTATCTTGATAGTTATATTTAAAGCAGTGCATGGTGCATCCTGCGCCACATCATAGCGCTGCTGGAGACAATTTCGTGGATTCCATTCTACCGCTAAATTCTTATCCTCGATTGGCACCTCCCAGCTGGTAGCTATAGTTTCACAACCCCAATAAGCACAATAAAAATATCCTGGAAAATTACAATATCCTCTTCCCGGATTGGAGCTCAGGCACCAATAAGTAGCCTTTAAATTGTTCAAAACCCTGGAATAAGGTCCTTTACAGAGATCTCCCAAGGTAGGCTCTAACAAGTCACAATTTGTAACCACAGATGTGGGAGCTCCTGGGGTGATATTAGTGCGAATAACCTTTGAGTCTTCCACACGAACTAAGGTCCATTTAAGAGGTTGGTGGTGCTCATTCGCTAAGGCCATTAGGGGGCAGCATACCCACAGTATTAATGCCCATTTCAGGAAAATTGGTGGGTCGATAGTAATTGTTATTATCTCGGAGTGGTGGAATCTATTTTCGAGCATCCGAACTTGAGAAATTTGGGTTCGAGTGGTTTTTGCCATTCCAGACTTGATTCCAGGAGGCCTGTTTACCAGAGAGTGGAGGGTGTTAATTCCCCACAACTTCCTTACGCCTCTGCCTCCTTTGCCTACTCCGTTGCTTGGAGCAGCAAGGTATTCCATCTTCTCGGAAGCAGTCGTAGTCTTCAGGGGACCTCCCTTTTCTCTCTCTCCGGATTCTATATGCCTCCCAATTTTTATTCTTTATCTCTGCAGCTGAGCAAGCCAGGTACGGCACTTGCTTCCGACACACCACTCT
The DNA here is from genome assembly GCF_030867145.1 of Opisthocomus hoazin. NCBI lineage: Eukaryota > Metazoa > Chordata > Aves > Opisthocomiformes > Opisthocomidae > Opisthocomus > Opisthocomus hoazin. Next base: position 880,938 of record NW_027448988.1, read on the forward strand.
GATTATCTCTGGGTCTACTTCCCTATATTCGTTAGAATGTACACAATTAAGTTCTGGATTTACACCTTTTGTGAATACTTCCCACCACTCATCAGATTGCCAAATAATATGCCCAGTTTTTACTGCGTATTTAAGGGTTTGTTCTGTCAATCTCCTTTCAGCTAGATAGCATTTTCCACAGATATCTGGGGTAGATTCTCCTTCTTTATTATGGACCCACCAATTATCCTTACATACCTTACACTTAAAACAAACGAAAGGGTAACATATACAACCGGGAGTTTGGCAGAACACAGTCTTATTCATTAAGCTCACGGTGCAGCGGTTTCACTCACCAGTCCTCTTCTGGCAGGTTATTTTTAAGTTGTCCGGATCCTTCGTAGCCTCCCAGTAAGAGTCTTGAACAGGTCCTTTTATTGTAGTGGCGTGAGTCCAACCTCTCTCGGCCGTCCGGACAGCAGTGTCTGTTGTAAGCAACACAAGAAAAGGTCCCTCCCAATGAGGGGTTAATGAGGATTCTTTCCAGGTTTTTATCAGTACTTTATCTCCTGGTTTAACTCGATGTATCGCGATGTCCAAAGGTGGCCTTTGTACCACTAATCCTTTTTTCACTAGCTCTTGCCTTCGCCTCATTAATTCAACAATATATCTCTGTAACCATTGTTCCTCCACTTTTGGATGTTCAGCAGGGGTTTCCAGGTCATAGGGCATCCCGAACAGCATCTCAAAAGGTGAGATCCCTGTATCTGTCTGAGGTTGCGTCCTTAAATTTAGTAAAGCTATTGGAAGGCATCTTACCCAATTCATTTTTGTCTCTATCATTAACTTAGTTAGTTGCTTTTTTATTTCCCCATTCATTCTTTCAACTCTTCCTGAACTTTGTGGGTGCCACGGGGTATGATATTCCCACCTAGATCCCGTAGAGTCCAAGGCCTCTTCAATAATCTTTGAGGTAAAATGTGGGCCTCTATCGGAGTCTATTACAGCTGTGTTCCCATATCTTGGTACAATATTTTCAAATATTATCTTTACAACTGTTCGTGCTGTAGCGCGGGCCACGGGGAAGGCTTCCACAAAGTGTGTAAGATGATCAACTAGAACTAAAAGGTATTTATATCTCCCTACTTTCGGGAGCTCTGTAAAGTCAATTTGAATTTTCTCAAACGGTCTTTTTGCAAGACCTCTTCCCCCTAATACTTTTTCCCTGAGCTGTTGTTTATTTACTTTTTGGCATGTTAGGCACCCTCCCACAGTTCTTTCGGCAATTTCATAAATCCCAGTACACATGTATTTCGTTCCAAAATGATCTACGAGTGCTTGTACCCCGCAGTGAGTTTGCCCGTGTAATTCTTTCATTATTTTCCAGGCCATACCTTTAGGGATTACCTCCCTTCCATCAGGGAGCACCCACTTCCCTTCTTTTTCAATTACTCCCATTTGTTGTAATTTTTTTTTTTCTTGGGCTTTAAAGCTCTTATTACTCCCCATCACTTTTTCAGGCTCCTTTCCTTCCTTTATCATTAGTAATGCAGCCCTCTTTGCTTCTTCATCAGCCAAATTGTTTCCCCTTATTAAGGCAGAGGTCCCTTTTTGATGACCCTTCACATGTACTACTGCTATCTGTTTTGGTCCTCTCAGGGCCTTTAAAGTTTGTTTTATTAAAGCTTCATGTATTAGGTTCTTCCCCTGGGTGTTTATTAACCCTCTTTCTTCCCAAATTTTTCCAAAGGTGTGAACGACCCCATACGCATACTTAGAATCAGTAAATATAGATCCCACCTTTCCTTTTAGTATCTGCAGCGCCCTCAGGACTGCAAACAATTCACATGCTTGGGCTGACCAGGTAGTATCTAAGGGGCCAGATTCCCTTACTTCTAAGGTGTTTCCATCTATTATGGCATATCCTGATTTTCGTTTTCCGTCCACCACTCTTGATGATCCATCTACAAATAATTTCTCCCCACTTGATAACACTTCTTCCTCCAGGTCCTCCCTTATTTTGGTTTGGGATTCTATGAATCAAATACAGTCATGGGTCAGTTCTTCACTTGGTTCCCCATATAAAAATTGAGCTGGATTTTGTAAACTAGTCGTTTCAATTTCTAATTTAGGTGAGTGTATCAATATACCTTCATACTTTAATAATCTAGCATCAGTAATCCATTTTTCTGCTTTTTGTTGTAATACCCCTCTTATATTATGTGGAGTGTACACCTTTAATTCTCCCCCTAAAGTAACCTTCTTAACTTCCTCAACTAGAAGGGCGGTAGCCACTATAGCTTGCAAGCAAGTGGGCCAACCCCTGCTAACAGGGTCCAGTAATTTAGAAAAATACCCTACGGGTTTCTTTTTGTCTGCCCACTTTTGGGTTAAAACCCCATATGCCGTTCCCTCTTCTGTGTTTACAAACAGATAAAAAGGTTTCTTGACATCAGGTAAACTTAACACCGGGGCATTTACCAAATCTGCCTTCAAATCCTCAAAACATTTCTCGTCGGTTTTGCTCCATTTTATTAATCCTTCTCCCACCAGTTTTTGATATAGGAACTTTACCTTTTTGCTATAATTCTCAATCCGCTGTCTACAGTAACCGAGCAACCCCAACAATTGTCTCACTTGTCTTTTACTCCTTGGCATTTGTAGTGACAAAATGCCTTTTACTCGCTCAGGATCTAATTTCTTGGTCCCCTTGCTTAACCAGTGTCCCAAGTATTTTACCTCCTCTTCAGTAAACTGTAATTTGGACTTTGATACTTTTAATCCTTTTAGACTAAAAAAATTCAGTAACTTTATGCTCTCTTCCCTTACAGCCTTTTGATTCTCCCCTGCTAATAATATGTCATCTACATACTGTACCAGTGTTACTTCAGGGTTCAGTTCATAGGTATTCAATACTTGTTCCAGGGCCTGCCCAAACAAGTTTGGTGACTCTGTAAATCCTTGCGGGAGCACGGTCCACCTTAACTGCTGTTTCCTATGAGTCTCGGAATCTTCCCATTCAAAGGCAAAGTAATCTTTGCACTCCTCCTTTAAGGGACAAGCCCAAAAAGCGTCTTTCAAATCGATAACACTGTACCACTTTAGTTCCAGAGAAAGCTGACTCAGCAGAGTATAGGGATTGGCTACCACTGGAAATCTAGTGAGCGTTCTTTTATTTACTTCTCTTTAATCTTGTACTAAACTGTAAGAACCATCTGACTTTTTAACAGGCAGTACAGGGGTGTTATGAGGTGACATGCAAGGTTCCAATAATCCTTGTTTCAATAATCTGTCGATCACTGGTTGTAGCCCTCTTTTACCTTCCTGGGATATTGGGTATTGTTTTACCCTTATAGGGACCTCAGGGTTCGTGATGGTAATTTCAAAGGGAGTGATATTTAATTTCCCCACTGACTCAGGGGTGTACCACACTTCAGGGTTAATTCTTGCTTCATCTTCCGCAGTAAGAGTGCACAACTTAACTGCTATTTCTTTGTCTTTTATTTCTAAGTTAATCCCTAGCTCAATCATTAGATCTCTTCCTAATAAATTATAGTCTGCCTCAGGTACCAGTAAAAAGGATCCTATGCTGAATCGAGAGGGGGTTTCTATTTCTCCCCCTTTTATCAACGGGACCTCAAAGGGCTCCCCTTTTGCTCCTATTACTTGCAATTTCTCCGGGGAGGGAGAACATCCCCGGGGCACTTTTTGGACTGTAGATCTTTCAGCCCCGGAGTCCACAAGGAACTCCACTTCTTGGCGCTGGGGGCCCAATTTCAACTTTATCAAGGGCTCTGTTCCTTTTTGGGTCCCCAGCAAATAGAGCCCCTGACCCCTTCAGTCTTCTTTAAACATTTGCTCATCTTGCATCCTTTTCCTACAAGATTTTTTCATGTGTCCTTTCTTTTGACAATAAAAGCATTCGACTTGCTTCGTATCCTTCATCTCTTTTCGGTCCCTCGGGGGTTTTTCCCTGGGTCTCGGAACACCCGTTCCCCAGACATGGGCCGGAGTTTTATTCTGCCCCTCCCTGACCGCTGCCATCAGAATCCTTGCCTGTTTCTTTTGACTTTCCTCCTCCCTTCTCACATATACCTTCTGAGCTTCTCTCAGCAACTCATCTAATCCCTTTTCTTGCCAATCCTCCAATTTTTCCAACTTCTTTCTAATGTCCACCCATGATTTTGCCACAAATTGAGTTTTTAACAGGGCCTGCCCCGCAGGAGTAGCAGGGTCTAGTCCGGAATAAAGCTGCAAACTTTTTCGCAACCTTTCTAACCATTCAGTAGGGGTTTCATCCTTTTTTTTGATATTCATTAAAAGCTTTATTAATGTTCCGCCCTCTAGGGACAGATTCCCTAATTCCTTTGTACGCAAATCCGACATATATGCTCGATGTTCAGCATTTTGATTATCCCAATTTGGTTGTTGCAATGGCCACTTAACCTCTCCCCCAGGACCCTGCTGATGCTGCTGGTCCCACACTCTCATGCCTGCCCTTCGGATCATTTCCCTTTCTTCCACCGTGAACAATATACCCAAAATTGCTTGCAATTCCTCCCAAGTGTATATATTAGGACCCAGAAACTGGTCTAATCTTTCGGAAACTCCTAGGGGATCTTCCAGGAGACTTCCCATTTCCTTCTTGAATTCTCTCACGTCTCCAGAACTCAAGGGAACTGATACAAACCCCATTCCTGGCTGTGGACCCCCCATCGCTATTTTTCTCAAGGGGTATAACCCTCCCTTTGATTGCTCAACTTTTTTTGGCCTGGCTTCTAGTCATTCTTTTATTTTCTATAGGGGTACCAGGAGGGGTGGAATGGGAGTCCCGAGAGAGTGAGGAGGAGAAATGTGATTCAACTTAGGGGCAGAAGGAGGGGGAGGGGTACTGTCAGGGGACGACGCAGGAGAAAAATAGGGAGGAGGAGGGGGGGGAAGTTCTTCGGGAGCTCTGGTCTTTTTCTTAAAATCCTTTTCTCTTAGGGTAAACACTCGGGTCCTAGTGTCCGTCGCGATCCACAAACTGGCATACTCGCTTTCCTCTAAACTAAAAGGCTCCTTTGAATTCACATATATATTTAAAGCTCGACAGATCCAGTCCTCAAAGGAACCAAAAATGGGCCAATATAAATGGTCCCCCTTTATTTGTTTTCCGCCCCAAACTTGCATACAATAGTATACCATTTTCTCTTTGGTTTTTCCTCACCTAGACGGCCAATCTCCCCAGTGGGCTATCATTAACCCTAAGGGACTGTCTGGCGGGATATCGGGTAGCCCTATCTTCGGACCATCCATGAGATCAGAAGGCTTGCTTTTCCTCTGTCCCATCTTCCGAGGTGCCTCTGTACACTCACACACACTCGCTTCCCCTCGTTTGTTGCCCACGCCCTCACGGGCAATGGGAACTGCACTACAAGAGGGTCCACACTCGCTTCGCCCGGTGGACTACTAAGCCCGGTGGACGTCTCAGTCGGTTGCACCTCGGGAAACCCACCCCGACCGAACAGAAACCTTTAATAATACTCACGCGTCCGGGAGTCTTCGTTCGGGTCTTCGTGCACAAAAATTACGGGCTACTGCAGTTTCTTTGCTCAGTTATCGAAATTTTAAGGGGTTCGTAGATCCAGGATTTGGCCACGGCTCCCTCCAGAACAGGGCTATCCTTAGATAGGGCACCCCCCTGCCCTACAGGGGTCCGCACCAAAGGGCTGGATCCGAGTCATGGCACCAAATTGTTATAGGCGCTTGTGCTCAAATCAAATTGAGGAGCCAATTTTTCATTAATCAGTTGTGAATTTATTAGCAAGCGATAAAAGAGCAAACAGCGCTGGGCGGCCGGGGAGCTTTTTACTCTACCTGCGGCACGCGCCCCACCTTTACCAGAGTCCCTTTTTATAGTGTAGCGGTTCCGGTTCCACGTAGCATATCCTGGTATCCTTCTGCGGCTGCGCATGCTGCTGCTAGGGGCTTGCTTTGGTGCCTCTGGTGGTCGTGAGGATGAAGGCCGTAGTCTTCCCCCACGTTGTGGATCAGTCTCTTTCTTTATTTGGTCTTGATGACCCAATGTATATATCAGGGAATTACCTAACAGCTAGAGTGTTTGGAACAGGCATCCTTTAGTAGCCCCCACTTTACGTTTTTGACATTGATTAAAGAAGTAATTACACAAGGGTTACACATTAACCATGGAACAAGTATCAAAGGGAGAAAGAGAGGGGGGGGTTTCCCTGGAGGAGAGGGGGGCCTCTCTCCCTTCTGCCTGGTTTGAGAAAAAATCTCATATTTTTTGATTTATTACACGGGGGCTGGCTGGAAAACAAAAATGAAAATGAAAAAAAACCACAAAAAAAAAAAAAAAACAAAAAAGGAAAAAAAAAAACCCCACCCACAAAAAACAAGCACTTTACTGTATGTACCAGGTGACTTGATACAGCTGAACTGAAGTTTTCCTTTATAACACTTGTTGATGCCAGAATTTTGTATTCTATTTTATAAGAATTTAATAAAAATGCATTGAGACCGATGTGGTCGGCACGTGGCTGCGGGCAGGCTGGGGGGCACGGGGCCAGTGGTGGCTGTGGATGATGGCACCAAGATGCCAGGTGACCACAAGAACACCATGTGCCCACAAAAATAAATGGTGCGTCCCTATGAAGATGCCAGATGGCCACCACAAGAAGTGCTGGGTGCCCACCAAGATACCGGCTGGCTACCAAAACGCCAGGTGTAAATTAAAATAAACTCGAGGTGCCCACCAAGATGCCAGGTGGCCACCAAACACAACGTGCCCAGCAAAAGAAATGCCAGGTGCCTACCAAGATTGCAGGTGGCCACCAAAATGCCACATGGCCACCAAAAGAAATGCTGGGTACCCACCAAGATACCAGGTGCCAACGAAAAGAAATGCTGGGTGCTTGCAAAGATGCTAGGTGGCCACGTAAATGCTTGCTGGTGACCCAGAAAAACACCGGGTGCCCACCAAGACGGCAACTGGCCACCAGAATAAACACCAGGTGTCCACCAAGAAGCCAGGTGGACAGCAAAAACCAGGTGCCCACCGAAAGAAAGTCTGAGTGCCTACCAAGATTCCAGGTGGCAACCAAATCGCCATGTGCCCAGCAAAATAAATGCTGGTTTCCCACCAAGATACCAAGTGGCCACCAAAACGCCATGTGCCCACCAAATACAGGCTGGTTTCCTATCAAGATGCCAGGTGGCCACCAAATAGTCGTGTGCCCAGGAAAATGAATGCTTGGTTTCTACCAAGATGCCAGGTCCCCACCAAAATGCAAGGTGCCCACCGAAAGAAAGGCTGGGTCCTTATCAAGATGGTAGTGCCAACCAAAATACGTGCTGGTTGCCCACCAAAACGCCAGGTGCCCACCAAAAGATACAGTGGCTGCCCATGAAGGTGCTGGGTGGCCAACTAAATGCCACATGCCCACCAAAAGAAACGCTGTGTGCCCACATAGATGCCAGGTGGCCACAAATATGCCACGTGTCCACCAAATAAAGGCCGGTTGCCTGTCAAGATGCCAGGTGCACACCAAAGAAATGCCACATGGCCACCAAGATGGCAGGTGGCCACCAAATGAAATGCCCCATGCCCAGAAATGTGACACGTGGCAAGCAAAATAAATGCCAGCTGCCGACGAAAAGAAAACCTGCGTGCCCACCAAAACGCCATGTGGCCACCAAAACTTCACATGCACACAAGAAAAAGCAATGGGTGCCCAGCAAACGAAATGCCATGTGCCCACCAAAAGAAATGGTGAGTGCCAACCAAGATGCCAGGTGGCCACCAAAATGTCACGTCCCTACCGAAAGAAACACTGGGTGCCCACCAAATAATGACATGCCTACCAAAGAAACGCTGGTTGCCCACAGGGATGCAAGGTGGCCACCAGAACGCCATGTGCAGAACAAATTAAATGCCAGGTGCCCACCAAAATGCTACGTGGCCAGCAAAAGAAATGCTGGGTGACTAAGAAGAAGCCAGGTGCTCACCAAGATGCCAGGTGCCTACCGAAAGTAACAGTGGGTGCCCGTTAAGATGCCAGGTGGCTAACAAAAATGCCCCATGCCCACAGAAAGAAATGCCTGGTGCCCACCGATAAAAAACCTGGGTGCCCACCACGATTAAAGCCACATGCCCAGCAAAAGAGACACTGGGTACCCACCAAAAGACCACATGCCCATCAAAATAAATGCTGGGTGCCCAAGAAGATGCCAGGTTGTCACCAAAACGCCACGTACCCACCAAAAAATATCGCTGGTTGCCCACCAATATTCCAGGTGGCACCGAAAATGCCAGGTGGCCACCAAAATAAAGGCTGGTTGCCCATCAAGATGGCAGTTGGCCATGACAACGCGACATGCCCACCAAAGAAAATGCTGGGTGCCCACCGAGATGCCGGGTGCCCACCAAAGTAAATGCTGGGTGGTTATGGAGATGCCAGGTGGCCACCTGGTGAAAAACACGGGGTAAGCATTTAGGTGGCCATCAAGATAAAGACTGGGTGCCCACCAAGATGCCGGCTGGCCACCAAAATAAACGCTGGGTGCCCATCAATATTCGAGGTGGCAACCAATACACCAGGAGCCCACGAAAGGAAATGCCAGGTGGCCACCAAAACACCATGTGCACACCAAAACTAATGCTGGGTGTGCATGAAGATGCCACGTGGCCAATATAATGCCATGTGCTCACCCAGATAAATGCCAGATGCCCACCAAAAGATATGCCAGGTTCCCACCATGATGCCAGGTGGCCACCAAAACGGCATGTGTGCACAAAAATAAATGCTGGATACCCCCCAAGATGCCAGGTGGCCACCAAATAGTCATGTGCCCACGAAAATGAATGCTGTGTGCCCACGAAGATACCAGGTGCCCACCAAAAGAAGGGCTGTGTCTATATCAAGATGGTGGTGCCCACCAAAATACATGCTGGGTGCCCACCATAACGCCAGGTGCCCACCAAAAGAAATACTGGGTGCCCATGAAGGTGTGGGTGGTCAACTAAATGCCACATGCCCACCAAAAGAAACCCTGTGTGCCCACATAGATGCCAGGTGGCCACAAATATGCCATGTGTCCACCAAATACAGGCCAGTTGCCTGTCAAGATGCCAGGTGGCCACAAAATGAAACGCTGGGTGCCCACCAGATGCCAGATGCCAGGTTGTCAACAAAAGAAATGCCACATGCCCAGCAAGATCACACGTGGCCAGCAAAATAAATGCCAGCTGCCCACCAGAAGAAAACATGCGTGCCCACCAAAACTCCATGTGGCCACCAAAACTCCACATGCCCACAAGAAGAAGCAATGAGTGCCCAGCAAACGAAATGCCAGGAGCACACCAAAAGAAACGGTGGGTGCCAACCAAGATGCCAGGTGTGCAACAAAATAAATGCTGGCTGCACACCAAGATGCCAGGTGGCCATCGAAATTCCACATGCCTACCGAAAGAATTGCTGGGTGCCCACCAAGATTCCAGGTGGTCACCAAATCATGACATGCCTACCAAAGAAACGCTAGTTGCCCACACGGATGCAAGGTGGCCACCAGAACGCCATGTGCAGAACAAATTAAATGCTGGGTGCCCACCAAAGCACCACGTGGCCAGCAAATGAGACGCCGGGTGACTAAGAAGAAGCCAGGTGCCCACCACGATGCCAGGTGCCTGCCAAAAGTAATGCTGCGTGCCCATTAAGATGCTGGGTGGCCACCAAGATGTCAGGTGCCTCCCACAAGAAATGCCAGGTGCCCAAGAAGATGCCAGGTATCCACAAATACACCCTGTGCCCATCAAAAGAAATGCTGGGTGCCCACCAATCAAAAATCAGGGTGCCCACCACGATTAATGCCACAAGCCCACCAAAAGAGACACTGGGTACCCAGCAAAAGGCTACGTGCCCAGTTAAATTGATGCTGGGTGCCCACAAGACGCCAGGTGCCTACCAAAAGTAACAGCGGATGCCCATTAAGATGCCAGGTGGCCAACAAAATGCCCCATGCCTACCAAAAGAAATGCCAGGTGCCCACCAATAAAAAACCTGGGTGCCCACCACGATTAATGCCACATGCCCAACAAAAGAGACACTGGGTACCCACCAAAAGGCCATGTGCCCATCAAAATAAATGCTGGGTGCCCAACAAGATGCCAGGTTGTCACCAAAATGCCATGTACCCACCAAAAAGAATCGCCTGGTGCCCACAAATTTTCCAGGTGGCACCCAAAATGCCAGGTGCCCGCCAAAAGAGATGCCGGCTGCCCACAAAAATAAATGTCGGGTAGCCACCATAATGCCAGGTGCCCACCAAATAAATGCTGGTTGTCTATCAAGATGGCAGCTGACCACGAAAACGTGACACGCCCAACAAAGAAAATGCTGGGTGACCACCTAGACTCCGGGTGCCCACCAAAATAAATGCTGGATGCTTATGAAGATGCTGGGTGGCCACCTGGTTAAAAAACACCAGGTTAGCATTTACGTCACCACCAAGAAATGAAATCCTGGGTGCCCACCAAGATGCCGGCTGGCCACCAAAATAAACGCTGTGTGCCCATCAATATGCCAGGTGGCCACCAAAACACCATGTGGCCACCAAAACTAATACTGGGTGCGCACAAAGGTGACAGGTGGCAACCATAACGCCATGTGCTCACCTCAATAATTGCCAGATGCCCACCAAAAGATATGCCAGGTGCCCACCATGATGCCAGGTGACCACCAAAATGGCATGTGTGCACAAAAATAAATGCTGGATGCCCTCCAAGATGCCAGGTGCCCATCAAAAAAATCATGACATGCCTACCAAAGAAACGCTTCTTGCCCACAGGGATGCAAGGTGGCCACCAGAATGCCATGTGCAGACCAAATTAAATGCTGGGTGCCCACCAAAGGAAACACCGTTTGCCCACCAAAACGCCACGTGGCCAGCAAAAGAAATGCTGGGTGACTAAGAAGTAGCCAGGTGCCCACCAAGATGCCAGGTGATTACTGCTGGGTCTCAGCATCCGTGAAAGGACGGGAACGACTCTCACGCATTGGTAAGATACACAGTCGGATACTTTTATTCCCCCGCTTCTGCCGTTATATACATTTGCCATATCTGTACACACGAGTACGCTTACATCGGATAGGCTACAGACATAAATCACACACTGTTCACACGCCCCACATTCCCTTATAATTGGTAACTGTGCACTAAAGCCAATAGCAACAGACTGCCTCCACGTCCTTGAACACATCTTGTTTTACTAACTGACACCATGTGCACTATCAGAACTTTCTCAATGGCTATTCTTAGCTGTCACGGTGTTAGCATTTAGGTGGCCACAAAGAAAAGAAATCCTGGGTACCCACCAAGATGCCGGCTGGCCACCAAAATAAACGCTGGGTGCCCATCAATATGCCAGGTGGCCCTCAAAACACAATGTGGCCACCAAAATGGCAAGCGTGCACAAAAATAAATGATGGGTGGCCACCAAGATGCCATCTGGCCACCGAAAAGCCGTGTGCCCAGGAAAATATACGCTGGGTGCCCACCAAGATGCCAGGTGCCCACCAAAATGCCAGATGCCCACCAAAAGAAAGGCTGGGTTCTAACCAAGATGCTAGTACTCATCCAAAATAAATGCTGGGTGTCCACCAAGACGGCAAGTGGCCACCAAATCGTAACATTTTTATCAAATACGCACTGATTGCCCACAGGGATGAACGGTGGCCTGCAAAACATCATGTGCAGATCAAAATAAATGCTGAGTGCTCACAAAATGACAAACCGGGTGCCCAGCAAAACGCCACGTGGCCAGCAAAAGAAACGGCGGGTGACTAAGAAGCAGCCAGGTGCCCACCAAGATGACAGGTGCCTACTGAAAGTAATGCCAGCTGCCCATTAAGATGCCAGGTGGCCACCAAAACACCATGTGCCCACCAAAACTGATACTGGGTACGCACCAAGATGCCAGGTGGCCACCAAAATGCCACATGCCCACCACAATAAATGCCGGGTCCCTACCAAGATGCCATGTGCCCACCAAAATAAATGCTAGGTGCCCACCAAGATGCTGGGTGCTCAGCAAAATAAAGCTGGGTGCCCACCAAGATGCCAGGTGACCACAAGAACACCATGTGCCCACAAAAATAAATGGTGCGTCCCTATGAAGATGCCAGATGGCCACCACAAGAAGTGCTGGGTGCCCACCAAGATACCGGCTGGCCACCAAAACACCAGGTGTAAATTAAAATAAACTCGAGGTGCCCACCAAGATGCCAGGTGGCCACCAAACACAACGTGCCCAGCAAAAGAAATGCCAGGTGCCTAGTAAGAGTGCAGGTGGCCACCAAAATGCCACATGGCCACAAAAAGAAACGCTGTGTGCCCAACCAGATGAATGCCATGTGCCTACCAAAAGAAAAACTGAGTGCCAACCAAAGGACCATGTGCCCACCAAAAGAAATGCTGGGTACCCACCAAGATACCAGGTGCCAACGAAAAGAAATGCTGGGTGCTTGCAAAGATGCTAGGTGGCCACGTAAATGCTTGCTGGTGACCCAGAAAAACACCGGGTGCCCACCAAGACGGCAACTGGCCCCCAGAATAAACACCAGGTGTCCACCAAGAGGCCAGGTGGACAGCAAAAACCAGGTGCCCACCGAAAGAAAGTCTGGGTGCCTACCAAGATTCCAGGTGGCAACCAAATCGCCATGTGCCCAGCAAAATACATGCTGGTTTCCCACCAAGATGCCAAGTGGCCACCAAAACACCATGTGCCCACCAAATACAGGCTGGTTGCATATCAGGATGCCAGGTGGCCACTATAACGCCATATGCCCACCAAAAGAGACCCCAGGTGCCCACCAAAAGTAACGCCGGGTGCCCAACAAGATGCCAGCTGCCCACCAAGTGTGACACTGAGTGCCCACCAACATGCTATGTGCCCACCAACATAAAGGCTGGGTGCGCACCAGGATGCCAGGTGGCCACCAAAACGCCACATGCCTACCGAAAAAAATGCTGGGTGCCCACCAAGATGCCAGGTGGCCACCGAATCATGACATGCCTACCAAAGAAACGCTGGTTGCCCACAGGGATGCAAGGTGGCCACTAGAACGCCATGTGCAGAACAAACTAAATGCCGGGTGTCCACCAAAGGGAACACCGGGTGCCCACCTAAACGCCACATGGCCAGCAAAAGAAACGCCGGGTGACTAAGAAGCAGCCAGGTGCCCACTAAGATGCCAGGTGCCTACTAAAAGTAATGCCAGGTGCCCATTGAGATGCCAGGTGGCCACCAAAACGCCCCATGCCCACCTAAAGAAATGCCAGGTGCCCACCAATAAAAAACCTGGGTGCCCACCACGATTAATGCCACATGCCCACCAAAAGAGACACTGGGTACCCACCAAAAGACCACGTGCCCATCAAAATAAATGCTGGGTGCCCAACAAGATGCCAGCTTGTCACCAGAACGCCACGTACCCACCAAAACAAATCCCTGGGTGCACACCAATTTTCCAGGGGGCACCCAAAATGCCAGGTGGCCACCAAAAGAAACGCCGGCTGCCCACCAAAATAAATGCTAGGTGGCCACCAAAATAAAGGCTGGTTGGCTATCAAGATGGCAGTTGGCCACGACAACGCGACATGCCCACCAAAGAAAATGCTGGGTGCCCACCGAGATGCCGGGTGCCCAGCAAAGTAAATGCTGGGTGGTTATGGAGATGCCAGGTGGCCACCTGGTGAAAAACACGGGGTAAGCTTTTAGGTGGCCATCAAGATAAAGACTGGGTGCCCACCAAGATGCCAGCTGGCTGTAGGTCAGAGTTCGACTGGTCTCAGCAGGGCCCCCAGTGTGGCGCGATTGATAAAGGAGGACATGCTGGAACTTGTCGGTCACAAGCCCTGGCGGGAAACGAGATAGTGCCGAGTCATCTTGAAGGAGGAAGTATTGCCCTAGTTAAGATAATCTTAAGGAATGTGTCTGTTAAGATAAGCTTAAAAAATGTGTGTCTGCGCCAGCGTTTGTGTTAACCAATTAATGAGTGCCTAGTTTGAAACTTAACCAATCAGTTTAAAACACGCTGTCTTCTGATCTGTATAAATGGATGTGTGCAGCGGCAATAAAACGAACATTCTGCTTGCATCAAGCGGTGTCCCGTCTCTCAATCGCGGCAGCTGGCCACCAAAATAAACGCTGGGTGCCCATCAATATGCCAAGCGGCCACCAAAACACCATGTGCCCACCAAAACTGATACTGGGTACGCACCAAGATGCCAGGTGGCCACCAAAATGCCACATGCCCACCACAATAAATGCCGGGTCCCTACCAAGATGCCATGTGCCCACCAAAATAAATGCTAGGTGCCCACCAAGATGCTGGGTGCTCAGCAAAATAAAGCTGGGTGCCCACCAAGATGCCAGGTGACCACAAGAACACCATGTGCCCACAAAAATAAATGGTGCGTCCCTATGAAGATGCCAGATGGCCACCACAAGAAGTGCTGGGTGCCCACCAAGATACCGGGTGGCCACCAAAACGCCAGGTGTAAATTAAAATAAACTCGAGGTGCCCACCAAGATGCCAGGTGGCCACCAAACACAACGTGCCCAGCAAAAGAAATGCCAGGTGCCTAGTAAGATTGCAGGTGGCCACCAAAATGCCACATGGCCACGAAAAGAAACGCTGTGTGCCCAACCAGATGAATGCCATGTGCCTACCAAAAGAAAAACTGAGTGCCAACCAAAGGACCATGTGCCCACCAAAAGAAATGCTGGGTACCCACCAAGATACCAGGTGCCAACAAAAAGAAATGCTGGGTGCTTGCAAAGATGCTAGGTGGCCACGTAAATGCTTGCTGGTGACCCAGAAAAACACCGGGTGCCCACCAAGACGGCAACTGGCCACCAGAATAAACACCAGGTGTCCACCAAGAGGCCAGGTGGACAGCAAAAACCAGGTGCCCACCGAAAGAAAGTCTGAGTGCCTACCAAGATTCCAGGTGGCAACCAAATCGCCATGTGCCCAGCAAAATACATGCTGGTTTCCCACCAAGATGCCAAGTGGCCACCAAAACACCATGTGCCCACCAAATACAGGCTGGTTGCATATCAGGATGCCAGGTGGCCACTATAACGCCATATGCCCACCGAAAGAGACCCCAGGTGCCCACCAAAAGTAACGCCGGGTGCCCAACAAGATGCCAGCTGCCCACCAAGTGTGACACTGAGTGCCCACCAACATGCTATGTGCCCACCAACATAAAGGCTGGGTGCGCACCAGGATGCCAGGTGGCCACCAAAACGCCACATGCCTACCGAAAAAAATGCTGGGTGCCCACCAAGATGCCAGGTGGCCACCGAATCATGACATGCCTACCAAAGAAACGCTGGTTGCCCACAGGGATGCAAGGTGGCCACTAGAACGCCATGTGCAGAACAAACTAAATACCGGGTGTCCACCAAAGGGAACATCGGGTGCCCACCTAAACGCCACGTGGCCGCAAAAGAAACGCCGGGTGACTAAGAAGCAGCCAGGTGCCCACTAAGATGCCAGGTGCCTACTAAAAGTAATGCCAGGTGCCCATTAAGATGCCAGGTGGCCACCAAAACGCCCCATGCCCACCTAAAGAAATGCCAGGTGCCCACCAATAAAAAACCTGGGTGCCCACCACGATTAATGCCACATGCCCACCAAAAGAGACACTGGGTGCCCACGAAAAGAGACACTGGGTACCCACCAAAAGACCACGTGCCCACCAAAATAAATGCTAGGTGGCCACCAAAATAAAGGCTGGTTGGCTATCAAGATGGCAGTTGGCCACGACAACGCGACATGCCCACCAAAGAAAATGCTGGGTGCCCACCGAGATGCCGGGTGTCCACCAAAGTAAATGCTGGGTGGTTATGGAGATGCCAGGTGGCCACCTGGTGAAAAACACGGGGTAAGCGTTTAGGTGGCCATCAAGATAAAGACTGGGTGCCCACCAAGATGCCAGCTGGCTGTAGGTCAGAGTTCGACTGGTCTCAGCAGGGCCCCCAGTGTGGCGCGATTGATAAAGGAGGACATGCTGGAACTTGTCGGTCACAAGCCCTGGCGGGAAACGAGATAGTGCCGAGTCATCTTGAAGGAGGAAGTATTGCCCTAGTTAAGATAATCTTAAGGAATGTGTCTGTTAAGATAAGCTTAAAAAATGTGTGTCTGCGCCAGCGTTTGTGTTAACCAATTAATGAGTGCCTAGTTTGAAACTTAACCAATCAGTTTAAAACACGCTGTCTTCTGATCTGTATAAATGGATGTGTGCAGCGGCAATAAAACGAACATTCTGCTTGCATCAAGCGGTGTCCCGTCTCTCAATCGCGGCAGCTGGCCACCAAAATAAACGCTGGGTGCCCATCAATATGCCAAGCGGCCACCAAAACACCATGTGCCCACCAAAACTGATACTGGGTACGCACCAAGATGCCAGGTGGCCACCAAAATGCCACATGCCCACCACAATAAATGCCGGGTCCCTACCAAGATGCCATGTGCCCACCAAAATAAATGCTAGGTGCCCACCAAGATGCTGGGTGCTCAGCAAAATAAAGCTGGGTGCCCACCAAGATGCCAGGTGACCACAAGAACACCATGTGCCCACAAAAATAAATGGTGCGTCCCTATGAAGATGCCAGATGGCCACCACAAGAAGTGCTGGGTGCCCACCAAGATACCGGCTGGCCACCAAAACGCCAGGTGTAAATTAAAATAAACTCGAGGTGCCCACCAAGATGCCAGGTGGCCACCAAACACAACGTGCCCAGCAAAAGAAATGCCAGGTGCCTAGTAAGAGTGCAGGTGGCCACCAAAATGCCACATGGCCACGAAAAGAAACGCTGTGTGCCCAACCAGATGAATGCCATGTGCCTACCAAAAGAAAAACTGAGTGCCAACCAAAGGACCATGTGCCCACCAAAAGAAATGCTGGGTACCCACCAAGATGCCGGGTGCCAACGAAAAGAAACGCTGGGTGCTTGCAAAGATGCTAGGTGGCCACGTAAATGCTTGCTGGTGACCCAGAAAAACACCGGGTGCCCACCAAGACGGCAACTGGCCACCAGAATAAACACCAGGTGTCCACCAAGAGGCCAGGTGGACAGCAAAAACCAGGTGCCCACCGAAAGAAAGTCTGGGTGCCTACCAAGTTTCCAGGTGGCAACCAAATTGCCATGTGCCCAGCAAAATACATGCTGGTTTCCCACCAAGATGCCAAGTGGCCACCAAAACACCATGTGCCCACCAAATACAGGCTGGTTGCATATCAGGATGCCAGGTGGCCACTATAACGCCATATGCCCACCGAAAGAGACCCCAGGTGCCCACCAAAAGTAACGCCGGGTGCCCAACAAGATGCCAGCTGCCCACCAAGTTTGACACTGAGTGCCCACCAACATGCTATGTGCCCACCAACATAAAGGCTGGGTGCGCACCAGGATGCCAGGTGGCCACCAAAACGCCACATGCCTACCGAAAAAAATGCTGGGTGCCCACCAAGATGCCAGGTGGCCACCGAATCATGACATGCCTACCAAAGAAACGCTGGTTGCCCACAGGGATGCAAGGTGGCCACTAGAACGCCATGTGCAGAACAAACTAAATACCGGGTGTCCACCAAAGGGAACACCGGGTGCCCACCTAAACGCCACGTGGCCGCAAAAGAAACGCCGGGTGACTAAGAAGCAGCCAGGTGCCCACTAAGATGCCAGGTGCCTACTAAAAGTAATGCCAGGTGCCCATTAAGATGCCAGGTGGCCACCAAAACGCCCCATGCCCACCTAAAGAAATGCCAGGTGCCCACCAATAAAAAACCTGGGTGCCCACCACGATTAATGCCACATGCCCACCAAAAGAGACACTGGGTGCCCACGAAAAGAGACACTGGGTACCCACCAAAAGACCACGTGCCCACCAAAATAAATGCTAGGTGGTCACCAAAATAAAGGCTGGTTGGCTATCAAGATGGCAGTTGGCCACGACAACACGACATGCCCACCAAAGAAAATGCTGGGTGCCCACCGAGATGCCGGGTGTCCACCAAAGTAAATGCTGGGTGGTTATGGAGATGCCAGGTGGCCACCTGGTGAAAAACACGGGGTAAGCGTTTAGGTGGCCATCAAGATAAAGACTGGGTGCCCACCAAGATGCCAGCTGGCTGTAGGTCAGAGTTCGACTGGTCTCAGCAGGGCCCCCAGTGTGGCGCGACTGATAAAGGAGGACATGCTGGAACTTGTCGGTCACAAGCCCTGGCGGGAAACGAGATAGTGCCGAGTCATCTTGAAGGAGGAAGTATTGCCCTAGTTAAGATAATCTTAAGGAATGTGTCTGTTAAGATAAGCTTAAAAAATGTGTGTCTGCGCCAGCGTTTGTGTTAACCAATTAATGAGTGCCTAGTTTGAAACTTAACCAATCAGTTTAAAACACGCTGTCTTCTGATCTGTATAAATGGATGTGTGCAGCGGCAATAAAACGTACATTCTGCTTGCATCAAGCGGTGTCCCGTCTCTCAATCGCGGCAGCTGGCCACCAAAATAAACGCTGGGTGCCCATCAATATGCCAAGCGGCCACCAAAACACCATGTGCCCACCAAAACTGATACTGGGTACGCACCAAGATGCCAGGTGGCCACCAAAATGCCACATGCCCACCACAATAAATGCCGGGTCCCTACCAAGATGCCATGTGCCCACCAAAATAAATGCTAGGTGCCCACCAAGATGCTGGGTGCTCAGCAAAATAAAGCTGGGTGCCCACCAACATGCCAGGTGACCACAAGAACACCATGTGCCCACAAAAATAAATGGTGCGTCCCTATGAAGATGCCAGATGGCCACCACAAGAAGTGCTGGGTGCCCACCAAGATACCGGCTGGCCACCAAAACGCCAGGTGTAAATTAAAATAAACTCGAGGTGCCCACCAAGATGCCAGGTGGCCACCAAACACAACGTGCCCAGCAAAAGAAATGCCAGGTGCCTAGTAAGAGTGCAGGTGGCCACCAAAATGCCACATGGCCACGAAAAGAAACGCTGTGTG